>NC_134137.1:9103409-9406439 GCF_033958435.1 Carettochelys insculpta
ACGATTAGCAACACTGACCTGTAGAGGAAGCTGCTAGGAGACCTATTCTTTAAAGACCAGAATATCAAAGGACAGCAGTGGTTTTCAACCTGTGTGCCGTGACCCACTGGTGTGCCATGAGAACAGTTCAAGCGTGTCATGAAGTTTCATCAATTTCCCCTTCTGTCTGGAGCTGACTCTTGCACCCGCACCACTGCAAGCAATTAAGAAACCTCTGAAATTTTCAGCAGTTGCTCAACATCCCAAGCATGACCCGCGTTCACTTGCTTGTATTTTTTTTGACCTTTCAAAGATGGTATATTCTATGGTGGATTTGAAACATGAATGCATTTGATCTTGGTTTAGCTTTTTGTACGCACGGCTGTGTGGCAAACCTCTCTAGTAAGACCATAACCATAGTACATGTGAGTAAATTGTGACATTTATGAGCAACTGATTCAGCTGAAAAAAGTGGGTGTGCTGTGGACGTGTTTCTCTGATGGAAGTGAGCCATGTTATTGAAAAAGTTGAATACCACTGCTATAGGGGAGATTCACATGCCCCAAAGTCCCTGTTATGGGGTTGATTTCATTATTTTAAGCATAGTAACCTTAAATTTAATGCTATTACTTACAGCTGCACAAGCAACACGGTGCTTCCTGGGGTCAGCATTAATTCAGACTGACATTGTCCCTGATCCTGCATTTCCTCTGAGGCCCGATCCCCCACCCATCTCTTTGCATTTGTCCATGTGTTCCTATACTTTCACTAAGGCTCACCCACTGGGCAGGCTGGAATTGGATCACAGTAAGAATGCTAATGATCATAGTAAAAATTCTAATGAAGAATGGGGTTGGAGCCTCTGATAAGAAGGAGGAACAGTGGATGGAGCCCTAGAGGAAGAGATGGGGCAAGGAGAGGGACCTCTGGCTAAAAGGAGGATGAGAGTGTTGGGACTCGCGGGGGAATGAAAAGAGATGGGTCAGGATCACAAAGGGGATGGCACTTCAGAATGGATTAAGCTTTCTTCTTTCAGAATGTTGTTCTTCTTTCAGAATGTTGGTCACCCTGCATTCATGGGGTATGGGAGTGATAGGAGCTAGCTGTGCCTCTCTAGGGAAGCTGAGGATGTTTTCCAGCACTTTCTAAGCATCTGAGGCATCATAAACAAAGGGGTGGGGAGAAGAAGGAAATCTGAAACTGAATCTCATTCCAGGAATCCTGTCTGTCAGAACCTCAGTCATAGAAACAGATCTGCCCTTCTTCAGAGGGAAGTGGACATAGTGGGCATCCTGTGAGCACAGCCATCCATGGAAGATGGAGAGGAGAAGAGCTTCTCCTGTGACCTCTGACATAACACAGACTCAGGTATCTAGTTGAGTGTTTCACGAAAGGGTGGGTGGTTGAGCTCCTTGAGTGGCCCCTCTCCGTGGATGGTGCACTGCTCATGGTTCACACAGTATCCAGAGCACTCAGAAGGCCAGGAGCGTGACTGAAAAAAAGTTCCGCATTTTTTTTTCCATGACCTGTGGATGTATAACTAGAGACAGAACAGTCACGAGACAGGTGAAATGGGAAACAACATACACTTCTCTTTATTGTTCACACCAACATGAATTAGGAGGTTGGAGCACCAACAGATTCATCTCTTTATGGGCTAACATTTCATCAGTCCCCTCGCTCTCCATGAACAAAGTTTGTAAACACTACTGCCTGCTTTGGTCTCCTTCCCCAAGTACATTGTCTTCCCCAGTGTGTAGGGACAGCCACCTCCTGTGTCTCCAGGCCATAACTCCCATCTGAACTGCTCTCTGCACAGTGCTAAAGTGAAGGTCATGTTGTTCCAAAAGTAAGGGTCCAGGATGGGTTGGGTGACTCAAGTTTTTAATTACCAATGTGAGTAGTGGTGGAGACGGATGATGAAATGACCCTTCATTTGCTGAACACCCTGATAATACTTGCACGAAGGTGTTTGCTTTTCAAACTATATATGATTGGGTTCATCAGGGGAGGAACGAGCAGAGAAACATATCCCATGAGAATTGCAAGGAGATGAGAAGAGCTTACCCCCGATCTATGTATTGCAGTCAGGCTAATCTCTCCTGTGTAAAAGAGCAAGACAGCACAGATATGGGAGACACAGGTGTTCAGGGCCCTGAGACACTCCTTGCAGGATGCCACACTCAGCGCTGTTTTGAGAATCATCACATAAGATAGGAGGATAAGCAATAAGTCCAACCCCAAAGTGAAGAGTGTAGTAAATATGCCATAGATGTAGTTGACTGTGATGTCCGAACAAGCCAACTGCATGACCGCCTGATGCAGGCAGTAGGAATGTGAGAGGACATTGTCTCGACAGTATGCATATTTTTTCAGGAGAAGGGGGAATGGCATCATTAAGACAACCCCTCTTAGTACACACACCAGTCCCATCATGGGTATTCTTGGCAGGGTTAAAATGGAAGCGTATCTCAGTGGGTTACAGATAGCAATGAAGCGGTCAAAGGCCATCAACAAGAGAATGAAGGATTCAAAGCATTGGAGCGTGTGGATGAAGAACAGCTGGGCAAAACAGGCACTGAGGTTGATCTCCTTAGATTTAAACAAATATATCCCCAGAATCGTCGGTATGGTGGCTATTGACAAGCCAAAGTCTGTGACAGCCAAGAGGGAAAGGAAAATATACATGGGCTCATGGAGGTTTGGGTCTGTTTTGACAATGAAGAGAATGAATGAATTTCCTACTATTGAAATCGCGTACATAAAGCAGAAGGCAATAGAGATCCAGAGATGGGTGTTGTCCTGTCCGGGTATCCCGGTGAGAATGAACATGGCATGTGTGAGTTTGGTGTGATTAACAGCTGACATTATGTATTCGGCTGGATTGAGAAGCTCTGAGCTTTCCTTCCTGAAAAGAAAAAGAACAGGAGACTAGATGGTACCAAGTGAGACACCATTTTGCCCTTAAGAAATGCCCATTGTCATACTCTCTACCCCGCAAGACTGTCCAACAGAAGCCAAAGTGATTTGCCTGGTCAGCATAGCCTCATTCCACACAGTTCAGTCATCCTATATGCTTCTCTTCCTCTCTGAAGTACCTGCATCTTCTCACTATGCATGGCCCTATAGGTCTTTGACAAAAACTAACACAGTTTTTTTACCTGAAAAAGGAGAAGTTGGAGTCACAAATGTGTGAGTAGTACAAATACTAAATCTTTACTCATACCCAGTTGAGTGTGAAAATTATTTCAGCCTTGCTCGTGTGAGAGGCGATAGGTGTGAATTATGTACAAACACCATTACACTTCCCTCTCCCCTAGCCTTTGCTGAAACACAGACCACTTTTCTGAAAAGTCTTCAACAGGTATTGCAGAAGGACTGAGAGCACAACTCCAAATGTAAGTTTTAGAAACAGCTTCTAGTTACTTTTCAGGATCCATTGTCATATGATTTTCCACTAAAGAAAGACAGAAGTATGCTAACCCACTGGGAATAGTATTTGGAGAACTTTGGTAATGTTTCTGAAAGCAAAATCTGTTAATCGCTAAAGTTTCCACAGCCCCTTTTTCAAGAGATTTCAAGGATTTTGCCACTGGCTTTTCATATTCATGTGTGTCATGAAATGTTCCTTTGTAATATTTCTATGAAAAAAAAAAGTTTTTCGGCACAAAATGTATAGATTTATGCTTTAGTTCCAGTTGATGTTCTCTAGTCTGGCACCTTTGAGCCCTGACCACTGCTGAATGAGAGATTTTGTCAAGCCAGGAGAAGTCGATATTGTCTAGCAGCATTACCAACACTTGCACTGCTTCCTAGGCTCTTAGAAGACATTTGGGGTAAATAACTTTTTTATAACAATGCGGAAGACTGAGAGCCAGGACTGGTGGCTGGAAACACACTTCACGGGACGACAAAAAACTTGGCCATACCCATGATAAATTCACATCCAGTTAACTAAGCTCATTTCAAATTATGCATGTTGCCAGACGAGAGAGTGATGGATTTGAGTGGTTCAACCTGCATGCACATATGACCCATTTCTTTATCTTCTGGCCTTTTTTTCAGAGATAATTTCTGAGGTTATAGTGGGACTTAAAATATAGCATCTGTCCTCTGGATTGCTTCAGACCCTGAAAAGTTTCAAGCACCTGGTCCTCATTCACTCATGTGCCAGCAACCAAAAGCCAATTAGCTCTTCTGTCTCTGAGTTAACAGCTGACTGGTTCTCCTCAGGTTCTGTTCTGACAATCTACAGCCCATATCAGTAATGGCAACAGACTTTGGGGGCTGTATATGAGATATTCATTAACATAAGAACATAAGAATGGCCATAATGGGTCAGACCAAAGGTCCATCCAGCCCAGCATCCCATCTGCCGACGGTGGCCAATGCCAGGTGCCCCAGAGAAGGAGAACAGAAGACAATGATCAAGAGATTTATCACCTGCCATCCATCTCCTGCCCTTGTTCTGAAGGCTAGGGCACCATACTTGATCCCTGGCTAATAGCCATTTATGGACCGAACCTGCAAAAATTTATCAAGCTCTTTTTTAAACCCTAATAGAGTCCTGGCCTTCACAGCCTCCTCCGGCAAGGAGTTCCACAGGTTGACTGTGCGCTGTGTGAAGAAAAAATTCCTTTTATTAGTTTTGAACCTACTACCCATCAATTTCATTTGGTGTCCCCTAGTTCTTGTATTATGGGAAAAGGTAAATAATTTTTCTATATTCACTTTCTCCACACCATTCATGATTTTATATACCTCTATCATATCGCCCCTCAATCGCCTCTTTTCCAAACTGAAAAGTCCCAGTCTCTCTAGCCTCTCCCCATATGGGACCCGCTCCAAGCCCCTAATCATCTAAGTCGCCCTTTTCTGAACCTTTTCTAATGCCAATATATCTTTTTTGAGGTGAGGAGACCACATCTGCACGCAGTACTCAAGATGTGGGCGTACCATAGTTTTATATAGGGGAAGTATGATATCTTTTGTCTTATTATCGATCACTTTTTTAATAATTCCTAACATCCTATTTGCTTTACTAACTGCCGCTGCACACTGCGTGGATGTCTTCAGAGAACTATCCACTATAACTCCAAGATCCCTTTCCTGATCTGTCGTAGCTAAATTTGACCCCATCATGTAGTACGTGTAATTTGGGTTATTTTTTCCAACATGCATTACCTGACACTTACCCACATTAAATTTCATTTGCCATTTTGCTGCCCAATCACTCAGTTTGCTGAGATCTCTTTGTAGTTCTTCATTCCCTGAGCTCTCACTCTGTAATACACAGCAACCCGACCACCTGATATTCAGGCACAATGAAGGTTGGTGGGAGTGAATATAAAGCCAAATGCACAAGCATTCATGGAAATGGAACTTCAATTCACACATGACAATGGTATGATGCTCTCTCCCTCTCTTTTTCTCTGACTGTCATCTATCTATCTGTCTATCACCTGTGAATGACCGTTAGCCAGTGGCCACGTAATTTGCGGTGAGGTACTCCCCTGGGTCCTAAGCAACCCAGTTTTTTTACTGTTAGAGCAGGCAGCTCCTAGCACTCTCACCCATGGCCAGGCTGAAGTAACCAAACGTTTAAAGTTCTTTTGTTGTGCCGGCTGTGTTGCAGTGACAAAAGGATAACCGGGTCAGGCTCAGAGCTTAACGAGTTACAAATTTATTAAGCTACAGTTATAAGCGTGTGGTTACAAAAGGCTATTGTTTACTTCTTATGTGCTAGCAAAGTACAGGTGTTAACAAGTTACGTTACAATCCAATACAAAGATATCTAACACATCTAACCATCTAACACATCTTTCCATCTAACACAATGATATCTTGATACAGTGACATCTAGTTACAGAGCTCTAATTCTTTAGTTGTGCACAAAAAAGTCAGAGACCTAGCATGGGTGTATCTTACCCTCTCTGCGTCTCTCGATACCAGCGTAGCCAAGCCGGATCGGTCACTCAATTCCGCGGAAAGACGAATACGAGGTTGGGCGTCCCCAGTTGTGGACCTCGGGAGGCAATCACCTGACCCGACCAGCAGGTAGTTGGTGGAATGCACTCAAAGTTAGAGTTCTGCTGGATCCATCTTTTATACCCCTCTGGGTTACGTATTGTCTTTCTTATCTAAGGTACCAGATCATACTGGTCTGTCTTTGTGACGCCAGTTTGTTACAAGGGCATTTCTTACTTAATTTGCACTTGTAAGACAGGAGATAAGCAATTTGAGAGTAAAGGACATTCTTTTTGTGTGGGCGGGGCACTTCCCCTTCTGGGATGATTGTGTGGTCATCATATCCATCAATGCCAGCTGGGGTGATTTCTTGAGGGTCCCCCTCTTCTCGTTGACAGTTTGGCCTGTTAGCATTTTATCTGTACTTTCTGTTTCTCAGGGTCACGATAAGCCAGCACATCTGGGCCTCAATGAGGGCATCAAAGACTGGGCTGTCAGCAGCCGTTTTGGTGCCCTGTGTGCTCCTCAGTGGGAGAGGAGGGGGCAGCGAGCAAGCTGGCTTGTAAGGGGGAGACTTTGTCTGGCTACAATGACATTGAGAGAGGCATGAAGCTGAGCTGCCATAAAGAATATGTATGTTAAACCCACTTCTTGTCAGGTTTCCTCCAAAGCAAAAATGGATTAACTATTTTTTTGTTTTTGTTCTGGCTGTGTTAGATTAAACCCACCTGGGTCTTCTAAATTTAACTTCCAGCTGCTGGAAAGCAACCAGGATGGGAAGCAAAAGCAGAACAGCCTTCACTCAGTGAGCACTTCAGAGAGTTTGAGTGGCAAAAGCAGAACTCCAAGATGGAAGAGCATATAATCAGACTCCAGCTACCTTACACAGATTGTTTTGCCACTACTGGGAGTCTGTGCAGACGTAGGAAGGTGCTGACTCAGATTAGTATTGTACTGTAGCTGTAGGCCCAGTCTATGAGTGGAACAATTAAGGGAGTCCACCTCCTGAGAGGTCAGAGTATGAGGCCGAACATGTTGCACTCACAGACCAGAGAGGGGCAGTGATATTGGTATCCTTTTAACTCTGCGGGGTATCTGCAGGCCAGCATATCTGGATCCCTCATCCAGGGAGGAAATAGAAATGGGCCCTATTGGACCTGTTACCCTCGAGCAACACAGCTCTGAACTCCTGGCCTCCAATAGAGACAGAATAAAAGAGATTTACTGGTTAAATTTGCTGGAGCAAATAAACCAGAGGTGATTTGGCAAGTAGTCACTGATATTTATGGAGTTTTCTGTTGTATTTCTTTTTAGTGACAGGTCCCAGAGGTGCGATACTGCGAAGGATGAAAGACAATGACAAACATAGACAGCAGGGGACCAACAGTTCTATAGTCTGAAGGCCCTAAGTTTATTATTCTCACAGCTTTTATAACCAAGTGAGAGCACATTATTATGAGAAAAGCAATCAGCTACAACACAACTGGCTCAGCACTTCAATCTCTAAAAAAGCCACATCAATCCTCCCAGTCCTTGAACATGAACTCTCGAAAACACCTAATTAAAGCAACACAGCTCCTTGTGGTTTGCCTACAAGAGAGCAGGTGTTTCGTTTGCAAAACATGTTATGTTGCTCTAGATGCCAAGAGCCCAGCCGGGCCTGGGACACGTGGGGGGGAGAAGGCAAAACTCCTTCAGTTTTCTTTTGATCACAACATAGAATCATAGTAGAGTAGGCCTGGAAGGGACCTCGAGAGGTCATGAAGTCCAGCCCCCTGCCCTCATGGCAGGACCAAGCACTTTCTGGACCATCCCTGAAAGTCATCTATCTAACCTCTTCTTAAATAGCTCCAGTGATGGAGATTCTACCACCTCCCTTGGCAATTCGTTCCAATGTTTGATCACCCTGACAGTTAGGAACTTTTTCCTTATGTCCAACCTGAATCTCCCCTTGTGTAATTTAAGTCCATTACCTCTTGTTCTATCCTCAGAAGCAAGGAAGAACAAGTTCCCTCCCTCTGCCTTATGACACCCTTTTCGATACCGGAAAACTGCTATCATGTCCCCCCTCAATATTCTCTTTTCCAAACCAAACAAGCCCAATTCTTTCAGCCTTTCTTCATAGGTCATGTTCTCTAGACCTTTGATCATTCTCGTTGCTCTCCTCTGGACCCTCTCCAATTTCTCCACATCCTTCCTGAACTGCGGTGCCCAGAACTGGACACAATACTCCAGCTGAGGCCTAACCAGCTCAGAGTAGAGCGGGAAAATGACTTCTCGTGTCTTGTTCACAACACACCTTTTAATGCATCCTAGAATCATGTTTGCTTTTTTTGCAACAGCATCATACTGTGGACTCATATTTAGCTTGTGGTCCACTATAACTCCTAGATGCCTTTCTGCTGTACTCATTCCTAGGCAGTCCTGTCCCATTCTGTATGTGTGACACTGATTGTTCCTTCCTAAGTGGAGCACTTTGCATTTGTCCTTATTAAACTTCATCCTGTTTACCTCACCCCATTTGTCCAATTTATACTGATCCTTTTGAATTATGACCCTATCCTCCAAAGAAGTTGCAACCCCTCCCAGCTTGGTATCATCTGCAAACTTCATAAGTGTACTTTCTATGTCAATATCTAGATCGTTAATGAAGATATTGAACAGAACCGGTCCTAAAACAGAGCCCTGCGGAACCCCACTAGTTATACTTTTCCAGCAGGATTGAAAACCAGTAATAACTACTCTCTGGGTACGGTTATCCAGCCAGTTGTTCACCCACCTTACAGTAGCCCCATCTAAGTTGTATTTGAGCAGTTTATTGAATTGGGACCAGAGCATGTGGCCACTGAAATAATGACATGACGCACCGAGTTTAGCATTCCAAGCTCTCTTTCAGGCACATTTCTGTGTAACTCAAATTTTCCCCATGGGAGCATGAGCCGAGGTAGGGGAGGGGTTCCCAAACTCCCTAGTTCTGCCTTCCTGCCAGCCCTGTCACTGAGTCACCCTGACAGCCCAGCTGAGTCCTCTGCCACTGCACAGAACATCCTGGAAATGCAATCAGCTGGCAGCTTTTACCATTCACTTCCCATTTCAAAGAAGATAATACCTGCCAACGTACCCAATTCCTGCTAGAAGGGGCGCTGCTGCCACCAGATGTCGCCACTCTTAAGGACAAGGACTCATCAGAGAGGTTGTACAGGCAGCAGTCAGTGTGTGTTCAAATAGGGAGGCGACTGCCTTTATGAAGCATGCTGGCACATTCCCCTGGGGACAACATGGCCATCAGGGAACCTCAGCTTTGTGTGCATCTGCTTTAAACCTGTCACAGCCAACTGTGAACTACAGCAGGCAAAATCACAGGGGATGGGGGTGATACCGCACAACTGGTCTGCGGCTGCAGCCCTGCTGCAGGCTCCGTTCCTGCAATCCAGGCTTAGCAGCATGGTTCAGATGGTTCTAATTAGTTACATGGCTCCTTGTGACTAAACTGTAATAGTACTACTACTGAATAATTTAACTTCATTTTCCCGGGGCCACCCTTTTTCCTGCATCAGAAACCCAGAGTAGAACCCAGAGAAGGGTGATTGCACAAGGCTCTGTACATGGAAGTTTTCCCAGGCATGTTTCAGGAGGGGAGCTCCCTGCTCGTATCTCCAAGAAATGCAAATGGGGACGCAGGATCAAAGGAGCCCCAAAGATAGGCACAGATCTCAGTGATCCACTGGGAGTTAGCTCGAGACACCTACAACCTCTAGGACTCCTCTACTGCCTTCAGATCTTTCCAAGCCCCCTCTAAAAGGGCCTTTGCTACCAGGATCTGCTGAAGGGGCATGGTACAGATTGGACAGAACAGCAGGGTGTCTGTAAGGTGGATGGGCACAATACCACAACAACCGGCTGGTCAGTAGGTTTTGACCTTTCTATGCCCAGAGTTCAGCCAGAGGCTCCACCAACGCTGCCTTTATTTGTTATTCAAGAGGGAGTGGATGAAAAGCCTCCAGCATCTCCCACAGGTTCAAACAGCTGCAACTGGGCAGCATACTGACCGCTGAGCTTCCTGAGAAAAATGATCCATTTTCTGTGGGAGCTCATACCCAAAAAGGGAATGGGAAGGAAACATTTATGTTTGGGCATCTTATTTTTGTGGAGGACAATGGTGTCTGTTGTCTAGGCCAGGTCTGTCTCAAACCAGGCTAACCCGAGACCTTAAAGTCCATCATAGATACACAATTCGAGCCATAGCAATTGCAGAGCTGGAATTGACGTAGCTATGAACCACGTATCTACCTTAGTGAGGGAGGTCAGTGGTAGAAATTCTCCTCTCCACTTCCCTTACTCCTTGCGAGATTGAGGCGGGGATAAGGGTCAGCTGTGGAACCCTGATAGTTTGATTTTCCTCATTCCCACTAAGTGCACAAAATAGAACCCCAGAAGTTTGAGTCTGACGTGGTTGACCAAGAAGGTAGTGTAGATAAACTCTCAGACCCAAGTTTCTGACCCTTACACACGACAACTAGTCCTCTAGACAGCAGACCTAGCCTCCAATCAACCTCCTTCAACTCCCTTTTCAGAGTTTCCACTTTCTATTTGTGACTCTGTGTGCGTTTGTAGTCAATGAATGACTCTCTCTCTCTAGTGTGTCGCTAGGACCAGTCTGAGGGGAGACAGCCAGGATATAATGCTGCTCACAGTTAATCTCCTCATCCAATTTCCAACAAGTACATTGTCGCTGGGGGACCTCGGTTAAGGTCAGTCCTTTTTCAGTTTTCTTTTAACTTTGCTACTGTGACTTTTGGAAATACGCCGTATCTGGGGTGGCTGTCTGATACTCCACGCCAAGGTGAGTTAGATAGCCAAGGCTGATTTTCTAAGGAAGTGTCCTGGCTGTTGTTTTCCTTCAGCTTCACACAGTAGTTTGAGAATTGTTCCGTAGGATGGATTTGGCCTCTTCTCATCTGTGTTTCCTCTTCTTGTGTAAGCAGCAATTGCTGAAAGCTGTGTGAGCCTTGGCCCAGCCACCTAGTGCTCATCCATGTCCATGTTCTAGGGCCACGGCGTGAAGCTGAGATTTGCCCTCAGACTGTTTTTTCAAATTCCACCCCAGTGGCTTCCAAACACTGGTGCAGTGACAGTGCTGAAACTCCCAGCGTCCCAGTGATGGTCCAACACACCCCTCAGAAATCCACTTCCTTCCCATCACTCTCACCCACAAAGACTCACACAGCTGCCAGAGCAGCCAACTGTCTGAGAGGGAAGCCAGCTGTCATAGAAGCTGTGGTAAGAGGCCTTTTATACACACATGTTAGATGTGTTTCTCGGTGGGACCCTGATGTAGCCCTGATCTCAGTGCATCTATATGTCAGGTACAAGAAGCTGTCGACAGGGCGGGGCAGTTGGCTGGCAGAACCACATTTACACAGTTTTTCTTCTGTGGTGGCGGAGGCGTCTACTGGTGAGTGAATATGCAAGTGAGTGGCCATTTGCATTTTTCAGACCGGCCATTTGCATACGGCAGCTGGCGGTTCATGCCAGTGTAACCATAGTCAGTGTCTGCTCCCCTCAAGCCACATCCTCCTCCTTAACTCACAAACTCCCCAATACTGTGCTCCCTGTGGTCCTCTGGTTCAGAATTGCTGCATCCCCTGCTCCTCAAATTTCACATCCCCTGACCTCTGCACTGCCACATCTCTTTGCCCTAGGCCTGTCTCCTTGCTCCACCACTTCCTCTGAAGCTCATCTCCACAGGCACACCAGAGCTGGGCCATACTGAGAACTGCCCTGGAACCCAGGACATTGCGGACCACCATGGATTCTCCGCCTTCTGTGAGGTGCTGCCGTTGGGTAGGAAGACGTACTTAGGGCATCTCTTGGACCTTCCATCCCCCTGTCCAGGGCAAGTGGACTGTTTGGGGCTCCTCAGAGTAGATCAAGCTCTCTGGCCATCGATTGCCATGGCCTAGTTCTAGCTTCTAACCTGGAATGGGGCTGCAGCCTTAGGTAATGAGGAGAATAAGTGGGAGTCTTGGGAGAAGAGATGGAGGCAAAGAATGAGGCCTCTGGGGAGAGGAGAAGTGTGTTGGGCCTCAAAGTGGAAGGAAAAGAAGTTGGACATGCTCAGAGAGCAGATGGGGGCTCTACTGTGGGTTGGACTGTGGCAGGATCTAGCTGTGTCCCTGTCAGGGAGCTAAGGACCATTTCTGACCTATTGTAAGCACCTGGGGCAACACAAATGGAAGGGAGCAGGATGGAGTCTTTGCATGAGTCTCTTGCCAGGATTCCTGTGTTTCAGACCCTTGCTCACATACCCAGCTGTGCCCTGCCTCGGTGCGGATCAGGCTCAGAAGGTGTGTGCTGTTAAGACCCATGAGTTGAAGCGTGGGTTGGCTGAAGGGTTTCTCCTGGGTCCTTTGCCTCCAGAATGCCTTTGACACAGCTCAGTCGCAGGCATCAGGCTCAGACTGTGGAGCAGGGATGTGTGGCTGTGCCCTTTAAAAGACCCTGTCCGCAGCTGTTGCAGTGCTCAAGGACTATGCAGTACAGAGTGCTCGAGAAGAGCCAGAACTGCGAATGCAAGAATAGCTCTGCAGCTTTTTTTTCATGGCCTGTGGATGTTTAACAGGAGATGGGACAGTGATAAGCCAAGTGACATGGGAAACAAGATTCGTATCTCTTCTCTTTAATTGGCGTCATGAACATGAATTCTGCATCTGAAGCACCTACTGATATGTCTTTTTATAGGACAATATTTCATCCATCCCCTTATTCTACATGCACACTACCTCTTTGTAAACACAGCTGCCTGCCTGGGTCTCCTTTTCCAAGTTCCTGTCTTCCTTTAGAGGTGGGTGGTGACATCTGCTTTACCAGTGCTCCAGGCCTTTGCAGCCATATGATGCTTTATCTGTACAATGGTAAAATGAAGGTCTTGTCATCTCAAAAGTAAGGGTCCAAGAGGGACTGGGTGGCCCATGATTTTCATGGCCTTTGTAAGTAGTGCTGGAGATGGGTGATGAACTGCCCCCTCACTTGATAAACACCCTGATGATTCTTGCACGAAGGTGTTTGCTTTTCACGCTATACACGATTGGGTTCATCAGGGGTGGAACCAGCAGGTAAACGTATCCCAGGAGAATTGGAAGTAAAGGAGAAGTGCCCTCTCCGAATCTATGTATTGCAGACAGGCTAATTATTGGTGTGTAGAAAAGCATGAGGGCGCAGAGGTGGGAGACGCAGGTGTTCAAGGCCCTAAGACTCTCTGGGAGAGACGTGACAGTCAGCACTGTTTTGAGGATCATCACATAAGAGAAGAGGATAAGTAGCGAATCCAATCCCGTGGTTAAGAGTGTAACGGACAATCCATAGATGCTACTGACTCTAATGTCTGCACAAGCCAACTTCATGACCTCCTGGTGCAGGCAGTAGGAATGGGAGAGGACATTGCTTTGACAGTATCGGAACCGTTTCAGAAGAAAGGGGAGTGGAAACATTACGGCCACTCCTCTTAGTACAAACACCAGTCCCAGGATAGCTGTTCTTGACAGGGTTAAGATGGAAGTGTATCTTAGGGGGTTACAGATCGCGATGAGACGGTCAAAGGCCATCAACAAGAGCACTGAGGATTCCGTGCATTGAAGTGAGTGGATGAAGAACAGCTGGGCAAAACAGGCATCAAGGCTGATCTCCCTGGAGTTAAACAAGAATATGCCCAGTATGGTTGGCATGGTGGCTACTGATATGCCAATGTCTATGACACCCAACACAAAAAGGAAAATGTACATGGGCTTATGAAGGGTTGGATCTGTTTTTATGATCAGGATAATGACTGAATTTCCTGCTATCGAGATTGCGTACATGAAGCAGAAGGGAGTAGAGATCCACAGGTGGATGTTGTCCTGCCCAGGTATCCCAGTGAGAAGGAACACTGCATGTGTGAAGTTGGTGTCATTGACAGGTGACATAGTGTAGTGGCTAGGTCCAAGGATTAATGAAATTCAGTTCCTGAAAAGAAAAAAATAAAGTAAAAATAAATAATTCAAAAAAAAAAAAAGAACAAGAGACTGAATAGTATTTAGTGAGACATCATTCTGCTCCCAGAGCAAGTCTGGGGCAAGTCTAAGGAGACCCAGGAGCTTAAGGAAGATGAACCATAACACAGTCTTAGGCTTACATCACCAACAATAGTATAGGGCAGAGCCAGACTGGGTTAGACCTGCAGTGCATCTAGCCCAGTGGCCACTTCGACATGCTGCCCAGGGAGTGAAAAGGACCACTGCAGGATTTAGCTGTGAGATAGCCAGCTCCCAAGGAAAGTTTCCTCTTGATATTTTGGTCAATAGAGATATTCTGTGGTGTAAATCAGGAATGTTTAGAGCCTTACTAATCTTTTTTTTTAAAAAAATCCTCAAGACTGCAATTATATTTTCTGCTTGCCCCATAAGCATATTTTTTACTTTTTGAACCCAGATAATTGTTTGTCCCTTTGATATCTTGTGGCAGGGAGTTCCACAAGGTACATGAGTGTTGTACGGTTGGGACCTGCCCACAGAGATTGTTATGGACTCTCCACTGTATCATGATGTGTGTGTAAAAAATATGGGAAGTGCCTGGTGAAAATGGTCATTTTATTTCTCTATCCTCCATCCAAACAATTTATAAATTTGTTTCTCTGCCTTGTTACAAATATTTGTTTATTTTCTTCATGACCAAGAGTTCAAATTGTGTTCCTACATCTTGGCAGCACATAGGATAAATTCTAGGGGCTAATATAGGAACATTGATATCAGCTGTGTCATTGTTACTCCAGATTTATGTGTGTAAATTCAAACAGAACTGGGCTCTATTCATGTTCTCTTAGTAAATGTTCTCAGTGATACACAATGAGAAACACTTCAAGAGAAGCTGAAGTTTTTTGCAGACAACAATATAGTCTAAATCATGACAGTTCTTTTGTCCTACCATCTTCTCTTCATCTTCACAGATCCTTTACTCCCCATTTACTCCCCCACCCCAACCCCGCCCCAACCCCCACAAGAAATGTAGCTTTATGGCAAGCTAAATGCTAACATAGTTACCTCAGAGAGCAAGGGACTAGTTGGTGTCACAAATTGGTGGAAAGTACAAACACTGGGTTTTTGCCAGTACCCAGAGGAGTGTGAAAGTTACCTCAGCCATGCTTGTGGAATAGGGGATGGGTGTAAATTCCATACAACCACTATCACACTCCCCTTTCTTCTCCTCTTTGCTGAAATACAGACCAGTGGTAATCTTTCCTGAGGACTTTTTGAAAAGCCTTCAACTATTTTCCCCAGGGATTGAGTGTCAAATGCTGAATGTGTTAGAAATAGCTTCTAGTCAGTTACCAGGAGACAGTACCATAAAATTTACCACTGAACAAAAAGTTAAAAGCACAAACACTTTGCAAATAGTATTTGGAGTACGAATGAAATACTTTCTGAAGCAAATCCATTGAACACTAGTTACCACTGCTCCTTCCTTTGAAGCTTCAAGAATTCTACTTCTGGCTTGCAACATAAATACATGTATTTAAAGTTTGGGTTCTAATATTTTTCTTACCAGGGAAAACACTGGCATAACTTTTACACATTTATCCTCAAGTACAGACAAGTGAAGAGTTGTTTACCCTCTGGTGTCATTTCAGAGATGAAGGCTCAGGTTAGAGGGAGTCTCCAAATGCAGCATCTCTCATCTGGATTTCCTGTCAGAGCAGGAGCCCATTAGTCTGTACCTGTAAAAAACAATGAGGAGTCCTGTGACACCTTCAACACCTGTGCATGTGATGAAGTGGGCTTTGCCCACGAAAGCTTATGCCCAAATAAATCAGTTATTATAAGGTTCTGCAGGACTCCTGGGTTTCCTTGGAGTCTGAAAAAGGTTGCAATGTCTTAGCTGCGATTCATGAGGTTCTTAGCAAAGAAGAGTCTAACAGCTCCTCTGTAGCTGAGGTGGTAGCCGAGTTGTTCTCCTCAGGTTCCATTCTGTCAGTCTGTAGCCTGTACCTGTTGTTGTAACGGGCATTGGTGTCAGCAAATTAAATACTCTCTCCCTGAGCTCTCACTTTCTTGGCCATAGGGAGCCCAGCCCCTGTTATTTAGCCCTGATGAGGGTTTGTGGGAATTAGATTTCTAGGTCAAATGCCTGGATGCAGAACTTCATTTCACACAAGGGAATAATCTGTTAAACTTCCTCTCCCTACGTACACACCAGTGTTCCCTGTAAATGTATTCCGCATATGGATGGAAAAAAAATCTGCACATGGATGGAAAAAGACTGGAGGGAACACACACACATACACACACACATGCACACACACAATGGACGTCCTAGAATTCATAGCACTCAGGAAAGCCATGATGACAGATATGGAATGGAGCTGCCATTATGAATGTGTATGTTAAATCCAGTCCTTGGGAAGTCTTCTCTGGAGTTATGTTGGGTTAACTGCTGGGATGTGGATGTTATGGCTTTGTAGGGTGAAACCAGTCTGGCTTTTCTTCGTTTAACAGCAGGCTGCTGAAAAACTAGCAAGATGGGAAACAAAAGCTGAAAAACAACCATCTCTCAAGGAGCTCTTCAGGGATCTTGAGTGATAACACTACAGCTACAAACTGGGAAGAACCTATTTTTGGGCACCCGACACATTAAACAGCTAGTTCTGCCAGCACTTGGGAGTCTGGCCAGAGGTGGGGCAGCTGTTGCTGAGAAGCTTTTCAGGCTGACAAGGTCAGACTCTGGTGGGGAAGGCTGAAGGCCCTGGGCCTGCCTGGCTCCCTATCAGAATGGAAGGGTGAGAGATGTGTACAGAAAATCCTCTTCTTCTCGCTCTTCCATTAAGCAGTATTTTGGTTCAGAAAGGCTGGCTGGTCATTCATCTCACATTATTCCCAGGCTGCCAGAGGGAAGAACCACCAGTGCTGAATTCACTCAGACATTTCCAGTAAGCAGAGTTGACCTGCAGCATGCTGAAGCCCAGGGCCCAGTCAGAGAGTAAGATGATCGTGGGATTCCAACCCATGTCTTCTGACATCTGTCTGTCAGAGAACAGAGAGAAGCAGCCCTGTAACTAGGTGGGGGAATTGACAGGGCAGAAATGCTGGAGCTCTCAGCCAGTCAGGAATCAGAAATATACCCAAGTGGACCTGTTACCACTGAGCAACACATTTCTCAAATCCTGCCCTCAAAACTGAGCCAGACAATAAAACCTTGGAAAATGGATGTGCTGATTAAAGAGAAAATTAACCCTAGAAGATTTGTGAGTTAGTCCCTGACATTTCTTGCCTCATCCAGACTCTGACTGACATGGGCCAAGAGTCTATGGCAGTACTAGAGGTGGGACCCATTGTGAGAACCTGATGTTCATAGAATCATAGAATCCTAGGACAGGAAGGGACCTCAGGAGCTCATCGAATCCAGCCTCCTGCCCAAATGAGGACAAACACTATTTAAATCATCCCAGCCAGGACTTTGTCAAGCCGGGACTTAAAATCCTCTAGGGATGGAGATTCCACCACCTCTCTAGGTAACACATTCCAGTGCTCCACCACCCTTCTAGTGAAATAAGTTTTACTAGTATACAACCTACACCTTCCACTCTGTAGTTTGAGCCCCTTGCTTGTACTGCCATCCCTCACAACTAACAGTCTCTCTCCATCTTCACTAGAGCTGCCTTCTGGAAGTTGAAGGCTGCTATCAAATCATCCCCTCACTCTTCTCTTCTGCAGACTTAGTAAGTTCTAATCCCTCAGCCTCTCCTCATAGGTCCTGTGCTCCAGGCCCATAATCATATATGTTTCCCTCCACTGTACCCTCTTCAATGCACCCACATCCTTGCTGTACTGGGGGCCCAAAATTGGATGCAATAATCCAGATGTGGCCTCACCAGTCCTGAATAGAGGGGAATAGCAACATCTTGAGACATGCTGGAAATGCTCCTCCTAATGCCCCCAATATGCCGTTAACCTTCTTGGCTACGAGGACACACTGTTGACTCATATCACATTTCTCTTCCACTGCAATCCTCAGGTCCTTTTCTGCTGTACAGCTAATTAACCCATCGATCTCCAGCCTTTTGACAGTGCTTAGGATTCTTCCATCCCAAGTGCAGGACTCTGCACTTCTCCTTGTTGAACTTCATCAAGCTTCTTTTGGTTCAATCCTTCAATTTATCTTGGCCATTCTGGACCCTATCCCTACCCTCCAACATATCTACCTCTCCGCCTAGCATAGTGTCATATGCAAATTTGCTGAGGGTGCAATCCATAACCTCATCCAGGTCATTAATAAGGATGTTGAACAATATAGACCCTCATACTGAACCTCGGCGTACTCCACTTGAAACCCTCTGCCAAGCAGACATTGAGCTATTGATCCCTACTTGTTGGGCCAGACCATTCCGGTTCAAAGAGGTTTTAACACTTAGAGCTCTCTGAAAATCAGATTTCTGTGAAACTTAAATAATCCATCACAGAGCATGGTCAGGTGTAAGGGAGGGTTTTCCACATTTCTCAAAGCTCCCTGACTTTCAGCTCCATCACCACAACAGCCACGATGAATCCTGTGCTGCTGCACAGAAAATCCTGGAAATGCAATCATCTTGCAGCCCTTACTTTTCACTTCACATTTTCAGCATAGTCCGAGTTGCCAACATACCCAATTCTTGCCAGAAGGAGAGCCGCTGACACCAGAGGTCTTCACCCTGTAGTACAAGGAGTCACTGGAGAAGTCGCATATGCAGCTAGCAGAGTGAGTTCAGACAGAGAGACAACTGCCTTTATGAAGCATACTGGCACATCCCTTTGGGGGCCACTTGGCCATCAGGGAGCCTTGGCTGATTGGCTTCCTGTGTACTAGTTTTAACTCCCTCACAGCCAGGGTAAGACAGAGTTCAGAGTTAATCTCCTCATCCATCTTTCAACAAGCTCACTGTCCCTAGGGGCCCTTGGGTAAGGTCAGTTCATTTTCAGTTCTTCCTTCGTCTTGGCTACTGTGCCCTGTGGGAATATGCCATGTCTGCATGGTATCTCTGACACTCCATGCCAAGCGCAGCAACATGGCCAAGGGTGGTTCTATATTGGTGTGTCTTCCTTGTTCTTTTCTTTCCTCTTCATGCACCAGTTTGAGAACAGTCCAGCAGGAGGATTTGGCCTCTTCCCATCTGGGAGCCCATTTCTTGTTGAAGAAGCATTTGCTGAAAACTAGGTGAACTTGGGCCCTGTTTGAACCTGCTCAGATGTGTCCATATGCGTACCTAGTTGTGAAGTTGCCCTTTGCACTCAGACTCCTTTCTAACCGCCAGAAAACCTGAGATGTGGCTGTTACCCCCTTGTTTGTCAGTAAGATGAAGTATACTGCAGTTTCTTGCAAATGCTGATCTGGTGACTATGCAGAAACTCCCAGTGTCCCAGTGATGGTCCAACACACGCCTGGGAAATCCACTTTCTTCCCATCACTCTCACCCATGAAGACTCACATATCTGCCAGAGACGCAAAGGTGTTGTCATCATGGGGCTTCCCAGAACCCAACCACCAAATGAGACTGTGGTAAGAGGCCTTTCATGCTCAAATGTCAGACATTAGCAGGAATGTGGTGAGCAAGATATGAGATCTGATTCTTCTGTTTTTCTCTGAACTGATTACTCTCAGTGTCCAGTGCTGGGCACCACATCTTAAAAAAGATGTGGAGAAATTGGAGACAGTCCAGAGAAGAGTAACCAGAATGACTAAAGGTTTAGACAACATGTGGAATGAGGGAAAATGGAACAAATTGGGCCTGTTTAATTTAGAAAAGAGAAGACTGAGAAGGGGACATGAGAGCAGTTTTTCAAGTACCTAAAAAAATGTAATAAGGAGAAGGGAGAAAAATTGTTCTCCTTGGCCTCTGAGGAGAGGACAAGAAGCAATGATCTTAAAATACAGCAAGGGAGGCTTTGGCTGGACATTAGGAAAACTTTGTGCCTGTCAGGGTGGTTAAATGCTGTAGAAAATTGATGAGGGAGGCTGTGGAATCTCCAGAAATTTAAAAGCAAGTTAGATGGACACCTATCAGGGATGGTCTAGAGATTTTAGACAGTGCTTGATCTTGCTGTGAAGGCAGGGGACAGGGTGTGATGAGCTCCCAAGGTTCTTTCCACTTGTAGTGTTCTATGATTCTATGGGTTCTGTGTGGGACCCTGACTTAGCCCTGAGCTCAATGGATCTCGCACCTTGAATGTACTTATCCTTTTTTCCTCTGTTGTGTAACAGGCAAGGGATATTGTCCACTAGTGATGAAATTCACAGGCAGCCAGTGGCTTGCCCATTGTCACACTCAGCAAGGGAATGAATCTCAGCCACCTTCAGTCACAGAACAGTGCCCAACCACAGGATCAGCCTTCTGAGCAGTGACAGAACCAGCAGGGTTCTTTGTTGTGTCCTCAGAGCTCTTCTCTGCGATGCAGATAGTGGAGAGGGCATGGATCCAATTATATTATATATATATTATATATTTGATTCTCTGACCTCAGTGAAATTTAGAGCAGTCTGAGGGTTGTACTGACCTCCACCCAAGAGTTACAGTTTCCAAGAGGACAGAGCTCTCTGGACAACTCTCTATAGATAGGAGCCAAACCAAAGAACCCCCTAAACACAGTGTCTACTATCCTCCAGCCTCATCTTCCTCCATAACTCAGACTGTGCTCCCTATGGTCAGCGTTGGTTCAGATTTGCAGCATCCCCTGCTTTTCCACCTCCCCGGAGGCTCCAGCCTCTGCCCCATCTCTTCACACAAGGCCCATCTCCTTGTTCCATGATTCCTACAAAGGTCAGCTCCTCTACCAATGCTCCAGACCTTAGATACCATAAGAAGCACTGTCTGTATAGTGGTAGAATGGAGGTCATGCCATCCCACAAGTAAGAGTCCAGGAGGGACAAAGCGGCCTATGGCTTTCATGGCCATTATAAGTAGTGTGGGAAATGGGTGATGAATTGACTCCTCAGCTGATGAACACCCTGAAGAGCCTTGCATGAAGATGTTTGCTTTTCATGCTGTACATGATCTGATTTATCAGGGGAGGAACCATCAGGTAGAAGTGTTGCAGGTAAATCTGAATCATGGAATCACAGAATCATAGGGCTGGAAGGGACCTCAAGAGATCATCAAGTCCAGCCCCCTGCCCAATGCAGAATCAGGCCTAACTAAATCATCCCAACCAGAATGTCATCAAGCTGGGACTTAAAAACCTCTAGGAATGGCAATTACACCGCCTCACTAGGTAATGAATTCCATTGCTTCACCACCCTATCCCTACCCTCCAGCCCATGTACCCACCCTCCTAGTTTAGTGTCATCTGCAAATTTGCTGAGGTTGCAATTCATTCCTTCATCTAGGTCATTAATGAAGATATTGAACAATACCAGCCCTAGAAGTGGTCTGAAGGGTACTCCGCTTGAAACTGAGCACCAACCAGACATAGAGCCATAGATTACTATGGCTGTGTCTACACTTGCATTCCTCTTTCGAAAGAGGTATGCAAATTAGCAGCGTCTACACTGGCTTTCTTATTCTGAAATATGCGTTTTTGAAATTATAATATGTAAATGAGATGATGAATATGCAATTTTATATCGAATTTGCATTTTATTTACCTCATTTGCATGCCTCATTTGACCCTACGGTTTTGTCTACACTAGCCAAAAATTTTGAAATGGCCATGCAAATGGCCATTTTGAAGTTTCCTAATGAAGTGCTGAAATACATATTCAGCGCTTCATTAGCATGCAGGCATCCGTGGCACTTTGAAATTGATGCGGCTCGCCGCTGCGCGGCTTGTCCAGACGGGGCTCCTTTTCGAAAGGACCCCGCCTACTTTGAAGTCCCCTTACTTCTATGAGCAGATGGGAATAAAGGGACTTCGAAGTTGCCGGGGTCCTTTCAAAAAGGACCCCCGTCTGGATGAGCCACGCGGCGGCGAGCCGCATCAATTTCAAAGTGTCGCAGCCGCCCGCATGCTAATGAGGCACTGAATATGTATTTCAGCGCTTCATTAGTAAACTTCGAAATGGCCATTTGCATTTGCATGGCCATTTCAAAGTTTGGGGCTAGTGTAGACACGGCCTACATGTTGGGACCGACCATCTAGCCAGCTTTCTCTCCACCTTATCCAATCCACATCTATCCAATACATATTTCCCTTACTTGCAGGCAAGAACATTTTGAGAGACAGTATCAAGAGCTTTGCTAAAGACAGGGTATATCACATCCACTGCCCTTCCCATATCCACAGAGCCTGTTAACTCATCATAGAAGCTAATCAGATTGGTGAGGAATGACTTGTCCTGGGTGAATCCATGCTGACTGTTCCTGATCACTTTCCCCTCTTCCAAGTGCTTCACAACAGACTCTCTGAGGATCCCCTCTGTGATTCTTCTGGGTACTGAGGTAAAGCTGACAAGTCCATAATTCCCTGGATTGTTCTTCTTCTCTTTTTTAAAGATGGGAACTACATTTGCCTTTTTTCCAGTCATCCTAGACCTCCCCTGATCTCCATGAGTTTCCAGAGTTAAGGGCCAAAGACTTTGCAGAGAAATTTGACAATTTCCTCAGTATCGTTGGGTGCACTAAATCCAGACCCATAGGTTTGTGTATATCTCTTAACCTGTTCTTTCCCACTGAGGGCTGCCCAGCTCCTTTCCATTCTCTATTGTCTAGGGCAGTAGTCTGGGAGTGACCTTGTCTGTGAAGACAAAGGCAAGAAAAAAAATACATTGAGTACTTCAGGTTTTTCCCACATCATCTTTCACAAGCTTTCGTCCTTCATCCAGCAATGGCTGTACACCTTCCCTGATCACTCGTTTATTGATAACATGCCTGAAGAGACCTTTTTTGTTACCAATCACATTCTTTGCAAGCTGCAATTCCAACTGTGTTTTCACCTTCCTGATAATTCCCCAGCATTTTCAAACATCTTTAGTCATCTATCCAAGTTTCTACTTCTTATACGAGTTTAAGCTCACCAAGGATTTTCCTAGTAAGTCAAGATGATTGTCTACCATATTTCTTTTTCTTCTGCACATCAAGATGATTTGTTCCTGTGTCTTCAATAAGGCTCCTTGAAAATACTTCCATTTTTCCTGGACTCCTTTCCCCTTTATATTAACTTCTCATCAGGTCTCTGAGGGAGCCAAAGTCTGCTCTCCTGAAATCCAGGGTCTGTATCTTACTGATGACCCTTTTTTCCCCTTTGTTGGGATCCAGAACTCCACCATCTCATGATCTCTACAGCCCAGGTTGCCACCAACTTCTACTTCTACTAATTCCTCCTTGTGTCTGAGCAGCAGGTCAAACTGTGCATGGCCCTTGGTCAATTCCCTCAGCATTATATCAGGAAGTTATCTCCAACACTCACCAAAAATTTCTTGGATTTTCTGTGTGCCGCTCTATTGGACTTGCAACAGATGTCAGGGTGATTAAAGTTCCCCGTGACAACCAGGACCTGTGATCTGGAAGCAAATTGTCTGAAGACAGCCTCGTCTACCTCATCCACCTATTCTGGTGGTCTATAGCAGACACCAATCACAATGTCACTTTTTTTTTTAAATAGGAGATACACATCTCCTAGAACTGGAAGGGACCTCGGGAGGTCATCCAGTCTGGTCCCCTGACTGCTTATTTGCTTCCACCTCTAAGCTTAACCCAAACAAAGACTCTCAATTGGCTTTTCTTCCTTTGTTTACTGGAGCACTTAGCAATGATACTGATCTCTTACATACAGTGGTGCTCATCTTCCATTTCTACCCTGCTTGTCCTTCCTGAACAGTTTATATGCTTCAATGACACTGTTCTAGTTACGTGTCATCCCATAAAGTGTCTATTATTCCAATCACTTCATACATCATACCTGACTGTGCCAGGGCATCTAAATCTTCCTGTGTGTTTCCCAGGCTTCTTGTGTTTGTGTACAAACACATTAGATAATTTTCCAATTGCCTTACTTTCTCCTTTTGAATCAGGGGTCCTGCTTTGTTGTTCCTTCTTCCTTGTGTTTCTTCCCAGTACCCCACTTCCCCACTTACCTCAGGGCTTATTTGCAAACCTGCCCTCAGAGATGCTCTTTCCACTCTCTCTTAGGTGGATCGCATCTCTTCCTAGCAATCCTTGTGTCTGGAACAGAATCCCGTGATTCAACTATCCCTCCCTGGACCCCTTCCTTCAACAGAGAGGATGGACGAGAACACCACTTGTGCTCCATATTCCTTGATCTTCCTTCCCACTACTACAAAACCTGCAGTGATCTGTTCAAGGTCATTCTTGGCCACATCATTAATTCTTACATGGAGAAGTAGGAAGGGTAATAATCTGAAGGTCTGATGAGTTTTGAAAGATTCTTTGTCACATCCGGGATTCTAGCTCCTGGTAAGCAGCGATCCTCCCGAGATTCCAGGTCTGGACGGCAGCTGGATGATTCTGTTCATCTTAGGAGGGAGTCCCCACACACCACCACCCCTCTTCTTCTCTAAGAGCTGGTGGTCATAGAAACCCCATCCCTAGGACTATGCTTCCCATGCCTCTCATTTGGTGGGATCTTACTCTGATCCCTTTCCTGAGAGGTCTCTGCCACAGCAATCTCCACCAATGTGCCTATGCAGAGAGCCTGAAAATGGTTGTTACCTCCCCTGGAATTGGGGATCCCTGAACTGGCTATTTCCTCCTGGAGGTTACATATTTCCAATTTTCATCCTTTTTCTTTATTGCCTTGCACTTGGCACAAATGAAAGTCCTTCTATCTCCTGGAAGGAAGACAAACATGGCACAACAGTTGACTTATTGCTATCCATTTTCCTTTTCTTCAGAAGAGAAACAAACTACAGGTAAAGACTAAACATTATGGGGATCCCCCAAGGCAAACTCCCAGGCAAACTCACCTGTTGGCTGCTGCCCTGTTCCTTGTTGAAGTAAAGGGGAAGTGCCCTCTCCAAATCTATGTATCACAGACACACCAATTATTGGTGTTCAGGAAAGCCAGAGGGTGTAGAGGCGGGAGACGCAAGTGGTTAGGGTACTGAGGGTCTCTGTGTGAGATGTGACAGCCAGCACAGTTTTAAGGATCATCACATAAGAAAGGAGGATAAGCAGCAATTCCAACCCCACTGTTAAGAGTGTAACATACAATCCATCCATATTATTGACTCTAATGTCCTCTCAAGCCAAGTTCTTGACCTCCTGGTGCAGACAGTAGGAATGGGAGAAGACATTGCTTTGACAGTATTGGTGGATGGGTGTGCACATACAGCTTTCTGTCATGGTGGATGAGCTGTAGATGGCACACATATTCCAGTTCTTGCACCAGATCACATTGTGTCCAAATTCTTTTGTGAGAAGGGGCACTTCTCTTTGGAGCAGCAGGTCTTTGGACCCACAGGCGCTGTGGACATTTTCATGGATGTGAACACAGACTGCTCTGGAAAAGTTCATGACACATACGTTTAGGAACACTGATCTGTACAGGGAACTGCAAGGAGGCACTTTCCTTTGAGACCAGAATTTCACTGTAGATCAGTGGTTCTCAACCAGTAGGACATGACACACTGGTGTGCCATGAAACTGTGCCATGGAATTTCATCAGTTTCCCCTCGCTGTGGCTGTTTGCAGAGGATCTCCTACTCTCTGGAACTGTCTCTCCTCTTTTCCTGCAAACAATTGAGTAACCTTTGAAATTTTCAGTAGATACTTAATGACTCAGCACAGGTTTACTTGTCTGCCTTTTTTTTCAACCTGTCAAAGATGGCGTCTTCTGTAGTGGGTTGGAAATATTTATGCATTTAATCCTCTTTTCACTGGTTGTATGCACTACTGTTTTGCAAACTTCTTTAGTAAGACCATAACCATAGTAAATGTAAGTAAACCTGACTTTTATAAGCAATTGATTCATCTGAAAAAAGTGGGTGTGCTGTGGAATTGTCTCATTCAAGTGTGTTGTGTTATTGAAAGAGTTGGGAACCACCGCTTCAGGGGAAGTTCAAGTGCTCCAGAGCCCCTGTTATGTGGTTGATTTAATTATTTTTCCACAGTAAGCCTGGGTTTACTGCTATTACTCAGAACCCCACCACCACCACTGCGGTGCTTCCTGGGGTAAGCATTGATTCATACTTGCACTACTCTGCTACCCCATTTCCTCTGAGGCCCCATCCATTACCAATCTCTTTGCATTAGGCCACATGCTCCTCCACTTTCCCTGAGACTCGCCCACAGGGCAGGCCAGAAGTGGGCCATACTAAGAACTGTCCTGGAGACCAGGCTCCTGTGAAAGATCCAGATTATCCACTTTCTGTGGGGTACATCCCTTGGGGCTGACACACATGCTGAGGGCTTCTCTTGGGCCTCACATGCCTCACCAAAAGAAGGTGGAGTGTTTGGGGCTTCTAGAGGTGGCTCTCTGGGCAGCTGTTGCCAGGGCCCAGCTCAGGCTTCTAACCAGCAGTGGGGTTGGAGCTAGTAAGGAGAAGTGGAGGGTGTGGTCCCGGTGGAAGAGATAGGCAGAGAGATAATTGGGCCTGGTCGAGAAGAAAAAGGGATGGGTCAGGATCACAGAGAAGACAGGTCTTTCAAAATGGTGGTCACCCCACACTGATGGGGTGTGCCTGTGACAGGAGCTAGCTGTGCCTCTCTGGGGGAGCTGAGGGTAGTTTCCAGCACTAAGACAGCACAAACAGAGGGGTAGAAGGAAATCTGAAACTGAGCCCCTTTCCAGGACTCTTGTGAATCACACCCTCAATAGCACACACAGATTTGCCCTTCTTTCGTGGGGTATGGACACATCTTATGTACAGAGTCCTTAATGGGACTTGGGGAGGGCATGACTGAATGGCTTCTCCTGTGACTCTACATTAACCCTGGCTCTGACGTGACTGAGTCACAGGCACCTGACTCCGAGTGTCAGGAAAGGGTGGGTGACTGTGCACCTTTAATGGCCCTTCTCCACATCTGGTGAAGTGCTCAGGGTTAAGCCAGTACCCAGAGCACTCAGAAGGTCAGGAGTATGACTGCAAAATAGCTCTGCTGCTTTTTTCCAGGGCTCTTGGATTTTTAAGAAGAGACTGAACAGTCACAAGGCAGGTGAAATGGAAACAGCGTTCATATCAAGTCTTTTTATTGACCACATCAACATGAATTCTGAGGTTGGATCACCAAGTGTTACGTCGCTTTATGGGCTAACATTTCATCACTCCTCTCGCTCTCCATGAACACAGACACTTTGTAAACATGCCTGCCTACCTCTGTCTCCTTCCCTGCTGTCCTGTCTTCTCTCACCAGTGGTAGGGGGCAGCCCCTCTCCCCTTACTCCAGATGTAGATCTCATCTGAACTGTTCTCTCCAAAGAGGCAAAGTGAAGGTCATGTGGTCCCAGAAGTAAGTGAACAGGACTGATTGGATGACCCAAGTTTTTTCATGGCCCATGTAAGTTGTGGTGAAGACAGGCGATAAACCGACCCTTCATTTGATGAACAGCCTGATCTTTCTGGCATGCAGGTGTTTCCTTTTCAGGCTATATATGATTGGGTTCATCAGGGTGGAACAAGCAGAGATACATATCCCAGGAGAATTGCAAGCAGGTGAGATGAGTTCACCCCATATCTGTGTATCAGAGTCAGGCTAACCTCTCCTGTGCAGAATAGGAGGACAGCACAGATATGGGAGACGCAGGTGTTCAGGGCCCTGAGACACTGCTTGGGGGATGCCACGCTCAGCACTGTTTTGAGAATCATCACATAAGATAGGAGGATGAACAATGAGTCCAAAACCATTGTTACAAGACTAATAAACATGTCATAGATGTTGTTGACTGTGATGTCCAAACAAGACAACTGCATGACGTCCTGGTGGAGGCAACTGGAATGGGAAAGAAAGTTGTTGTGACAGCAATGAAACTGTTTCAGGAGAAAGGGCAGTGGTATAGTTGCGGCCACCCATTGTAGCATACACACCAGTCCCATCATGGCTATTCTAGGCAGGGTTAAGATGGAAGTGTATCTCAGTGGGTTACAGATCACAATGAAGCAGTCAAAGCCATCAACAGGAGCACAGAGGATTCAATGCACAGAAGTGTATGGCTGAAGAACAGCTGGGCGAAACAGGCATTCAGGTTGATCTTCCTAGAGTTAAACAAATACATTCCCAGTATTGTTGGCATGGTGGTTATTGATAAGCCAAGGTCTGTGGCAGCCAACATGAAAAGGAAAATATACATGGGCTCATGGAGGTTTGGATCTGTTTTTACAATGAACAGAATGAATGAATTTCCTACTATTGAAATCGCATGTGTTACACAGAAGGCAATAGAGATCCATAGCTGGGTGTTCTCCTGCCCTGCTATCCCAACAAGAATGAATGCTGAATGTGTGAATTGAGTGTCATTGGCAGCTGACATTATGTACTGGGATGGATTGAGAAGTTATGAGCTCTCCTTCCTGAAAAGGAAAAGAACAAGAGACGAGATGATATTTAGTGAGACATCATTTTCCCCTTACTAAATGTTGACGGAGATGTTCTCTGTCCCCAAGAATCTCTCCAACAGAAATTGAAGCTCTTTGTTTGCCCAGCGTACACTGAACCCATACAGTTCTGCCATCCTACATTCCTCTCTTCCTCCTTGTAGGACTTGCATCTTTTCATTTTGCAAGGGTCTGTATATCTTTGCCAAAATAAAAGTTAACACAGTTACTTCAGTTGAAAAAGGAGAAGGTGGTGTCATAAACGGGTGAATAGTGCAAATACTCATACCCAGATGAGTGTGAAAGTTCTTCAGCCATACTTGTGTAACACGAGAGGGGTGTAAATTACATACAATTACCATTACACCTCCCTTTCCTCTAACTTGGTTGAAACACAGACCAGTGGCACTTTTCACTCTGTCAGTTTTGAAATGTCTTCAGCAGGTATTGCAGAAGGACTGAGCGCATGACTCTCAATGTAAGTTTTAGAAACAGCTTTTAGTACATTGCCAGGATCCATTGTCAAACCAACTCTGGCATGAAGCCAATGAGAGCTCCATGCCAGTCCCAAGCCTGGATGAAGGAGGAGGGTTGGTCAGATGCGTGTCGATGCACTGACTGTCAAACAACACTACGAATGAAATCTGATGCCAGTACAACTAAATGTTAAAAGATGCCGGCTCAGACATCACCTGGATAAACAAGGTCTGCGATAACAATCGAGCCATCGGAGTTGGGTCAATAAGTTGGCTACTGAAAGAAAATTACAGCTAACACATGTGCTATCCATTGGAACATGCAACATCCAAACACTGTGGGCAACTGGAAAATTAGAGCTACTTCGGAAGGAGATGGAGAGATATTGATGTGATATGCTTGGACTGGCAGAGATGCACTGGATGGGATCAGGAGAGATATGCGGTTGCGAAGTTATTTGGTCAGGAAACAAAACGAAGCATGAAGCAGGAGTTGGATTCCTTCTTAGCAAAACAGCTAGAAGAATATTATTAGGATACAAACCAGTCAGTGCAAGAATGATGGTCAAGCAAATCAAAGCAAAACCGTTCAACATCTCAGTCATTCAGGTGTATGCACCCACATTGGACAGTATGGAGGAAGACATTGAGCTATTCTATAAATACTTGACAAAGACGGTGGAGGAGATACCGAAGAAAGATATGTTGATCATCGGAGGAAACTGAAATGTGAAGATTGGAACAGATAATGAAGATTGAGAGAGATTCATGGGAAGGTTGGATATGGAGAAAGAAACGAACAAGATGAGAAACTGCTGGAGTTTGTTACAGTGCATGAGATGCTGATCTGCAACACGAGATTCCAGCAAAAGGATTGTGGGAAGGAGACATGACGATCGAATGACAGGAAGTCCAAAAACATGATAGATATGATTTTGATAAGAAGGAGATGGATAACATCAGTACAACAGTACCAAACTTTCCAAGGAGCAGATATAGACTCAGACCACAGTCTAGTGATCGCAAACATCAAAAGAAAATGTAAGAAAGCATGATTCAGGAAATACACCAACTATGGAATATAGCATGGAAAGAAGGGAAGGCACCTAAGGAATGGACAAGATCTGTGCTAGTGACAATACCCAAGAAAGGAAGTACATTGGAGTGCAAGAACTACAGAATGATTGCCCTAACGAGTCATCTAGGTAAGGTTCTGATGATGATACTGACTGAGAGATTAAGATCGTAGGTAGAAGAACATATAGCAGATGAGCAAGTAGGGTTCAGAAAAGATCGAAGTACCATACAGCAGATATTGGCACTAAGACTGATAGCAAAGAAAGCTCGACAAAAGAACAAAAATGTACACACTTGCTTCGTCAATTTTCGAAAGGCATTTGACAGTATAGATCAGAAAGTGACTTGAGCAGTGTTGGAGTCATCCAGAGTGGATAGCAGACTGATACAGTTGTTGAAGGATATCAATGATAATGTGGAGGTAGTGGTCAAAACATGCAGGGAGCTGGAAAGTTGGTTTAAAACAAGTAGAGGTACGAGACAAGGAGATCCAATATCACCAAATATCTTCATCGCACATCTGGAGAGAGTGAGGGTCAAGATCAAGGGAGAGGTAAAAGGGATGTCTGTGCACAGGAAAAGAATTAACAACTTGAGGTTCGCAGATGATATAATTATCGAGGAAGATGAGGAGAAGCTAGCGAAAACAGTGCAGGTGTTAAACGAACAAGGGAAGCGGTACGGACTGATTATGAACATCGATAAAACAAAAACAATGGTATTTGGAGATAAGGAAATAAGAAGCAAGATGAGTGTCGATGATATTGAACTAGAAAATGTAGAGGAGTTCACATATTTGGGGAGCAACATAACCTATTATCTAGACTGTAAGAAGGAAATAGTGACTAGAATAGCGAAAGCAAGAGCGAGTTTGAAGGTGATGGATAAGATCTGGAAAAGCAAAGCAATTAGCTTAAGAAAAAGCTGGACGTCTTGGAAACGTGTGTATTCAGCAGCATGTTGTACAGATGTGAGACATGGGTGATAAAAGATTCAAAAAGAAGAATATTGGCATTCGAAAGGACTTGTCATAGAAAGATTCTGAGACTAGGATGGATGCAGAAAGTCACCAATGAGGAATTATATAGGAAGATACAGCCGAAAGAGAACCTGCTGCAGAAGGTTATAAAATGGAAGCTACAGCTATATGGACATATTTGCAGAATGAACGATGAACGAAAAATCAGGAGTCTAGTATTCGGCATAATGGATGGTTCAAACAGGAGAGGCAGACCCCGCAGAGAATGGATAGATGATATAGTCGATTGGTGTGGAGCAAGTCTACAGAAACTAAGCCACTCTGCACTGGATAGGGAAAGATAGAAGTAAACAGTGAGAGAGGCATCAGACACCAACAGGCACTGAGCCCACGGTTATTGATGATGATGATGATGATGATTGTCAAACCACATTCCACTGAACAAAGATTTAACAGTGCAAACCCATTGCAAATGTATTTGAGAGAACCTTGGAAATACTTTTGAGAGCAAAATATATTAAACAGTGAAGTTCCCACTGCTCCTTGCTGAAGAGATTTCAAGGATTCTGCCCCTTACTTTTGATATCCAGACATGTCACAAAACGTTCCTTTGGAATATTTTATTTAAAAAGATCTTTGGAATAAATTTTTCACATCAATAATTTAGTTCATGTGGCACCTCATTAGTCTGGAACCCTCAGGACCTGACCACAGCTGAACAAGAGAATTTGCCAAACCAAGGGAGATCAGTGTTGTTTAACAGCATTACTAATACATCCACTACTCCTTGGCTCTTAGAAGACAGTTGGGGTAAATTACAGCCAAAGAAAATCACAGAACACCGAGAGGCAGGAGTGGTGGCTGTAAACAAACCTTGTTGGGGCAGAGGAAGCTTGGCCTTACTCATCATAAGTGGCTGTCCACCTAACTAAACTTATGCCAGCTTATGGAAATTGCTTGAAGAGAAAGGGATGAATTAGAGACGTTCAACCAGCACATATACATGAACTGGTTCTTTATCTTCTGGCCTCCTTTCAGAGATAATGTCTGAGGTTATAGTAAAATACAGCATCTGCAATCTGGATTTTGTCAAACCCTGAAAAGTTTAAAGTGTCTTGTTCGCATTCAATTACTTGCCTGAAACCAAAAGTCTAGTAACTCCTCTGTCCCTGCATTCTGCTAAGGTTTTGTCCCATCAGCCTACAGCCTGTATCGGTCATGGTAACAGGCATTGAGTGCTGTGTATGAAATATTCTTTCCCTCAGCTCACACTCTCTTGTACATAGCAACGAAGGGTCCTGTGGCACCTTATAGACTAACAGAAAAGTTTAGAGCGTGAGCTTTCGTTAGTTAACTCACTTCTTCAGATGCTGGACATCAGATGTCCAGCATCTGAAGAAGTGAGTTAATTCACGAAAGCTCATGCTCTAAACTTTTCTGTTAGTCTATAAGGTGCCACAGGACCCTTCATTGCTACTACAGATCCAGACTAACATGGCTGCCCCTCTGATCTCTTGTACATAGTAACCCCAGTATCCAATATTCAGGTGCAATGACGGTTTGGGGGAGTGATTTGCAAACTCAAATGCACGAATATTCACGGAATGGAACTTCATTTTGCACATGACTGTGGTGTGCTGCTGTCTTTCACTCTTTCTCTCTGTCCAACTGTATGTATCTTGTATTGATAAAAATATAGGGAATGCCATAGAGACATACGTGGAGTTGAGCTGCTTTAAAGAATATGTATATTAAACCCAGTACTTACGATGTTTCCTCCAGAGCAATATCGGGTTAACTATTGGGATATTGATGTTATGGAGCAAGTAAACCAGAGGTGACTTGGGAATAAGTCACTGATATACTGTGGGGTCTCTTTTTGCCCAGCACCCACACTCTCTGGGCCTCCTTAACTGCTGTCAGATTGTTCCAGGCACCCACTACAAGGGCCTTTGCTAGCAGGATCTCCTGAAGGGCTGTTATGTACAGCAGAGAGGATGGCACAGAGACCAGAAGGCTGATGGGTGTAATACCACAACAACTGGCTAGTCAGGAGGTTTTGACCTTCCTCCACCTAGAGGCTCTGCTATGGTCAGCTTCCTTTGTGTTGCAAGTGATGGTTAGATGAACAGAATTTAATTGGAGATACACATGTCCTAGAGCTGGAAGGGGCCTTGGGAAGTCATCTAGTCCACTCCCCTACCCTTTTGGCAGGACCAAGCACCATCCCTAACACCTATTTGCCCTATTACCTAAATGGCTTCCTCAAGGATTAAACTCCCAACTTTGGGTTTAGCAGGCCAATGCTCAAACCACTTAGCTATCCCTATCCCCAGCAACTGTTTGCCTCAGATCCCTAAATGGCCCCCTCCAGGACTGCGCTCACAAACCTGGGTTTCGCAGGCCAATGCTCCAACCACCAAACTCTCTCTGCCTCCAATGTCTCCTGCGGATACAGCCAGCTGCAGCTGGGCAGCATCCTGACAGCTGAGATTTCAGGGAAACAAGATCCATTGTCTATGAAAAGAAATCCCCAAAATGGAATGGGAAAGAAACACTTATTTTGCGTCATCATATTTTGTGTGGGACTATAGTCTCTGTTGTCCAGCCCAGCTCTGGCTCAGGCCAGGTTTACTCTGGACCTTAAAGTAGATCAAAGATATGCAGTTCCAACTATGACAATTGAGTGTCTAGAATCAACGTGCCTCCAATCGACGTACCTGCCCATCCTCTTTGAGGGAGGTCAACAGGAGAAACTCTTCCATTGACCTCCCTTACTTCTTGCAAGATGGATAGGTACAGGGGCAGAATGTCAACTTCTGAGGGTTCGATGTTGCACATTCCTGCTAGGTGCACAAAACTGAACTCCAGATCGACCCTCATCACATCAGTTTACTGGGTAATGTATATGTACATGCAAACCACAAGCTTCTGACCCTCATGCACAAGGACTGGTCCTCTAGATGGCAGAACTAGCTCGCAATCCACCTCTCTCACTGCACTGCCCTTGTACCGCTGACACGGTGGCTCTGCCAGCATCATCCATCATTCCACTAAGTCTCATTCCCTTTTCATTTCTGTTTCTAACTGTATGTGCATTGGTAGTCAACAGATGATGCCTCCTTCTCTACTGTGTTCCTAGAACCAGTCTGTTGGAGACATCGAGGGTAAGGAGTTGTTCACAGTTAATCTCCTTATCCACCTTCCAACAAGCACACTGTGCCTAGGGGTCCTTGGTTAAGGTCAGTTTCCTTTCATCCCTTCCTTTGAATTTGCTGCGGCCTCTTGTGGGAATATGCCACCTCTGGGATGTGTCTCTGACACTCCACACGAGGACAGAAATATAGCCAAGGTGATTCTATAATGATGTCTCCTGCTCGTTCTTTTCCTTCTCCTTCACACACCAGTTTGAGAACAGTCTAGCAGGAGCAATTTGGCACTTTCCCATCTGGGTGCCCTGTTCTTGTGGAAGCAGTGTTTGCTGAAACCTGAGCGAGCTTGTGCCCAGTCACCTAGTGCTCAGGTGTGCCCACCTTATATGTCCAAGATGAAACTGACCTTTGCCCTCAGACTGCTTTCTAACAGCCATAAAACCTAAGAGGTGGCTTTTGCTCCATTGTTTCTCAGTAAGATATATTGCACCTCAGTGTCTTGAAAACGCTGATCCGGTGACTGTGCTGAAACTCTTAGTGCCTCAGTGATGGTCCAACCCGGCCCTCAGAAATCCACTTTCTTCCCATCACTCCCACCCATGAAGACTCACATATCTGCCAGAGATGCAAAGGTGTTGCCATGGTAGGGCTTCCCAGAAGCCAAGTATCACAGGAGGCTGTCAGAAGATTCCTTTTATTCACAAACTCTAGACATTAACAGGAGTGTTGTGAGCAACACATGAGAAGTCATTCTTCTGCTGTACTCTGTGCTGGTTAGGCCTCAGTCAGAGTATTGTGTCCAGTGCTGGGCACCACATTTTCAGAAAGATGTCGAAAAACTGGAGACAGTCCAGAGAAGAGCAACAAGAATGATTAAAGATGGAGCAGATGACCTATGAGGAGAGGCTGAGAGATATGGGCTTATTTAGTTTGCAGAAGAGAAGAGTGAGGGGCGATTTGATAGAAGTCTTTACTTTTGTGAAAAGGGGCTCGAAAGAAGATGGAGAGAGACAGTTCTCAATGGTGACAGATGACAGAACAAGAATCAATGGTCTGAAGTTACAGAGGGAGAGGTGTAGGTTGGATATTAGGAAAAAAAAAAAACTATTTCAGCAGGAGGGTGGTGAAAGACTGGAATGCATTACTAAGTGGTGGAATCTCTATTCCTAGAGGCTTTAAGTCCTGGCTTGACATAGTCATGCCTGGGAGTATTTAGATGGGGTTGATCCTGCTTTAGACAGGGGCCTGGACTAGATGACCTCCTGAGGTCCTTTCCAGGCATAGAATTCTATGATTCTGTGATCTACAGAACATTACCTATGAGGGAAGAATGAAAAAATCTGACGTTTCATTTACAAAAGAGAAGACTGAGAAGGGACATTATACATGATAGCAGTTTTCGAGTACCTAAAAGGGAGTTACAAGGAGGAGGGAGAAATATTGTTCTCCTTGGCCTCTGAGGATAGGTCAAGAAGCAATGGGATTAAAATGCAACAAGGGAGGTTTAGGTTGGACATTAGGAAATCTCCTTGTCATGGTGGTTAAGCAGTGGAATTAGTTGACTATGGAGGTTGTGGAATCCACAGGTATTTAAGAGCAAGCTAGATAGACACCTGTCACAGATAGTCCAGAGACTCTAGATGGCGCTTGGTCCTGCCATGAGGATAGAGGACTATACTCAAAGACCAACCAAGTACCCTTCCAGTTCTAGTGTTCTGTGATTCTAAGGGTTCTGTGTGGAACCAAGACAAAGCCCTGTTCTCACTGTTTCTGAGCACCTTGAATGTACTTATCCTTTTCCCTCTGCTGCGAGACAGGGATATTTTACACTACTGCTGAGCCTCACAGGCAGCCAGTGACTTTCCCATGGTAACACACAGCAAGGGAATCACACCAAGGCACCTTTTGTCATAGAACAATGCCCAATCACAGGGCCAGCCTTCCAGCCATCTGAGGAATGGCAGGCCCACCAGGGTTTTTTGCTGAACCTTTAGATCTCCCCCCTGTGATGCAGATAGTGGAGGTACAATTATCTTAGTGTAATTCTCTGGCCTGTTCTCCACAAGACTCAGTGGAGTTTTGAATGGCCCAGGGAATGAGCTGATCTCCCCCTGACAGTAACAGCTTCATAGGGTACAGAGCACTCTGGCCATCTTCCTATAGTTGGGGGCCAAACCAAACAACCCCCCTTAGGGCCTGAGGTAGTGCTGCAGACCCCTTATGCTTCACTCAAAGGTCCTTGCAGAGACATTTTCAGCCTGGGAGACTTCAAACAAGACCCCCTTTGTGGGATCACATTTATTCTCTCTTTTCCAAAACACAGCGTCTACTACCCTCAAGCCACATCCTCCTCCTTAATTCACAAACCCTGCAGCACTGTGCTCCATGTGGTTAGTGTTCATTCAGACTTGCTGCATCACCTGCTCCTCCACCTTTTCTGAGCTCGCCCCACTCTCTCCACTGCCCCCATCTCTCTGCATGAGGCCCATCTCCTTGTTCTGCCACTTCCCCTGACGCTCAGCTCCATGGGTTGAACACAGCTGGGCCATGCTAAGAACTCCCCTGGAGCCCAGGCCATTTTGGGTCACATGGGCTAGCCACCATCTCTGGGGTGCATCCTGTGGAGCAGGGACATATGCTTAGGACATCCCTTGGGCATCACAGCTCCCTGCCCAGGGCAACAGGAGCGTTTGGGGCTCCTTTGAGTGGCTCCGGGTCCCTATGCAGATCTAGACATGGCCTAATTCTAGCTTCTCACCTGGAGTGGGGCTGCAGCTTCGGGTAATGAGAAGCAGTGGGTGCGGTCTTGGGGGGAAGAGATGGAGCACAGGAAGGGGCCTCTGGGGAGAGGAGAATAATTGTGTTGGGCCTTAAAGTGGAAAAAAAAAGTGATTAGTTGGGATCAGAGAGGGGATGGGGGTTCTACTGACTAGGCTGGGCTGTGACACAATCCACCTGTATCCCGTTGGGTAGCTGAGAACAATTTCTGATGTTTTCTAAGGAGATGGGGCAGCACAGATGAAGGGGAGCTGGGTGGAATCTTTGACTGAGTGTCTTGAGAGGCTCCTGTGTTTCAAATCTTGACACACACAACATCTGTGGATCGTGGACTCAGCAAGTATGTGCTGTGCAGAACCATCAGTGAGACAAGGGGTTGGCTGAATGGTTTCTCCTGGGTCCCCTGACTCAACAATGACTTTGACACAACTCAGTCCGAGGCATCTCACTAAGACTGTAGATAAGGAGTGTGTGGCTGTGTCCACATCCAGTGCTGCGCTCAAGGATCATGCAGTACCTAGAGTGCTCAAGAAGGGCCAGGACCATGACTGACGAACACCCCTGCAGCTTTTTTTCATGGCCTGTGGATGTTTAACTTGAGATGGGACAGTGATAACCAAGTGAAATGGGAAACAAGATTTCTATCACTTCCCTTTAATTGGCTCTATCAACATGAATTCTGAGTCTGGAGTACTTACGGATATGTCTCTTTAGGGGACAATATTTCACCAGTCCTCTCATTTTCCACGACCACAATCACTTTGTGAATACAAGTGCCTGCCTTTGTCTCCTTCCCCCAGTGCCCTGCCAGCCCCCAACAGTGGGTGGGGACAGCCCCTCTACCTATGCTCCAGTCTTTAGATCCCATATGAAGTGCTGTCTACATAGTGACAAAATGAAGGTCATGTCATTCCAGAAGTAAGGGCCCAGGAGGGATTGAGTCACCCATGATTTTCATGGCTTTTGTAAGGAGTGCTGGAGATGTGTTAGCCGGTGGCTGGGTAATGTGCGGTGAGGTACTCCCCTGGGTCCTAAACAACCCGGTTTTTTTACTGTTAGAGCAGGCAGCTCCTAGCACACTCACCCACGGCCAGGCTGTAGTAACCAAACGGTTAAAGTTCTTTTGAGGCGCCGGCTGTGTTGCAGTGACAAAAGGGTTAACAAAATGGTTAGGCTCAGAGCTTAACTAGTTAGAAGTTTATTTAAGCTACAGTTATAAGCGTGCGGTTACAAAAGGCTATTGTTTACTTCTTATATGCTAGCAAAGTACAGGTGTTAACAAGTTCCGTTACAATCCAATACAAAGATATCTGTTACCATCTAACACAATGATATCTTGGCACTAGTTACAGAGCTCTAATTCTTTAGCTGTGCACAAAAAAGTCAGAGACCTAGCATGGGTGTATCTTACCCTCTCTGCGTCTCTCGATACCAGCGTAGCCAAGCTGGATCGGTCACTCAATTCCGCGGAAAGACGAATACGAGGTTGGGCGTCCCCAGTAGTGGACCTCGGGAGGCAATCACCTGACCCGACCAGCAGGTGGTTGGTGGAATGCACTCAGAGTTAGAGTTCTGCTGGACCCATTTTTTATACCCCTTCTGGGTTACGTATTCTCTTTCTTATCTATGGTGCCAGATCATACTGGTCTGTCTTTGTGACGCCAGTTTGTTACAAGGGCATTTCTACTTAGTTTGCACTTGTAAGACAAGAGATAAGCAATTTAGGAGTACAGGACATTCTTTTGTGCGGGCGGGGCACGTCCCCTTCTGGGTGATTGTGTGTGTGCATCATATTGATCAATGCCAGCTGGGGTGATTTCTGAGGGTCCCCTCCGCCTCATGTTGACAGTCTGGCCTGTTAGCCTTCTAGCTGTACTTTCTGCTTTTCAGGGCCACGATAAGCCAGCATATCTGGGCCTCAATGAGGGCATCAAAGACTGTGCTGTCAGCAGCCATTTCCGTGCCCTGTGTGCTCCTCAGTGGGGGGGGCAACGAGCAAGCTGGCTTGTAAGGGGGAGACTTTGTCTGGCTACAAGATGGGTGATGAACTGCCCCCTCACTTGATGAACACCCTGATGATTCTTGCACGAAGCTGCTTGCTTTTTATGCTATATATGATTGGATTCATCAGGGGAGGAATGAGCAGAGAAACATATCCCAGGAGAATCTGAAGCAAGTGAGAAGAGTCATTTCCAAATCTGTGTACCAAAGATAAGCCAATCTCTGGTGTGTAGAAGAGCAGGACGGCGCAGAGGTGGGAGATACAGGTGTTCAGGGCCTTGAGACTCTCCATGCGGGATGCCACACTCAGCACTGTTCTGAGGATCATCACATAAGACAGGAGGATGAGCAGTGAGTCCAACCCCACTGTTAGGATTGTAACCGCTAAGCCATAAACGCTATTGACTCTAATGTCCGCACAAGCTAACTTCATGACCTCCTGGTGCAGGCAGTAGGAATGGGAGAGGACATTGCTTTGACAGTACTGGAACCGTTTCAGGAGAAAGGGGAGCGGAAGCATTGAGGCCATCCCTCTTAGCACACACACCAGTCCCAGGATGGCTGTTCGTGGCAGGGTTAAGATGGAAGCATATCGCAGAGGGTTACAGATCGCTATGAGGCGGTCAAAGGCCATCAACAAGAGCACGGCAGATTCAATGCATTGAAGCGAGTGGATGAAGAACAGCTGGGCAAAACAGGCATCAAGGCTGATCTCCCTGGAGTTAAACAAGAATATTCCCAGTATGGTCGGCATGGTGGCTACTGATATGCCAATATCTGTGATGGCCAACACGGAAAGAAAAATGTACATGGGCTCATGCAGGGTTTGATCTATTTTTATAATCAACGTAATGACTGAATTTCCTGCTATCGAGACTGCATATATTAAGCAGAAGGGAGCAGAGAACCAGAGGTGGATGTCTTCCTGCCCAGGCATCCCCGTGAGAAGGAACAACGCATGTGTGAATTTGGAATCATTGACAGATGACATAATGCGTTGGCTAGGTCCGACGCTTAATGAATTTTACTTCCTGGAAGGAAAAAAAAAATAGAACAGGAGATTGGATGGTATTTAGTGAGGCATCATTCTGCTCCAGGGGAAAGTCTAGGGACACCCATGAGCTTAAGGAAGATCTACCCTAATAGAGTCTTGGGTTTATACCTCCAAGAGGAATTATAGAAGGCCACCAGACTGAAAGGGTCCTGTAGCACATATAGCCCAGTGGCCCATTCCAGATGCTGCAGAGGAAGGCACAAGGAACACTGCAAGGTTCAGCTATGAGATAACCAGCTCTCAGGGAAAAACCGTGTTAACCGTATAAACATCCTTTCCCTTTTTGAATCCTGATAAACTTTTGACCCACTGATATCTTGAGACAGGGAGTTCTGCCATCTACGGGAGTGGTGTTTGACTCTACAGTTGTGACCATCCCCCAGACATCCTTACCATCTGTCCACTGTATCTTGGTCTGTGTGTAAAAACATGGGAAGTGCAATGTAAAAAAATGGTCTTTGGATGGCTTTATCGTCCACTGAAACTATTTCCAAATGTGCTTCTCTGCCTTGTTACAGATGTTTATTTTCTCCAAGACAGAGAGTTCAAACTATGCCCCTGCCTCTTTGCCCTAAATTCTTCAGGCTAGGTTCTTAATTCATCAACATTGATATCATTTCTATCACTGCCGCTCCAGATATACATGTGTAAATTCAAATAGAACTGGGTGCTATTAACGTTCTCCTACTAAATGCTCCCAGTGATACTCTCTGACTCATACGAATCCCTCCAAGCGATGCTGAAGTGCTTTGCCTGGCCAATATAGTCTAAATCCAGATAGTTCTGTCATCCTATAGGCTTCTCTTCATCCTCACAGGGCTTTCTCTCTCTGCCCAGGCAGGCTAAAAGCTCACTCAGTTATCTCAGGGAGCAAGGGAACAGTTGGAGTCACAAAGTGGTGCAAGGTACGAACACTGAGTTTTTACCAGTACCCGGTGGAGTGTGAAAGGTACTTCAGTCATGCTTACAGAAGAGGTGATAGGTGTGAATTCCATTCCACCATGATAACACAATCCCCTTTCCTCTCCTCTTTGCTGAAATCCAGACCAGCAAAAATCTTCCTTCAGGACTTGCTGGAAATACTTCATTATTCAGAGGGATCAAGTGCCCAACTCTGAATGTGTTAGACATAGATTCTAGCCAGTTACCAAGAGACAGTATCATACAACTTTTCACTCACCAAAGAGTTAATGGCACAAACCCATACCATAAGTTATTTGGAGTCCTTCTGAAATACTTTCTAAAGCAAAATCCATTATGCACTAAAGTTACCACTGCTCCAGCCTGCAGCGATTTCAAGAATTGTGTTGCTGCCTTTCAATATAAACACATGCATTGAAAGTACAGCTTTTGATATTTCTTTTCCCACAGAAAAATTGGCATAATATTTACACATTTATCCATTAGCATAGACGAGTGAACAGTTGTTTACCTTCTGGTGCTCTTTCAGAGCTGATGTCTCATGTCAGGGTGGGACTCCAAATGTAGCATCCCTCATCTGGATTTCCTCTCAGAGGGGAAGTTGTGGTAGTCTGTATGTGTAAAAACAGTGAGGAGTCCTGTGGTACCTTATACACTAACTCATTTATTTAGGCATAAGGTTTTGTGGGTAAAACCCACTTCATCAGATGCATTTCCACAGTAGCTCATGGTCAAATAAATCAGTTGCTCCTAAGGTGCCACAGGACTCCTCAGCATCTGAAAAAGTTCACAGTGTCTTAGCCGTGATTCGAGCACTTCTTAGCAAACAAAAATCTAGTAGAACCTCTGTTCCTGTCATGGCTCCTTCCCCACTCTAGCAAGACACATGCAGAAGTGGGGGCCAGCAAACGTACCTCCAAAACCTTATCTACCAGGTTTTGGTATAAACTTTCCCCCCAGAATCCTAAAAACCTTAGATTTTGGGGATAAAATTCGTTGCCACCACCCAAGTAATCGTAAGGAAACCAGGGAGAGACGACTTGGGAAATCTCAGCCCCAAAAGTAAAAAAGCAGGACACAAACATTAACCAATACCAGGTTAATAAAAAGAAAAAGAGAGAACTTTTATTATTACAACAATATTCGTGTTGCAAGCCTCATGACCAGATGGAAGAGTCACAAAGTAAAACCCATGGGGAGTCTCCACCACGGACCTAGCACTTAGTTACGGGGAGAGTAAAAGAACATTTCTGAAAAGTGGACAGACGTCAGATCCCACTTCCCAAATCATAAAACAATAAAGCCTAATGGACTTATCTCAACTTTATTTAAACTTTATCTAAACCCTGCTTACAGATGATTGGAGGGCCTGCTCTTGGAGGGAGATATTCTGTGTCTCCCTCCTGCATGGCTGGAAAGCACAAGAAGGAACAGAGGACAGAAAAAGGGAGGAGCCAAAAAATTCAATTCTTACCTACATTCCTATAGGCCAACCCCACCTGGCTAAGGAGATTAACCCTTTTACTCCCAGGATGCTGGCTAACCCTCCTGATCATGACAGTCCTTGAGTCAGCAGCTGAGTGGTTTTGCTCAGGTTCCATTGTGTCAGTCTGCAGCCTGTATCTATGGCTGTAACAGGCACTCGGGTCAGCAAACGAAATACTCATTCCCTGAGCTCTTGTTCTCTATTCCCCAGAGACCTCCAGCGCCTGATGTTCAGGTCTGATGAGGCTTTGCAGAAACTGTATTTCTAGGTCAAACTCCTGAGCCTTCCTGGATATGGAACTTGATTTCAGTAAAGAGAATGATCGACTGGTCTCCCTCCCTCTATGGACACACCAGTGTTCCCCCTAGGGTCAGCACTGGTGGTTCCAATGCTGCCCGGCTGATAAGCAGAGTGCCGACAGCTAGGTTAATGTTTCTCTTGGTGTTTCACTTTCACTCACGCGTTGGTGCACCTAACAAAATTTATTCCACATGTGGATGGAAAAAATTTGCACATGCATCAAAAAGATTTGTGGGAACACACACACACACACACACACAGAATGTATGTCCTGTAGTCATAAAATACATAGCACCCAGGCATGGCATTGTGACAGTTATGGAATGGAGCCACCATAATGAATGTGCTTTACGAGGGTAGCTCGGTGGATGGTGCGTTGACCTTACACACCCAGGTGTGAGCTCAGCCCTTGATTGTTGCTTTTCAAGTGTTAGGGGCAGATTAGATTTAAACAAAAGAAAACAAAACAAATCTGTCAGTGCTGGTGATAGGTCCTGCTGGGAGTGCAGGGAACTGAACTCGATGATATCTCATGGTTCCTTCAAGCTCAATGATATGTATATGACCTGTTAAATCCAGTTCTTGGGATGTCTCATCCAGAGTTATATTGAGTTAACTCTCAGGATGTTGATATTACGGCTGGGTCCCAATCGGGATGGGAGGATCAGAGACGTGTATAGAAAATCCCCTTACTCTTGCTCTTCCATGAAGCAGTATTCTGGTTCGGGAAGGCTGGCTGGTCATTCATCTTATGTTAGTCCCAGACTGCCAAAGGGAAGAACCATTGGTGCTAAAGTCACTCAGACTTTCCAGTATGCAGAGTTGACCTACAGTGTGCTGGAGCCCAGGGCCCAGTCAGTGAGTGGGAGGCTCACGGGATTTTAACTCAGATACTCAGACATCTGCCTGTCAGAGACCAGCAAGGTACAGAGATGCTGGTAGCCCTGTAACTCTGTAAGGGAATCTACATGGCAGAAAGGCTGGAGCTCTCAGACAGTCAGGAAATAGAAATATGCCCATGTAGACCTGTTACCAGTGAGCAACACATTTCTCAACTCCTGCCCTCACAACTGAGACAGAGGATAAGACCATGGAAAATGAGTTTTTCTGATTAAGGAGAAAATTAAAGATTTGTGAGTTAGTCACTGATATTTCTGTGAGGTCTCCCCTCATCCAGATCCTTGCAGAATTGGGCCCAGAGTCCATGGCACCCTTACAAGTTGGACCTCTTGAGATAACCTGATGCTGTTCACTGGTGCTTTAACAAGCACAGCTTGCTTTGTAAGTTACATTGCTGCAGAGCTTAAGTAACCCACCACGGAGCAGGAACAAAGGTAGGGGAGGGGATCCCAAGATACCAAATGCCTCCTGCCTTCTAGCCCTGTCACTGAGTCACCCCAACAGCACAGCCGAGTCCTCTGCCCCTGCACAGGACATCCTGGAAATGCAATCAGCTTCTAGACATTGCTATTCAGTTCCCATTTTGAAGACAGTGAAACCTGCCAACATACCCAATTCCTGCTAGGAAGAGAGCCGCTGACACCAGAGGTCTTCACCCTATAGCTCAAGAAGTCATCAGAGAGGTCGTACGTGCAGCAGGCAGTGTGTGTTCAGATAGGGAGCCGACTGCCTTTATGAAGCATGCTGGCACATTGCCCTGGGGGGCCACTTGGCCATCAGGGAACCTCATCTGCTTGGCTTCCTGGGCAACAGCTTTAACTCCATCACAGCCAACGGCAAACTGCAGGAGGCCAAATCACAGGGGATAGGGGTGTTGTTACACAACTTCACTGCTGTGACAGCCCTGCTGAAGGTGCCTTTCCCGCAGTCCAGGCTTGTTACCTCTGTTTGTATGGGTCTGACTGGTGGCATGGTCCCCTCCGGGATTAGCCACAGGGAAACAATGTTGTTGTCACAGTAGTGATCTGGATGAAATAAAAATAGAAAAATAATGTAGGACTATGTCTCCCTGACAGCCCCCTTTCCTGCCTGACAAAGCCCGAGTGCACGCCGGGGAAGGCTGATGCCACTCATTTATAGATGTGCTTTTCTAACTCCGGTAGGTCTCCAGCAGAATAAGCCAGAGCCATAGGAAGAATGTGACTTCTAATGAATATCTCTTTGTTCAGAAATGTAGAAACTTCCTTCTCCTCCTGCCTTCCCTGCCATGTAAAGAGTGTTTTCAGGATCATAACTCCTCTTCTGCTTCCCCACCCCTCCATAAGTTGCTAATGGGAGGAGTTTGTGCTGTAAAAACCTGCATGCTTGTGCTAAAGGTCATATAAACAGTAAATGGGGCAGGCATAATCGTATTCTTCTCGTAGATATTACTATTTATTGTTTGGGCATTTATATGATCAGATAAGGGTTCAGAGAGAATTGTAATAAGGTAAGTGTATTTACATACTGGTTGAGCCTCTCTAATCCAGAATTCCATTATCTCGCAACATCCATGGTCCTGCATGATTTTAATTAGCCGGCCAACACTTATCATGGGTGTCGTCAAGTTTCCCACAGTCCCATAAAGTTTGTTTATGTCATCCGAATATATTCAGAGAGAGATGTGAAACTTGTTTGTCTCTGTTCATCAAGGGGTATCTCAGAGGGAGTGTCTCTGCCTGGACAAGGGGAGTATAGAACATTCTGCCATTCACTGAGCTGGTCACATGCTAGTACAACTAGACATTGATCCAGAGAACTAGGAGTGTGCTTCACTGACAAGTAAACCTGATCAGGTGCCTTTGTATCTGTCAAGGCTGATCCCCACTCTGATACTCCGTGTGCAGAAGGTCAGGTCTGCAACAGACCTTAAAAATACTTTGCCTCTATAGGCATCTGCTTAAAAGCTTCCTAAGGTCGTATATTCCCTGAACCTGGGAGGTAGCTGCCACTACCCAAGTGAGAAAACCCCTCTTAGGCTACGTCTACACGTGCACGCTACATCGAAGTAGCTAATTTCGAAGTAGAGACATCGAAATAGGATATTTCGATGAATAGCGTCTACATGTCCTCCAGGGCCGGCAACGTCGATGTTCAACTTCGACGTTGTGCAGCCCAACATCGAAATAGGCACAGCGAGGGAACGTCTACACGCCAAAGTAGCACACATCGAAATAGGGATGCCAGGCACAGCTGCAGACAGGGTCACAGGGCGGACTAGCGCTTCCTGGGCAACAGCTAGCCGCTCCCTTAAAGGGCCCCTCCCAGACACACTCAGCCTGCACAGCACGCGGTCTGAAGAGCCATAGGCACACAGACCCCGGGCGCCGCAGTCATGGACCCCCAGCAGCAGCAGCAGCAGCAGCAGCCAGAGGTCCACGCAGCCCTCCCGGCAGGAGCAGGGCTTGCCCTGCTCCGTGCCATGCGGGAGGCAGCTGAGCACCTCCTTGGTACACCGGAGGAGGAGATGCCCCCAGGGCAGCAGGGCTCAACCCCTAACCCTGCAGCACCCCCCCCACCCCGCCCGCCTCACACGCCGGCGGCTGTGAAGCTACCCCACCAGCACCGACTGGTGGGAGCGGCTGGTGCTTGGGGAGTGGGATGACGACCGCTGGCTCAGGAACTTCAGGATGAGCCGGCAGACATTTATGGAGCTGTGCCAGTGGCTCACCCCCGCACTCAGGCACCAGGACACCGCCATGCGGCGTGCCCTCACAGTGCAGAAACGGGTCGGCATCGCTGTCTGGAAGCTGGCCACTCCAGACAGCTACCGATCCGTGGGGCAGCAGTTTGGTGTCGGCAAGGCCACCGTCGGGGCTGTGTTCATGGAGGTAAGAGAACCCACGGGGGGAGGGCAGGGCAGGGGAGGGGCGCCCGGGCAGAGGAGGGCAGGGCAGGGCAGGGCCACACACACCCTGCTCACCCCTCATTGGTGCTGTCCCATGTGCTTTCTCTGCAGGTTGTGCGTGCCATCAACGCCATGCTCCTGCACAGGCTCGTGAGGCTGGGGGACCCACATGCCACCATCGCGGCCTTTGCCACCCTGGGCTTCCCCAACTGCTTCGGGGCTCTGGATGGGACTCACATCCCCATCCACGCCCCGCATCACAGTGGAGGACGCTACATGAGTCGAAAGGGCTACCATTCTGTCGTCCTCCAGGCCTTGGTGGACAGCCGGGGACGTTTCCAGGACATTTATGTGGGCTGGCCTGGCAGCACCCACGAAGCCCGGGTTTTCTGGAACTCGGGCCTGTGCCGCCGGCTGGAGGCGGGGACCTACATCCCCCAGTGGGAGATCCCTCTGGGGGACACCACCATGCCCTTCTGCGTCATCGCAGATGCGGCGTACCCCCTCCGGCCGTGGCTCATGCACCCCTACACGGGCCATCTCTCAGCTAGCCAGGAGCGCTTCAACCAGCGCCTGAACCGTGCGCGCCAGGTGGTGGAGCGCTCATTTGGCTGCCTGAAGGGACGCTGGAGATGTCTCCTGACCCGCCTGGATGCGGGCCCCAACAACATCCCCCAGATTGTGGGTGCCTGCTGCGCCCTGCACAATTTGGTGGAGAGCAAGGGGGACACCTTTTTCCAGGGCTGGGCTGCGGAGGCCGGCAGGGCAGACGTCCAGCCACCTGCTGCCCCCAGTCGGCAGGTGGACCCCGAGGGGACCCGGGTCCGGGAGGCCCTGCGGGCCCACTTTGATGAAGAGGCCGCGGGGTGAACTCTGCCCAGGCGCCCTACTGCCCACCCCTTCCTCCACCACACTCCTGCCCCAATGCCTACACCATGGAGCACCCCAGCGCCCCCCCCTCCCACTTTTCCTGGACAAATGACAGCACGCACTGGTGGCTGAACTTAAACGTCTTTTTGTTTCAGAACCCTTTTTTTTTAACTGTAAATATTTGAACCAAAAACAAAGTATGTACAAACGTTGAAAAAAACAAATATGTACAAAAATAAAACAATACAAAGAAACCAGTGTCCTCAATAATAAAAAGAAAACCAAGGAGGATAAAGGGGAGAACTATTTACATGGGGGGGACGGGGCAAACGAGGGGCAACAAATAATAACTGTAAACTATATACAAGGGGGGGCCACGTCCCAGGCCCCTCGCCCCTATAGCCCGGCACTGGGCGTTGGCTGCCGGGAGCCCCACCGCGGTCGCAGCCCTGTCCGGGGCTGGGTGGGGGCGGGCCGGACTGGAAGGTAGGACGCCCGGCGAGGCTCAGGGGGCTCCAGGGGTCCCTCGGCGCTCCGGCCCTCGGCGGTGGGTGGCGGGGTGACGGCGGACGGGACGGCGATGGGCGGAGCAGCTGGTGGTGGGGCTGGTGGAGCAGGCAGGGCGGGCGATGCGGCGGCTGGCGCGGCCTGGGGGGCCAAGTAGTCCACCAAGCGGTTAAAAGTGTCCATGTAGGCCCCCCATGCCTCCTGGCACCAGGCCAGCGCCCGCTCCTGCAACTGCAGGTGCTGCTCCGCAACCTCCAGCTGCCGACGGTGGATGGACAGCAGCTGGGGGTCCATTGCCGTCGGTGGGTAGTACCATGGGGTCCGCTGTCTAGCCCACCGCGGGGCCGGTCGGTCCTCGGCCGAGGGGCTGGCCTGGAGCGATGGTCCCAGAGGGCTCTCCGGGACGACTGAGGCCTCGCCGGCGCTCTCTTCTAGTCCTTCTGATGGGGCAGGTGCTGGACGCAGGAGAGGAGGGGGGGAAGAAGAATGGAGACAGGCGTTAGTATGGGCCCCGAGCCGTGGCCTTTGTCCCCCCAGCCCTGTGCTGCAGGTTCCCCATCCCCGTCCCCGGGAGATGCTGCTGTGATGGATGGGGTTCAGGGGTCCCCCTGCCCTGCACCCCGTCCCCTGGTGGGAGCGACTCTCACTTCACCCCGCAGGGTCTGAGAGCAGGAGAGGTTTCTTAGGCCACAGATGCCCAGTTTCTCCCAGGAGTGACAGCACCAGCTGTCGGAAGAGACAGTCCTTCCAACCCGTCGTGGGGAGAAGACCCCAAGGGGGGCCCCTCTGGGATGCAGCTTTCCCCCTCCTCTGGCTGGCTGCCTACCAGCTCTCCCTTCCCCTAGCCTCTACCTGTGGCCCCCGCCCTCGCCCCCCAATTCCAAGCCAGCTCGGCTCCTCCCTCCTGTTTGTTCAGGGCAGAGGTGTCACCTGCCAGCTGTAGCCCCAGGATCCTCCTTTGGCCCTGGGAGCTATTCGGCTCTTGTTGCTCATATGTAGCCTGAGTTTCCCTTTGGCACTCCCCCCACTCCATCACATGCTGCTGCTGCGGGGTGTCCCACCCCCTCCGCCCGGGGGCCCCTCGAGGTTCCGCTCCCCCCTGGCCCGGGGATGGGGCATGGCACTGTCATGCGGGGTGTGGGGGGCAGGGGCTGATGCACTGCTGTGAGGGCCATGGCCCTGGTGTCCTTGGGGCCATGGCCATGTGAGCATGTGGGGGGCCGTGGACACATATCTATTACCCCCCACCCCTCAAGCCCAGGGGTGTCCACCAGAGGGGGGTACCTACCTGTCGGTCCGCTCCCATGGTCTGGAGATCCCCGGGGGGGCGGAGGACCTGCTGCTGCTCCGGGATGGCAGGAGGAGGATCTGCAGCCCGGATTCTGCAGAGGAGGAGCCCCCCTCCTCCTCCTCCTCCTCCTCCTGCCGCAATGTCCCGGGGATGGCCTCTGGGGCGGCCCCCGGGGTGCGGGGCTTGCCTCCGGGGCGGAGTCCGTCTGCAGGGCCTGCTGGGGCTCATCGGCCGAGGTGTCAAGGGTGGCCGGAGGGGAGGAGGTGTGCCGGGGGCCCAGGATGTCCCTGAGCTCCCTGTAAAAGGGGCAAGTGACGGAGGCGGCCCCAGATCGGCCGGCCGCATCCCGGGCCCGGGAGTAACCCTGCCTCAGCTCCTTCACCTTACTCCTGATGTGGTCAGGAGTGTGGGCAGGGTGACCCCAGGCAGCCAGGCCGTCGGCCAGCCGAGCGAACGCATCCGCGTTCCGCCTCTTGCTCCCCTTTACCTGGAGCACCTTCTCCTCGGTCCAGAGCCCCAGCAGGTCCCGCAGCTCGGCCTCCGTCCAGGAGGGGCCCTGCTGCCACTTCCCAGCCTGGCTGCCCTTCTGGCTGGGCTGTGAGCCCTGGCTCCCCTTGGGGGGGGGTCCCCTGGGGGCGCTGGGGGGGCTGCCGGGCAGCTATCGCAGCTGGGTGGGTGGCTGAGGATGTGCAGGCTGGCCGCGTGTGCAGGCTGCTGCCTGCACGGTCCCTCAGCTTCCTGCACAGGAAGGGAGGGGGAGGGGACCTTTAAGGGGCCGTTCTATGCGGCCGTCAGTGAGCTGAGGGGCTGGAGAGAGTGTCTCTGAACCCCCCAGCTGATGGCTGCCATGGAGGACCCGGCAATTTCGACGTTGTGGGACGCGGATCGTCTACACTGTCCCTACTTCGACGTTGAACGTCGAAGTAGGGCGCTATTCCTATCCCCTCATGAGGTTAGCGACTTCGACGTCTCACCGCCTAACGTCGAAGTTAACTTCGAAATAGCGCCCGATGCGTGTAGCCGTGATGGGCGCTATTTCGAAGTTAGTGCCTCTACTTCGAAGTAGCGTGCACATGTAGACGCGGCTTTAAAGACCAAGGAAGATGCACTGGGGATGTCTCCCTGTGGGATAGCCCAAAGCTCTTAACTCTCTCTCTCAGGAGAGAGCTTGAAAAGAACACGGAAGAAATTAAGCTGCAATCTGATAACTGACCTTTCAGTTTTAGGCTTGCATATACACAGACCCTTGTCCATGATTCAGGAATCACATCATTACCTTAAGAAGGTGATTTGTTAACAAAATAACCAATTTACATGGTAAAGCATACTTGGTCACTAAAGCTACGTCTACACAGGGATGCTACATCAAAATAGCTTACTTAGATATAGCGAAATCGAAATAGGCTATTTCGATGAATAGCGTCTACACGTCCTCCAGGGCTGGTGCCGTCGATGTTCAACGTCGACGTTGGGCAGCACTACATCGAAGTAGATGCTGCAGCGGAGTGTCTACACACCACAGCGGCCCACATTGAAATAAGGGTGCCAGGAACAGCTGCAGACAGGGTCACAGGGTGGACTAGCACTTCTGAGGCAACAGCTAGCCATTCCCTTAAAGGGCCCCTCCCAGACACGCTCAGCCTGCACAGCACGTGGTCTGCAGAGCCACAGGCACGCACACCTGTCAAAGCAGTATGGACCCCCAGCAGTAGCAGCAGCCAGAGGTCCACACACCCGCCCCTGGAGGAGCAGTACATGCCCTGCTCAGTGCCATGCAGGAGGCAGGATGCAGCTGATCACCTTTTATTCATGGCAGAGGAGCCCCAGACCTTGCTGCCCTCCGACCACCCCCCACCGCACACGCCGCCAGCTGTGGAGCTACCCCACGAGCACGGACTGGTGGGAACGGCTGGTGCTCAGCGAGTGGGACAACGACCGCTGGCTCCAGAATTTCCTCATGAGCCAGCAGACATTCCTGGAGCTCTGCCATTGGCTCACCCCTGCCTTACGGCACCAGGACACCTCCATGCGACATGCCCTCAGCGTTGAGAAACGGGTCGGCATCGCTGTCTGGAAGCTGGCCACTCCAGACAGCTACCGATCCGTAGGGCAGCAGTTTGGCATGGGCAAGGCCACCATCGGGGCTGTCTTCATGGAAGTAAGAGGACCAAGGGAGGGGGGGAGCCCTGGGAGGGGGGAGCTCTGGGGTGGAGGGCCAGACACTCCCTGCACACCCCTCACTGGTGCTCTCTCATGTCCTTCCCCTGCAGGTCGTCCACACAATCAATGCCCTGCTCCTCCACAGGCTCGTGCGGCTTGGGGACCCGGATGCTGCCATCGCGGGGTTTGCCAGCCTGGGCATCCCAGATTGCTTTGGGACTCTGGATGGGACCCATATCCCCATCCGTGCCCCGGAGCACAGCTGAGGACGCTTCCTCAACAGGAAGGGATACCATTCGGTGGCTCTCTAGGCCTTGGTGGACAGCCGGGGCCGCTTCCTGGACATTTATATTGGCTGGCCTGGCAGCACCCACGACGCCTGGGTATTCAGAAATTCAGGCCTGTGCCGCAGGCTGGAGGTGGGGACCTACATCCCCCAGCAGGAGATCCCTGTGGGGGACACTACCATGCCCCTCTGTGTCATCGCAGATGCGGCGTACCCCCTCTGGCCCTGGCTTATGCACCCTTACACAGGCCATCTCGCAGCGAGCCAGGAGCGGTTCAACATGCGGTTGAACCATGAGCGCCAGGTGGTTGAGCGCACTTTCAGCCGCCTCAAAGGGCGCTGGAGGTGTCTCCTCACCCACCTGGATGCAGGCCTCCCCAACATCCCCCATGTTGTGGGCATGTGCAGCGCCCTCCACAACCTGGTGGAGAGCAAGGGAGAGGCCTTCTTCCAGGGCTGGGCTGTGGAGGCTGGCAGGGCCGATGTGCAGCCACCCGCTGCCCCCAGTCGCCAGGTCGACCCCAAGGGGATCCATGTCCAGGAGGCCCTGTGAGCCCATTTTGACCAGGCTGCGGGGTGAACGCTGGCAGGACTCTCCCTGCCCCCACGCCCATACCACAGAGCACCCAAGAGCACACTCCCCCCCAATTTTTCTGGCAAATAAATGGACATGTTGTTTGAAAGCAAACAGTGCATTCTCTTATTAATTATATATATATATATATATATATGAAAGGGGGGAACTATTTACATGGGGGGGCAGGTAGCAGAACAGAACAGGGGTCCAACACAAACTACAAATGGGGGATATGTACAAAGGAGGGGGGGCCACGTCCTCGGCCCCGCACCCCTAATGTCCGGCGCCCGGGGTTGGAGGGCGCGACCCTCGCCTCGGCCGGAGCCCTGGCCGAAGCTGGGTGGGGGCCGGGTGAACCAGCAAATACGACCAGCCGATGTCCGCAAGCCCCAGGTCCGCCTCGGCGGCAAGCCCCAGCGTGGCAGACGGCGGTGGGACGGCGGGTGGAGCGGCAGGCAGAGCGGCGGGCGGCGCGGCATGGGGGGCCAGGTGTTGCGCTATGTGCTTGAAGGTCCACCTGAAGGCCCCCCAAGCCTCCTGGCGCCAGGCCAGCGGTCGCTCTTGGAGCTCCAGCTGCCACTCCTCCACCTGCAGGCACTGCTCCGACACTGCCAGCTGACGCCAGAGGGTCGCAAGCAGCTGTGGGTCTGTGGCCATCCGCTGGTGGCTCCGCCGTCGGCCCCGTCCTGGGGCTGGTCGGTGCTCCTCCGAGGGGCTGGCCTTCTGGGATGGCCCCAGTGGGCTCTCCGGGACCATGGACACCTCGCCAGTGCTCTCCAGACCCTCCGATGGTGCAGCTGCGGAACACGGGGGGAAGAAGAAAGGAGACAGCCGTTAGTGTGGGCCCTGACTCGTGGCCCTTGTCCCCCCACCCCTCTGCTGCTGGTTCCCCATCCCGTCCCCCGGAGATGCTGCTGCTGCTGATGGGTGCCCCCCCCGGTGGACCCTAGGTTCCGCTTCCCCCATCCCCAGGGATGGGGCATGGCGCTGTCCTGCTGGGGGGCAGGGGCTGATGCACTCTTCTGAGGGACATGCCACTGCTGTCCTTGGGGCCATGGTCATCTGGGCATGTGGAGGTCCCTGGTCATGTCTCCTGTCCCCGCCCCTTAACCCCGGGGGTGTGCACCAAGGGGGGTACATACCTGACGGTCTGCTCCCACGGTCGGGGGACGCCCACTAGGCGGATGCCCTGCTGGAGCTCTGGGACGGGATGGCGATCTGGAGCCCCCCGGTGCTGGAGAAGTCCCCCTCCTCCTCCTCTGGCATCCCAGGGGTGGGCTCCTGAGGGGGCCCCTGGGGTGCAGGGCTTGCCTCCTGGGCGCAATCCGTCTCTGGGGCCTGCTGGGGCTCATCGGCCGAGGTGTCAAGAGTGGCCTGGGGGGAGAAGGTGTACCGGGGGGCCCAGGATGGCCCTGAGCTCCCTGTAAAAGGGGCACGTGGTGGGGGCGGCCCCAGATCGTCTGGCCGCATCCCGGGCCGGGGCGTAACCCTGCCGCAGCTCCTTAACCTTACTCCTGACATGGTCAGGAGTGCGGGCAGGTTGACCCCGGGCAGCCAGGCCCTCGGCCAGCCAAGCAAACACATCCGCTTTCCGCCTCTTGCTCCCCATTACCTGGAGCACCTCCTCTTCATCCCAGAGCCCCAGCAGGTCCCGGATCTCGGCATCCATCCAGGAGGGGCCCCGCTGCCTCTTCCCTGGCTGGCTGGCTGGCTGCAAGCCCTGGCTCCCCTAGCGGGGGGTGCCCTGGGGGCGCGTGGGTGGCTGGTGAGCGGCCATCAGTGCAGGGTGGTGGGTTGGGGCTGCTGCGTGCATGCAGGCTGGCTGCGTGGCAGTGCTGCCGCCTGAATGCGCTCTCAGTTTCCTGCACAGGAACACAGGGGGTGGGCAGCTTTAAGGGGCTGCTGCACGTGGTGACCATAGAGCTCAGGGGCTGGAGAGAGCATCTCTCAACCCCTCAGCTGATGGCCGCCATGGTGGACCCCGCTCTTTCAATGTTGCGGGATGCGGATCATCTACACGTGCCCTACTTCGACGTTCAACGTTGAAGTAGGGCGCTATTCCCATCTCCTGATGGGGATAGTGACTTCGACATCTCTCCGCCTTACGTCGATTTCAACTTCGAAATAGCGCTCACCACGTGTAGACGTGGTGGGCGCTATTTCAAAGTTGGCGCGGCTACTTTGAAGTAGCCGGCACGTGTAGACGTGGCTTAAGTGTTACACAGCAACTAAAAAGGGAGTAGGTTAAAGCACTGAGAATTACTTCCCTGGGATTCAGTTTAAAATTTGCAGTGTACAGGAGGGTACATCAGCCAGCCTGAGAAATCCCACACCAAACCCAAAATAAAAAATTACATGATCACATCTGACTAAACTTGTCCTTTCTACTTAGATATCTGTATGCCCAGATCTCCTTGGCTACGTCTACACGTGCAGCCAACATCGAAATAGTTTATTTCGATGTTGCGACATCGAAATAGTCTATTTCGATGAATAACGTCTACACGTACTCCAGGGCCAGCAACGTCGATGTTCAACTTCAACGTTGCTCAGCCCAACATCGAAATAGGCGCAGCGAGTGAATGTCTACACGTCAAAGTAGCACACATCGAAATAGGGATGCCAGGCACAGCTGCAGACAGGGTCACAGGGCGGACTCAACAGCAAGCCGCTCCCTTAAAGGGCCCCTCCCAGACACAGTTGCACTAAACAACACAAGATACACAGAGCTGACAACTCGTTGCAGACCCTGTGCCTGCAGCATAGATCCCCAGCTGCCGCAGAAGCAGCAAGAAGCCCTGGGCTAAGGGCTGCTGCCCACGGTGACCATAGAGCCCTGCAGGGGCTGGAGAGAGAGCATCTCTCAACCCCCCAGCTGATGGCCGCCATGGAGGACCCAGCAATTTCGACGTTGCGGGACGCAGATCGTCTACACGGTCCCTACTTCGACGTTGAACGTCGAAGTAGGGTGCTATTCCTATCTCCTCATGAGGTTAGCGACTTCGACGTCTCGCCGCCTAACGTCGAAGTTAACTTTGAAATAGCGCCCGACGCATGTAGACGCGACGGGCGCTATTTCGAAGTTGGTGCCGCTACTTCGAAGTAGCGTGCACGTGTAGACCAGCTCTTGTGTCCTGGATATTGACTGAATTCCTTCAGCCCTGGTCAGGCTTAAACACCTCTGTGTCTCTCTCCTGCGGCCACACAAATGAAAGACTCTTTCATTTCAAAAATCCCCCTCTTGCTTCCCGTTGTCTCATCTGGCTGCTTGCCAGTAGAGAACCTGCTTTCTCTGTGTTTAAAATCTTTGCAGGCATTCATTCGTGACAGTATCTTAGCATATCATGAGGTCACTGGGCAGTTTGCACAGGCTCTGCTTTGCCGACTGTCCATGTACAGCTGGGATAGCACACAGGGAGAATGCAGACATGCAGCCAAACATCTGTCAACATCTGCTAACAACACCCACATTTAAAATACTTATACATAAACAATATTCAGAACTTCACGTGCAAAAACAATACATGCACATTAATAAGATCATATTATCGAAATCATGTTTTAATAAGATTCTTCACATCACATTTTGTACAGCATGAGCCATAAGTATGTCATAATCATATCATAATGACGTCACGATGATGAATTTGGGGGCACTGGAAAGACAAGAGCAGGGGAGCCAGAGGTAGAGTTGGTAAATGGATTTCTTTATTGTGGAAACTCATTCTCTCTTGGACCTATATATTGACATGTGGGGCTGCCCGTTACCTGGCATTAGCTGATTCAATCATAATCCCTTTATCCCTTATGCTGTTATGCTGATTTTATCATCATGATGCATCCATGTGTTCCTGTTTTCTTTGCAGAATGTGTTTGGTATCTATGACCAGAGCTGTACAGTCGCCCCTGGCCTGAGCTTTATTCGCATAAGGATAAAGGGTTTATTGGAAAACAGTGCAAAGCATGAGATAAAATGGTTTTAAAATAACACGTCTAGGTTCGTTTATCTGACATATCCTAAGCTGAGATGCACAGGATTTGCTCTGGAGTTGAAGGACAGCATCGTCCCAGTTTACGTAGTTTTGGGACAGGTCTGGGATACAGCTTGAAACCCGTGTGAGCCTGGGCCCAGGCACTGTTGTACTCAGTTTTGTCTGCGAAGCTGACTTCTGCTCTCAGATGGCTTTCTCCCATCCAGACATGTAAAATGACCCCCTGCTGCTTCATTGCTCTTCCATTAGATGCCTACAGACTCAGAGACTTGTCGGCACTGGCAATGACTTACACTCCACCTGCAATACTCATAAGGAAAGGTCCCTTGTTGAGGACAGGTGTAGAAATTTTTAGTCATCTCCAAAACAAAGGCTTTCCTACCCTATATCCCCACAATTCTCCTTGACTTTCAAGCCCCACACTGCCTTGCTTGTGCACCCGCATTGGTTGAGACTTGCCACACTCACTGCTTAATCTCTTCCCATGATGCTCTGCTCCTTTCCCATCTCTTCCCACTAAGTCCTGTCCTTACTCCTGCTCTCTGTCCCCACAGCCGGATTGGAGCCTGACCACAGTAAGAGCTACCCAAGGATTCCAGGCCACTGCAGGGAGCCTTGCTCTCTTCAGCTTTCCTGGGAGTGATGTCTTGGAGGGGCAGTGACTCAGACAGGACGTATCTCTCAGACCCCCATTCCTCCTGCCCAAGACATATCTAAGGTCTGGTGCTCCTCAGAGTGGCTCTGGATCCTTGTGCGGTTCTTATCGTGGTCAAGCTCTGGCTTCTGTACTGGTCAGGATTTGGAGCCTTGGGGGAACAAAAGGGAGAAGCAAGCAGGACTTGGCAGGGAATACATGTGGTAGATGCCACGGGGGGGAGAGGGTCAGGGACGGTGTTAGCCTGTGTGCTCCTCAGTGGGGCGGGGGCAATGAGCAAGCTGGCTTGTAACGGGGAGACTCTGTCTGGCTACAGACGGGGTCAAAGCTGAGATAAGGCTCCTGCATATGCCCAGCTTTTCTCTTTGGAAAAGGAGATCGTCCTGCACTGAATAGGCTCAGCTTAGACAGGAGCTGGCCTTGCCTCTATTCAGGAGGTGAGCCCCATTGCCACTCCTTTGCACGTTGCTGGAGCAACCAAAAGAGAAGAAGAAGCGGGAATCATGGCCTGACTCTCTTGCAGATTCCTGCATGTCAGACCCTCACTCACACACTCTGCTCTGCCTCGGCAGGGAGAAGGATCAGCAGTGTGTGGTGTGCAGAGCCCTCAGAGGGCTGGCTGCCTGAATGACTTCTCCTGGGGCTCCCTCATTACTCAAGTCTCTGGTGAGAGTCAGCCATAAGCACCCAGCTGAAAGTGTAGGGGAAGGGTGAGTGTCTGTGCCCCTGGAATAGCCCCTGCCACAGCTGGTGCAGCCGCCAGAGTGCTCCAGAAAAGCCAGGACTGTGACTGCACAACAGCTCTGAAGTTTGTTTCCTGGCCAGTGCACTGATGGCACAGTGACAGACCATGTGTAATGGGAAACAATCTCAACATCTCTCCACTTTCGTGACTGCAGCGAGAGGAATTCTGAGGTCAGAGCAACCATGAGTACAGCAATTTATGGGTGAAAAGTCCCCCAGTGCCCTGGTTCCCCACAAACTTAGTCACCTTGTAACTGCTGCTGCCTGCCTTGGCATCCTTCCTGCAAAGTACTCTTCTCCCTCACCAGCCCCTCTTCCTTTGTTCCAGACCTTAAACATTATAGGAACCTCCTTCTACAAAGTGAAGGTCAGTAGCTCATGATTTTTCAGAGGTAAGGATTGAAGTCTTCGGTCTCACCAGCACTGCAACCGTACGACGAACAGACCCTTCACTTGACAAACACCTTGACTATCCTTGCACGGAGGTTTTTGCATTTCACACTGTACACGATTGGGTTCATCAGGGGTGGGACCAGCAGGTAGACGTAGCCCAGGATCATCTGAATCAAGTGAGAAGAGCCACCCCCAAATCTGTGCATCAGAGACAAGCCAAGTTCTGGCGTGTAGAAAAGCACGACGGCACAGAGGTGGGAAACGCAGGTGTTTAAGGCCTTGAGGCATTCCACACGGGAAGCAACACTCAGCACTGTTTTCAGAATCATTACATAAGAGAGAAAGATGAACAATGAGTCCAACCCTACTGTTAAGAGCGTAATAAACAAGCCATAAATGCTGTTGACTGTAATGTCGGAACAAGCCAACTTCATGACCTCCTGGTGCAGGCAGTAAGAATGGGAGAGGACATTGGCTTGACAATATCGATACCGTTTCAGGAGAATTGGAAGTGGGAGTACTACAGCCAACCCTCTTAACAAAAACAATAGTCCCATCTTAGCTATTCTTGGCAGAGTTAAGATGGAAGCATATCTCAGTGGGTTACAGATAGCAACAAAGCGGTCAAAGGCCATCAACAGGAGCACAGAAGATTCAATGAAAGAAAGTGAGTGAATGAAGAACAGCTGGGCAAAACAGGCATGGAGGCTGATCTCCCTAGAGTTAATCAGGAATATGCCCAGTATCGTCGGCATGGTGGTTATCGATAGACATAGGTCTGCAACAGCCAACATGGAAAGGAAAATGTACATGGGCTCATGGAGGCTTGGCTCTATTTTTATAATTAACAGAATGAATGAATTTCCTACTAGTGAAATAACATACACTAAGCAGAATGGGATAGAGATCCAGAGATAGATGTCTTCCTGTCCAGGTATCCCGGTGAGAAGGAACAGTTCATGTGTGAATTTGGTGTCATTGACAGCTGATATAGTGTACATGGCAGGTCTGAGGAGTTTTGAACTTTCCTTGCTGAAAGGAAACAGAACAGGAAACCAGGTGATATCTAACATCATACTTTTATGCTCGAACTGTAATTCTACAAACTTCCAGGAGCTTAAGGAGGATCAGCAAAAATACTGTCTGGGATTTACACCATCACTAGGAAGTTATGTGCTACCAGCCTGGGTCAGATCTGTAATCAATCTAGCCCAGCTTCCAGTCACCAAATGTTGCAGAGGACGTTTGAAGAAGTTCTTCAGTGCACAGTTATGACATGTTTTTCTCCCAGGGAAAGTCTCCCCCAGACATATACTAGTTAGACATATTTTGTGGCGTAAATCAGGAAGGCTTACAGCCCATCCAAGATTTTTTTTAAACAACCTTCACTACCATGATTAAGTTTTCTGCTTACCCATATAAACATATAAATATGTAGTTTATCAAATGAAGTGCATGAGATAAGAGGGAAGATTCTGTCATGGATTGGTAAGTGGCTATAAAATAGGATGCAAATAGTGTTGTCTCCCAGTGGTCTATGTTGGGACCAGTGCTATTCAACTTATGCATAAATGATGTAGAGAAGGGGTAATCAGGAAGGTTGTGAAATTGCTGATGATACAAAACTGCACAAGACTCTGAATTCCAAAGCATACTGTGGAAAGATTCACAAGGTGCTCAGAAAACTTCGTGATGGGGCAACAAAATGGCACATGAAATTCATTGTTGACAAATGCAAATTAATGCACATGGGAAACCATAATCCAAACTATACATATCAGAACATAAGAACGGCCGTACTGCGTCAGACCAAAGGTCCATCCAGCCCAGTATCCTGTCTGCCAGTAGTGGCCAATACCATGTGCCCCAGAGGGAGTGGACTGAACAGGTAATGGTGAAGCAGTTTCTCTCCTGTCATCCATCTCCAGCTTCTGACAAACAGAAGCTAGGGACACTGTTTCTTACCCATCCTGACTAATAGTCATTAATGGACCTAACCTCCATGAATTTATCTGCCACTTTTTTAAAACCCTGTTATAGTCCTAGTCTTCACAGCCTCCTCTGGCAATGAGTTCCACAGGTTAACTGTGCATTGTGTGAAAAAGAACTTCCTTTTATTTGTTTTAAAACCTGCGGCCCATTAATTTCATTTGGTGTGCCCTAGTGCTGATATTATGGGAACAAGTAAATAATTTTTCTTTGTTCTCTTTCTCCACACCACTCAACTTTATACACCTCTATCATATCCCTCATTAGTTTCCTCTTTTCTAAGCTGAAAAATTCCTAGTCTTTTTAAGCTCTCTTCATACGGAACTTGTTCCAAACCCCTGATCATTTTAGTTGACCTTTTTTGAACATTTTCTAATACCAATATATGTCTTTGTTGAGATGAGGAGACCACGTCTGTACACAGTATTCAATATGTGGGCCTACCATGGTTTTATACAAGGGCAATAAGATATTCTCTGTCTTATTCTCTAACCCTTTTTTAATGTTTCTTAATATAAAATTATGGGGTCTAATTAAGCTGCTACCACTCAGAGTGAGACGTTAGATTCATTGTGGTTGGGAATCAGAACACATCTGCTCAATGTGCAGGGGCAGCCAGAAAAGCAAACAAGAAATGATAGGAACCTGTAAAATGATAAATGCTAAGAGAAAATATGATAGTGCCTTTACATAGATCCATCCTGAATATGGTGAGCAGATGTGCTCACTTCATCTCAAAAAAGGTATCTTGGCATTGCAAAAGGTTCTGAAAAGGGCAACAAAAATGATTAGTGGTATTGCGCTCCTGTGTGCAAAGGGGAGCCTTCTCTAGATATCTGTAAAGTTAGCCAACTGATACAGACTGTTATTTTAACTGGGTGGAAAGGAATTAGCATCACAAATGAGTTAATTGCAAATTACTTCAGCCATGCTCCTGAAAGATGTGATTGGCATAATTATAAACATATTGAACCTCTCTAATCTGGCACTCTCTTGTCTGGCAACAGCCATAATCTGGCATGATTTTAGTTAGCCAGATGATCATTTATAATGGATGTGGCCAAGTTTACTGTGGTCCCATAAACTGTGTTTCCAGCCACCAGTCCTAGCTCTCAGTGTTCTGTGCTGCTCTTTAGCTGTAATTTACCACTAAATGTCTTCTAAGAGCCCAGTGAGCAGTGGAAGTGGCGGTAATGCTGCTAGAAAATATTGACATCCAATTATCTGGCAAATTCCCTCCTTCAGCACCAGTCAGCTCCCGAGGGTGCCAGACTACAGAGGTTCAACCTGTACAACCTCTACACTCCAGTCTGTCCTTCACCTTAGTTCTACTCTTTGCAGAAACAAAGGACCAGGGGTTCTGTTCTTGCCTGACTTTTTTGGTGGAAAGAGTTTCTCGGCAGTTACTAGGAGACAGTGTCATACAAGTACTCATTCAAGATTTCACGACACAGACTCACTGAAAACAGAGTGTGGAGTTCCGCTGAAACACTTTCTAAAGTAAAAGCCACTTCAGAAGTAAAGTTACCGCTGCACCTACTGCGGGGCTGACAGCCATGATAGACCCGGAGGCAAATTGTGGGGGACCCTGCTTTATGCTCCCCAAAGGAGTGAAGCCTTGGGCAGAAGGGGCTGGGCTGAGGGCAGTCACTCTTAGTGCTCTGCCACACAGAGCATGGCACTAGGCCCTCTCCCGCGGCCGTCAGAGCTGCACGGAGCAGGGGAATGGCACACCTGTATGTGTTTCAAAGGGGCCCAGGCCTCAAGCCGCTATGGCCGTAGCAGCAGAGGCAGCCAAGAGCAACCTTCTTTGAAATGTGAAGCTGTCTCCCTGGCCTCTTGCCCACCCCCTCGTTGGCAGGCCTGTCCAGGCCTGTCGGGAAAGTTTGGTTTATAGCACACTGACATGTTTCGACGTAACCTTTATACTTCTGTACGTTAGCACGTCAGCCCATTTCTCTGCCTCTGGTCTTCCCTCAGAGATGATTGCTCAGGTTAGAGTGAATGTTCAATGTTTAGGAGCTCTTCTAGCCTTGGGTCAGTGCCTGACTGGTTCTCCTCGGGTTCTGTTCTGTCAGTCTGTAGCCTGCGTCTGGAGCGGTCACACAGATTGGGGTCAGTGTATGAAATGCTCATTCCTTGTGTGCTCACCCTCCAGTACTTAGCAACCCCAGCATCTATTATTCAGGCACCACGAGGGTTTCCAGGAAATGGATCAGAGATAAATATATGAGTATTCATAGCAAAGGTTCTTTACTGCTCCAGGAAAGTGGTCGACTTCTCTTCCTTTCTTGGTCTCTTTCACAAACACAGCACGTGCTGCCAACGACTTTACATAGCACCTGGCTTGCGACAGAGAGGGAACTGAGCTGTGACAGTGAATGCATGTGTTAAACCCACTTTTTGGGACGTTTGCTGTACAGCTCTATAGGATTCACCATTGGGATGGTGCTGTTATGGCTATGTTAAGAGCAGGCTGCTGGAAAACAAGCAGGAAGAGAAGCAGCAGCTCAAGAAAAGCCATCACTCAGTGAGTACCTGAGGGAGGTTGAGACCACACCAGAGCTGAAAGCTGATATGAGCCTATTTCCAGGCTCCAGCCACATTACACAGCTTGTTCTGCCGGTTCTGGGAGTCTGTGTCCATGTGGGCCAGCTGTTTGTGAGAAACTCTTCAGACTGACAGGCACAGACACTGCTGGGGAAGTCTGAAGGCCCTCGGTCTTCCTGGCTCCCTGTCAGGGCATGACAGCCTGGGGTCAGAGACACATACAGACTGCTGTTTGAAAACCCTCTTCACCCACATTCCACTTTCTTCCTGCTCCTCAGATTAAACAGTATTTTGGCTGAAGAAGATTGGTCACTAATCTCACCTGCAGGGCAAACACAGCTGTCCTGCAGTGTGCTCTAGCCAAAGGCCTGGTCAGGAGGTGGGGAAAGGATCACTGGGTTATACCCCCAGATAAGGATGGCTATGAGCCCTGACATATGGCTCTCAGAGGGCAGACATGCAGGAGCCCTCAGCCAGCCTGGAAACAGAACTATGCCCTCTTGGACCTGTTACCACAGAGCAACACAACTCTGACTTCCAGACTTCACCAACAAGCCAGAAAATGCATCTCCTGGTTACATTTCTGAGAATCCAATAAATCAGACACAAGTTGTGAACTAAGACAGCTTCCCCATCTTTGATATTAGTAGTGAGCTCAGGCAACTCTCTTAATTTAATGGACACTTGCAGTAAGTAATTTGCTCCCTACCCTTTGACCCCCAGAAGCTGATTAGTCATTGTTCATTTTTTTGTTTGTTTGTGTGTTTGTTTTCTATCTCTGTGAAATATATTTCTCATGCCAGTTCATTTTCAGCACTATTTCCAGATCTGGAGAAGTGGGTCTGCCCCACAAAAGCTCATCCCCTAATACATGATTTTATTACTTTGAAAAAAAATATTTTGTTAGTCTTTAAAATGCTCTGTGTTTCCTTTTTAATTTGTGAATTAGTCACTGATATTCCCTGGGGCCCCCCTGGGAAATCCTGGCTTAAGCAACAGGATGCCCAATGCAGACCAAGGGCACACACACAAGAGGGTTGACTAAGCTACCTAGCACCACTTATCCTTCCACCCTACCATGTGGCATCCCAACAGCCCAGCTGACGACTCTTCCTCTGCACAGAACATCCTGGAAATGTGATCAGCTGGCAGCCTTTGCCCTCCAGTTTGAAATTTTAAGTTAATGAAACCTGCCAACCTACCCAATTCCTGCTAGAAGGAGACCTGCTGACACCAGACGTCTTCACCCTAAATCACAAGGAGTCATCGGAGAGGTTGCACGGGCAACAGGCAGTACATGTTCAGATAGGGAGGTCACTGCCTTTATGAAACATGTTTGCACATTACCATGGGGACTCTTGGCCATCAGGGAACGGCTAAGCTGCTTGGCTTTGTGTGCACCAGCCAATCACAGCCAGTGGCAAAGTGCGGGAGTCCAAATCACAGAGGATGGCTGGTGATGCTACAGAACTGGACTGCAGCCCCAGCCCTGCTGCAGGCTCCATTCCTGGAATATTGGCTTGTCGACATTGTTTGTGTGGTTCTATTTAGTCATCTCAGGGCCAGCTAAGTGGCAACAATGGTGCTGTCACAAATGTGATCTCAGTGACTAATAATAATAATAATAATAATAATCTTATTATATGTTGTGGACCAGTTTTCTCCCCAGTGGTGCCTTTTCCTGCATTACAAACCCAGAGTGCAGGCCAAGGCAGGGAGATCCCACAATGCTCCATGCGTGGTGATTTCCCTCAGCTTGTTCCAGGAGCGGCAGTCCCTTCCCTTCTCCCTGAGGAATGACAAGGGGGACCCAAGATCCAGGGACCCCTGAAGTTAGGTACAAATCTGAGTGATCCATGGGTAGCCAGACCCAGCCGCCCACTATTTCTGGGCTTCCACAACTGCTCTGGGACCAGCACAGGCTCATCAGAGATGTGTTACCAGGGACTGTCACACTAGTCATTGCTGGCAGGATGTGCTGACGGATAGGGTGACCAGAGATCCTCTTTTAAAAGGGACAGTCCCATATTTAAGCTCTCCATCAAGTTTCCCACATTTTTCTATAAAACAGGCAATTGTCCTGTATTTTCTGTCTCCTCACCTTCATTCGTGGTAGGCCCCACTGCTGGCCAGACCCCTGCTGGCCAGCAGCCTGCATACTGGCAGGGACTGGGGAAGTCCAATGGCTGGTAAGCGGGTGAGGTGCATGTTTACAGCTGGTGGCAGGTCGAAGATGTGGTGCCCTCTATTATGCCCTCCCTCTGCTGGTCCTTCAGTGCAGCTGCAGCTGTGTGCTTCCTCTTGGCCAGCAGGGGGTGCCAGTCCTGTTTGCTGCCTGCAGTGGCTGCAGGCTGTCAGTGCAGTGGTTGGTGAGTGCAAGCAGGCTCCAAGCAGTGGCTGGTTATGCGTTGCCCCCCCTCCCACCCATCGGACATTTGCGTGAAAAGACTAACTTTGCCAGGCGTGCCATATTCAGCATAGGGAAGCCCATCCCATTGCATGGATGAAAAGGGAACTTTTGGGGCGGGTGTCAAAATTTTCAGGGAGGCAAAGCTGTTTTCCAGCACAGCTCTGGCTCAATGTAGGCACCTTTGGCCCTAGCGCTACAGGATCACACCCCTAGGTGGAAGCACTATCCGTCCATCTGGCTCTGAGTGTGACCCTATTTCCCAAAGAGAAAACGGAATGCCCCCAGCTGCTTAGCTGAGCCCTCCCCTTTCCCTGAACACTGTGTGAAGTTGTTGACCACCACTTGTACCCTATAGGGACCCACCTAGGTTTCAGGAAGTGACTACTATAGCTGAATGCTGACTTCCTGCCCCCCACCACCAGCTTTGCCTAACCCCTTGTGGAGAGCTGGCACCTCCTCAGGCATCCCTCAATACTCCTTCACACCCCACTTCCACACATTTTTGACAGGAGTGGGCACGCGTCCCACTTGCTGTTGCCAGCTGATGAAGTCAGCAATAGTAAATAGGAGAAATGCCTCCTTTCAAAGCCTCCTTCTGCAGCTGTGACAGGGCTTTCAAAACGGATTGCCCTGGCCAAAATCAGATGTATGGTCACCCTACCATGGACATATGCTAGAGTGGCTACACCAACTCTGTGACAGAGGGAGCCTCTGGAAAAGGGCTTGTCTGCTGCAGTCTGACCCTCAGAGTAGCAATTTAACAACTTAAGCATTCAAACCAATGCCTTTTGCTACTTCAGAAACATCCCCAAACGGTTAGACTTTCTGAGGAACAGGTCCACATTAGATGTCATTTTGGCCCTTGATTTCTTGTCAAAGACACATCTTGTGTTCAGGAAGCCCTTGCCTAGCTTGTGTTGATCTTCAGGCTCCATTTGGTTTAGATGACTATGTGGCATCATGGAAGACCTTGTGTTGTAAGTGTCCCTACCACTCTCCTGGACTTGATTAGAGAACTGTATAAGGGAGCCACTGCCCATGTTCATATGGGGAACGGTGTGTCAGTGTCTTTTAAATCAGTACCTGGTATTAAGCTGGGTTTCATTATGGCTTCTGTTTGCTTTTGTTGGGCAATAGATTCAATAGTGCAGTGGTCCATCAGTCCAAAGACGCTGAGATCAGCAATCTCTCACTCACAGACCTTGACTACACCAATTACTTTCTTCTTCTAGAACAGAGCTTCAATAGGTTTCATGAGGCACTCCTGTACATTTTGTCATAGACAACATTGCAAAAATGTAGGATCAGGCCCACCCATGTCTCCAATCTCTTTCAGCAACAAAAATGCCAAATCAATATACAGCTTTTGCTCTCTGGATTCTATACCTACCAGTTCCCTTAATTCTTAATGGAGGCTCTCTATCAGACTGGTGTTTCACCATCTTCCATGGACTGTTTACTGTGTACATGGAACCAACCTCATTGACATCATCTCAGTATGAGAATAAAGTTCAAGATGCATGCCAGACGTATCCTCCCCGTCACGGGAAGGGTTAGGGTTAGGGCTGCAAAACCTTAACACTGTGGTGCTCTGACCAGACAAAGCAGGAAGCTTTCCACTCAAAAGGCCAGCACCATATATTGGGCATAAAGTGAAATGACTTCATGTGTAATGGAGATGTTTATGATTGCTTGTGTCTACAGAGTAGTGGGGTCATTGTCTATAGGTGGCACTTTACGCTTTTATAATGTGGACATCAGAGATAACCTTGTAAACACCATTCTTGGAGTGGCTCATAAAATCCAGGATAAAATTCCACCAGCCCTGGGGTGGAAGCAAGGGAGAACCTCTATTTCATTAGTTCATCAACTCAGTTCTGCTGTTGGATTCAGCCCTTGCTGTTTTGGAGGTATGGACCCAGTGATGAACAATTGCTGTGGCTGACTGTTTAGTGAAGAAGAAGAAGAAGAAGAAGAAGAAGAAGATATGGCTTTAGACTAAGGCTCCATCTAGACCACAGTTCTGTCTATTGACATTGGCCACTGCAGATGCTTCAGAGGACAAGGAATGAATCAGTGCAATCATTAAGTAATCCATCATCTCTCGTCTACTCCCATCTTGTGACAGTCAGAGTCCCTGGTACCTCTGGTATAGTTCAGAGGGTCTCTCCTCATGTGCAGGCATGAGACATGCACACATTGGGTACACGAGCTCATGCACATTGCTAATAGAAAGGGGCATGACTCAAAGCCCAGCTCCAAATGGTGCTGCTAGCTGTCCATTGGACCCAAACAACCTCCTGCCCCAGAGGTAGCTGTCCCAAATGTCGAAACGTGGTGATTGTGGAAATTTGGGTGCGGGGTGTGTGGTCTATCTCCAGCACTAGATCAGCTCTCATTGTTCATGGAGTGGGAGAGGGTCAGAGTCTGAGCAAGGGGAAGTCAAGCAGGGTCTGTTCAGCCAAGTCATAGTCACCAGCCCTTCGCTCTCGGAAAGCGCAGCCTAATTCCCTCTCTTACTACCAAGCTGCAGGAGGAGCCCGGAACCCCCTCATCAAACGGTGCTCTATTAATGGTGAGACTCTCATCTGCTAGGATGCCTGTGAAGAACTCATTGTCCTGTTTCTCCATCATAAGGCACAGAGAGCTGAAGTCTCCCTATGACATTTAGCTCTGGTGCCAATTTTTATTGTGTCCCAGAATCTCACAGGCTGTAACGTATTTTCCAGCACAATGCCCCATACAGTAGCCAGGGCTATTAACACCACTGGTAGATTCCAAGGCAAACAGGAACCATTGTGATCACCTACACTGATAGTCTGTATAGCGCAGGCCAGAGACCTGCCCCACCATGACTTCTAGAGTGGACTTGTTAGCACAATGATCTCCATGGAATTAACAATTATCGGGGATGGATAATCTACAATGGCCCTGGGTAAATTGTTCCCAGGGCTAATTACCCTCACTGCTAAAAAATTACGCCTTTGTTCCCATCTGAATATGTCTAGCTGCACCTTTCAGATACTGAATCCTTTTATAACTTTCTCTGGTGAACTGAAGAGCCCATTGTTAGAAAGAACTAGTTAAATCCATGCATGGTAGGTTCATCAGTTTCTACTTGCCAGGATGGTCAGGGATGGAATCCCTTTCCTTTGCCTGCCACAATCTGGGAATGCAAGCGATCGAATGACAGCCATGGTTTGTTGATTCCCTTGGGACACCTGGCACTGGCCACAACTGGAAGACCAGATACTGGGCTAAATAGAACATAAGTCTGAGCCAATATGGTCATTTTGATTTTCTTATGTTCTTAATTGGCCCTCTGTTCAAGGTGAACCAGCACCCCATCCTCACTAAACACTTACCAACAAAAAGGTCCCACTGAACACCTCCATCTCGTCCCCCACTGTGCTCTTTGCCACAGCTAGATGGTCACCTCCAGTCTCCTTAAAATGAGTAGATGTAGTGGGCAACAGCACCAAATACAAGGTAAATTAAAAAAAAAGAAAAAAGAAACTCAAGCATCTGTCATGTCTCCTCTCATCGATGCCACCTATGACAACGAGTGAAGTTAGATGGGAGAAACAGAACTGGCCTGACTTATATTCTTTTGAGAAGCCAAGGAGCTCTCGGGTCCCAGACTCATCTCCCTGTGTCCCAGAGAACACTTTGTCATCTGTTTTCCCTATTCCTTAGGGAAGCAGCCTTGGCTGAAACCTGTATGAGCCTGGGCACAGTCACTGTAGTGCTCAGCTGTGTCTGTGGTACAGGTCCAAAGTGTGAAGCTGCCCTTTCCCCTCAGACTGCTTTATTCCAGCCAGAGCACCTAAGATGAATCCCCCATGTCTCCTGCTTGGCAATGAGATCCATTCAGCCTCAAGAGCTTGTGAACACCAGTCTGTGAGTGCACTGCATCACTCCAACACTCCCATAAGAAACCACCTACCTCCCAGTCACCCTCAAGTAGCCCCACATCTGCCACAGGAACTAAGGTGCTGGTATCAAGTCACTTCCCGGAAGCCAGCATCCCAGGACCCTGTGGTAAGAAGCTTGTACAGACACATTCCAAAGATGTTGCTCTGAGGAACCTTCACATAGACCTCATTTTTGGATCTCAGAGTATTTGAGCACTTCGAAAGTATTTATTCTCCCATTACCACTATAAGGCATAGCAGGGCTATTATCTACCTGTACACAGACTAGTCAACACTCTTACCTTCCCAGAGAGCCCTTTCAATGATTTACTCTCAGCCTGGGATACTTAAAACACTGTGGGATCACAATAATTCAGTCTTCCCTGAAACATCTGCTCTCCTGTCCTCTGGCCCATCTGTGCACAGTAACCCACCGCTTAGTTTGCAGAAGTCAACAAAAATTCACATCTGCCACATCCCTGACTTTCCCACTTCCCCTGAGGCTTGTATTCCCAGCCAGGACAGAGGTGGATCATAGCAAGAGATAACCTGGGAAGAAAGGCTGCTAGGGGGAGCCTGAATTCTCCATCTTCCTTGGGTTGCTTGACCTGTGAATTATAATGAGGGTATGTCTAGAGATCCTATCCTCACAGTGACCCTGGGTCCCTGAGCAGCTCTAACCACAGCTCGGCTATGGCAAGAACTAGGCATTGGGTCTTAGGGGTGGAGATGGGGTAGGGGAAGGGGCCTCAGAGGAACAGAATCCAGGCTGGACTAAGTGACCATGGACATCACTGATATTTTTCTTCTCCTGTGTCATTAGAGCTGGAACCCTGTGAAAAAACACATCCTTCACTTGACAAATGCCCTGATTATCTTTGCACGAAGGTGTTTGCTTTTCACACTGTAAACAATTGGGTTAATCAAGGGAGGAACCATCATGTAGACATAGCCCAGGAGAATCTGAAGGATGTGAGTAGAGCGATTCCCAAATCTGTGTATCAGAGCCAAGCTGATCAACGATGCATAGAAGACGAGGACAGCGCAGAGGTGGGAGACGCAGGTGTTAAGGGCCCTGAGGCGCTCTGCGTGGGATGCGATGCTCAGCACAGTTTTGAGGATCATCACATAAGATAGAAAGATGAACAGTAAATCTAATCCTATCGTGGAGACTATGGTGAACAAGCCATAGATGCTGTTGACTGTGATATCTGAACAAGCCAACTTCATGACCTCCTGGTGAAGGCAGTAGGAGTGGGAGAGGACATTGGCTCGACAGTATTGGAACCGCTTCAGGAGAAAGGGGAGTGGGAATATTAGGGCCACCCCTCTTAACACAAACACGAGTCCCATCATGGCTATTCTTGGAAGGGTTAAAATGGAAGCATATCTCAGTGGGTCACGGATGGCAACAAAGCGGTCAAAAGCCATCATCAACAGCACAGCAGATTCAATGAATGAAAGTGTGTGGATGAAGTACAGCTGAGCAAAACAGGCATCCAGACTGATCTCCCTGGAGTTAAACAAGAATATGCCCAATATGGTCGGTATAGTGGCTATCGATAAACCAATGTCTGTGAGAGCCAACATGGAAAGGAAAATGTACATGGGCTCATGGAGGCTTGTGTCTGTTTTTATAATGAAGAGAATGACTGAATTTCCTAGTATCGCAACAGCATACATTAAGCAGAAGGGGATAGAGATCCAGAGGTAGACATGTTCCTGTCCAGGTATCCCTGTGAGAAGCAGCATTGCATAGTTGAATTTGGTGCCATTGGTGGCTGACATAATGTACAGGACAACTCTGAGAACTTTTGGACTTTCCTTCCTGAAAGGAATCAGAACAGCAGATTAGATCAGTTTTTCTCAAACTCAATGATTAGTACCCCCAGGCTTCTCTCATATACCCCTAAGGGTGCACATACAACTGGTTGAGAAACACGGTCTTAAGGTAATCTGAGGTCTTGAAACATGTACCATTTGACCTTTCCAGATCACTGTACCCTTTTCAAGAGTTAGGTTTGTTTTGCGTACCACCAAGTTACACCTCACTTAAAAACTACTTACTTACAAAAAGATGCAAAAATATCCCAGTGGATTAATACTGAAAACCTGATGACTTTCTTCCACCTTATTATGAAATAAATGAATTGGGATAGAAATACTGTACTTACACTGTTGTGTAAAGCATGTGAAGCAGTAGAAAAAAGTGTCTGAATGAACTGTTAGATTGCACTGGCTCTACTAGTGGGGGTTAGCTTTCAGCTCATGTCATAGAGTGCAGGGCTTTAGACCCTGTGCTTGCAGGTTCTATCCCTGGGGCCAGCAACCTGGGTCTGTCAGCATCACATGGGAGAACAGTGACTGTATTCATCTTTCCTGCTATTTTTGAGTTGTTTTGTTGCATGTGTGTCTGCGTGTGTGTCAGTTCCATCAGAATTGGGATCTATTAACTTCCCCTTACCTGATGATCCTCGTGGGACATTCTGGCCCCCTAGAATATGCAAGGGTGTGAATGTATTTGGTGATTTACAAGCTGACAAAGACAATTACTTCTGCTGGTCAGCAGAAGAGCTGGCATCGCAAACGAGTGACCAATACAAATACGAGATTTGTGCTAATACCCACATTAGTGTGCAAGTTACTTCAACCAGGATATTAGGAGAGGTGATGAGTGTGAACCACATCCAAGCACGCTCACACTCCCCGGCCCTGCACCTCACCTATAGTATTTGCTGAAACACAGACCAGTGGCTCTGTTCTCCCAGGAAAGTCTTGGAGAGGGATTGCAGAGTTACTGAATGCAAGTTTATCAGTAGACAGTTTCACAGGAGTGTTCGCTGACCAGCTACTAGCACAAACCCATTGCAAAGAGAAGGTCGTGCACTTCTGGAATACTTTCTAAAGCAAAAGCCAGGAAGGACTGCTCCTTCATGCAGACATTCCAACAGCTCTGCTGCTGGATCTTGATACACCTGTATGACAGGAAAGTTTGTTTTGTGATATTTGTATTACAATGAAAAATTTTGGTTTAACGTTTCCCCATCTGGACCCAGGTATAGTAACAGAGAGATCTCCGTGCTAAACTATATACTATCAAAACAGAAGAAAGCAGCCCTGTAGCACTTTAAAGGTTAACAAAATAATCGGTTAGAAAATGTTTAAGGGGCTGAAGCACATGACCTATGAGGAGAGGCGGAGGGATTTGGGCTTATTTAGTTTGCAGAAAAAAATGAGGGGCAATATGAAAGCAAACTTCAACTCCCTGAAGGAGAGCTCTAAAGAGGATGGAGAGAAATTCTTCTCAGTGGTGATAGATGGCAGAACAAAGCTAATGGTCTGAATTTGCAGAAGGAGAAGTGTAGGTTGGATATTATGAAAAAACTATTTCGGTAGACAGGTGGTGAAGCACTGGAATGTGTTGCCTAGAAAGGTGGTGGAATCTCCATCCCTAGAGGTTTTTATGTCCCAGCTTGTCAAAGTCCTGGCTGGGATGACTTAGTTGGAGTTGATCCTGCTTGAATTATTTTGTTAGTCTTTAAAGTGCTACTGGACTGCTTTTTTGTTTTGTACTTAGGTATGTATAGAGACATGCCACTCGTAGAGCTGGAAGGGACCTCAGGTGGTCATGAAGTCTACTCTTCTGCCCTCTTGGCAGGACACAGCACCATCTTTTTTTTAATCTATTTGCCCCAGAACTCCTAAATGGCCCCATCACAGATTGGGTTCACAACTCTGGGTTTAGCAGACCAATGCTCAAACCATTGAGCTATCACTTCCCTTGTACACCTGTCAATCCATTCTTTCCCCTCTGATCTCCTTTCAGAGATGATTGCTCGGGTATGCATGGGACTTAAAAGGTAGTGTCCATCATTTGGATTTCTGAAGAATCTGAAAAGTTCACAGCATCTTTGTCCTCATTCAGTTGCTTGTCAGGAAATAAATTTGAATAGCTACTCCGTCCCTGGGTTAATAGCTGACTGGTTTGCCTCCGCTTCGGTTCCGTCAGTCTCTAGCCTGTATCTGGAGTGGTAACAAGCATTGGGATTAGTTTAATATATCATAGAATCATAGAACCATAGGGCTGGAAGGGACCTCCGGAGGTCATCTAGTTCAGCCCCCTGCTTCAAACAGGATCCCCTCCATAACTTTCCCAGGGACTGAGGGACAACTTCCCAGAACTCTCTTTCTCTGGTACATGGTAACCCCAGCACCTGTTCAGGCAAGCTGTAGGTTTACAGGAAGTGGACTCTAAATGCAAATGCATGGGTGCTCATGGAAATGAACATTCATTTCCCACGTGAGTGAAATCTATTGTTCTACCTCTCGCTGACTGTCTAGGTATGGGTATTCTTAACTTACATAGCCCTTGGTACTATCATTGGGATGCAGGCGGAGCTGAGCTACCTTAGAGAATGTGACTGCTCAAGCCTGCTGATATTGAGAGAGCGGGGTTTCAAACCATGCAATTTCCCATGGGGCTGGATGGGCAGGGAGGTGGGGCAGTGGAAGGGAAATTCAAGGGAGACCTATCTGATCAGCAGACTGTGCCCAGCCAGCAGCATGGGTTCAGGTGTCTCTTCCTGCCAGGTTGCTCTGGCCTGCTTCAGCTCCCCGGCCCCTTCTGCCAGCAGTGCAGAGCCAAGTGGTGTCCCTCTGCCCTGATACCCATCTCCGAAGAACAGGGCAAAAGAGATTGGCTCAGGAGGACCCAGAGCTGCTGTGATCTTCTCTGAACAGCTACTGTATAACTGAGTCCATCTCTCTCTCTCTTCTCCTGCCCATGTGCCCCATCTCTGCAGAGTGGGGTAGGACAGACAAAAGGGCTCAGGACAGAGCAGCAGAACTCTCAGTAAGGCTGTTTCTACACATGCCACTTTCCACTGAAAGTGGCGTGCTAATAAACAGCCCGAAATATGCTAATGAGGTGTGGATGCAAATTCCCAGTGCCTCATTAGCATAATGCCACATGGTTTGGAGTCCAGGAGACACTCTTCCAGACTCCAAAACAATGTGTAGAAGCGCGGCCCCCGGGGGCTGTTCTGGAAGGAAGTCTTTCTTCTGGATGCCCCTTCTTCCCGAAAATTTTTGGGATGAAAGGGCCTCGAAAAACCCCCAGGGGCCACGCTTTTACACGTCGTTTTGGAGTCCGGAAGAATGTCTCCTGCACTCCAAACCTTGTGACCTTATGCTAATGAGGCACTGGGAATTTGCATCCACACCTCATTAGCATATTTCGGGCTGTTTACTAGGAAGAAAGTGGCATGTGTAGAAACAGCTTGTGTCTTAAAGAGACATTGTAGTCTTCGCTCAAACTTCCCCAGCAGCCAGCATACTCACTGTCTCTGTCTCACACATCTGATGAAGCATCAAAGAGGTAACCATGTTAGTCTGTAGCTTCGAGAACAACAAGAAGTCTTGTGGCACCTTATAGACTAACAGATATTTTGGAGCATAAGCTTTCGTGAGCAAAGACCCGCTTCATCAGATGCATCAGTGGGCGGGGGGTTCAGAGGAATGTTTAAAGAATGGGATCCCAGTAAAAGGTTAGTCCAGAGCTGACAAGGTCTATTCATCAAGGTGGAAATGGCCCAGTATCAATAGTACTCATCAAAGGAGGAAAAAACAAGTCAGATCAGACAGGGGGACGTGAGCCTTTGTCGGCGTCTAATGGGGAGATATGAACACCTAGAGCAGACAAACTGCCTTTGTAAGCTGTGAGCCACTCCCACTCTCTGTTTAATTCATGGTTAATGGAGTCAAATTTGCAAATAAAATGCAGCTCAGAGATTTCTTTCTCCATTTGATTTTTGATTTTTTTTTGTTTCAGGACAACCACCTTTAAATCTGCCACTGAGTGTCCAGGGAGATTGAAATGTTCTCCCACAGGCTTCTGTACATTAGCATTCCTGATGTCTGATTTATGTCCATATATTCTTTTTCTGACGAAGCAAGTCCTTGCCCATGAAAGCTTATACTCCAAAATATCTGTTGATCTGTAAGGTGCACAGTCTATAAGGTATTGTTTTGAAGATACAGACTAACTGCCCTACCTATCTGATACATTAGCCTAGAGCCCTGTAACTCTCTCAAAAAGGAAACTTCCTGCAGTATTCAGTGAATTAAGACACAAAGAAATCTCGAAGAGTGCCTGCAGAGGCAAGCCAAACAATACTAAATGAATAGTAACAGAGAGTAAGCTGTGCTAGTCTATACACTATCAAAACAAAAAGCAGTCAAGTAGCACTCTAAAGACTAGCAAAATAGTTTATTAGGTGAGCTTTCGTGGGACAGACCCACTTCTTCAGACCATAGCCAGACCAGAACAGACTCAATGTTTAAGACACAGAGAACCAAAAACAGTAAGCAAGGAGGACAAACCCTCCTTAAACCCTATGCCAGCAATGCTCCCAGCTATATCCGAGATACCACCGACTTCCTGAGGAAATTACAAAACATCGGAAAAGTTCCTGATAACGCCATCCTTGCCACAATGGATATAGAGGCTCTGTACACTAATATTCCACTTAAAGATGGATTACAAGCAATCAGGAACACCATCCCTGATGCCACCACAGCCAATCTGGTGTCTGACCTCTGTAACTTTGTTCTCACACACAAATATTTCTGTTTCAGGGACAAGTTATACCTCCAGATTAGTGGAACTGCTATGGGCACCCGCATGGCCCCACAATATGTTAATATATTTATGGCTGACCTGGAACAACGATTCCTCAGCTCTTGTCCCTTATTACCCCTCCTCTACTTAAGATACATTGATGACATCTTTATGATTCGGACCCATGGTACAGAGGCTCTAGAAGAATTCCACAGAGACGTTAACAATCTACACCCCACCATCAAATTATGCCTCGATTACAACATGCAAGAGATACATTTCCTGGACACTACAGTACTAATCAAGGATGGCCTGATCAGTACCACACTGTACCGAAAACCTACTGATCTCTATACTTATCTACACCCTTCTAGTTTCCATCCTGCACATGTGACTAGATCCATTGTTTACAGTCAAACTCTTAGGTACAATCATATTTGCTCTGATCCAACTGACAGAGACCAAAAACTACAAGAACTTTACCAAATATTCATAAACCTGAATTACCCACCAGGAGAAGTAAAAAAACAAATTGACAGGTCCAGACAAATACCCAGAGACCAGCTACTCCAAGATCGGCCCAAAAAACCAAGAACAGAACACCACTAGTCATCACCTACAGCCCCCAACTCAGACCACTGCAACAAATTATTTAACACCTACAAACTATCGTTAATCAGGATGCCACACTCCAGAAGGCCCCGGGTGACATGCCTGTTCTCTCCTACAGACAACCTCCCAACCTCATGAGGATCCTCACTAACAGCCACAGTCTATACCCCGGGAATGCCAGTCCTGGAACCTTTCCCTGCAACAAAGCCCGCTGCCAGCTTTGTCCACATATCTTCTCTGGAAGTACCATCACTGGACCTAACCAGGTTACTCACAGAATCACGGGCACTTTCTCATGCTCTTCTACTAACATCATATATGCCATCATGTGCCAACAATGCCCAGATGCTTTGTATATTGGACAGACTTCTAACTCCCTTAGGCAAAGGATCAAAGGGCACAAAACAGACATCAAAACACTCCAGATCCACAAACCAGTTAGCCAATATTTTAATGGAATGAGGCATTCTGTCAGTGACCTCAAGGTATGTGTGTTACTGAAAAGGAATTATTGCATCGTTCTGGAAAGGGAAACAGCCGAGCTGGCTTTTATATTCAATTTCAGCACATTCACACATGGTGTAAATTGTGATAGGAACTTTCTGATTCACTATAGGGGCTCGTCTGCATACTTGGCTCAATCTAATTCTTGACCTTCCCCCCACTCCTCCACTCTCTCATTTGCTCACCTCGATGATCTTTTTCTCATTTGTCCTCCTTGCTTACTGTTTTTGGTTCTCTGTGCCTTAAATATTGAGTCGGTTCTGGTCTGGCTATGGTCTGAAGAAGTGGGTCTGTCCCATGAAAGATCACCTAATAAACTATTTTGCTCGTCTTTAAAGTTCTATTTGACTGCTTTTTGTTTTGATAGTGTATAGACTAGCACGGCTTCCTCTCTGTCTGTGTTATCATGTACCTTTGGGCCTCACGGCCTTCCTGCTTAGGACACTTCGGTGTGGGAAAAATGAATGACAATGGACAGTGTCTCCTTGAACTGTGCACGCACCACAATCTGTGCATCACAAACACATTCTTCCAAACGAAGCCACAGCACAGAGTGTCGTGGAGACACCCACGCTCGAAGCACTGGCATCAACTAGACGTGGTCATCACTAGGCATCGTAACCTCAAAAACGTCCTTCTGACACGCAGCTGTCATAGTGCTGACTGTGATACAGATCACTCGCTAGTTTGCTCCAAGCTCAAGCTGAGACCCAAGAAGCTGTACCGCTCTAAACCTGCTGGAAGGCCCCGCATTGACGCCAGAAAGATGGCAAACTCGGAGAAAGCTGAAAAGTTCAGAGAGACCCTCCAGGAAAATCTGCGCAGCAGCCCTGGGGGTGCCGATGCAACATCCAAATGGCAACATCTGAGGGATACAGTTTACAACACGGCCTTGTCAGTGTTTGGAAGAAGAGCTAGAAACACGAACGACTGGTTCGAAGCTAACTCCGATTAGATGATTCCAGTCATTGAAAAGAAGCGCGCTGCACTCCTGGAGTACAAACGCTCACCGAGCCAGAGTACCCAGCAAGCACTTAGAGAGGCCAGGAGAACAGTACAGCAGACAGCCAGGCGCTGTGCCAACAACCACTGACTCCAGCTATGCAGCAGCATCCAGAACTGTGCCGACTTTGGTAATCTCAGAGGAATGTACGAGGGTATGAGGAAGGCGTTAGGACCCACCCAGAACAAGATGGCACCTCTGAAATCCAAAGAACCGACTGTGGATGAGCTGAAGACAGCCATCAACAGCATTGCAGCAGGAAAGGCCCCTGGTCAGGATGGTATACCACCAGAGGTAATCAAATGTGCCGTGGACACACTCCTGGAACCCCTACATGAGCTACTGTGCCTGTGCTGGAAAGAGGGTGAGGTTCCACAAGATATGCGCGACGCTAACATTGTAACATTGTATAAGAACAAAGGAGACAGAAGCGACTGCAACAACTACCGTGGAATCTCCCACTTAAGCGTCACTGGTAAACTGTTCGCTCGAGTCATCCTTGGCAGACTCCAGAAGATTGCTGAGAGGGTGTACCCCAAATTGCAGTGTGGATTCCGCACAAAGAGGTCTACTGTTGACATGGTCTTCTCTGTAAGGCAGCTGCAGGAGAAGTGCAGGGAGCAGAGAAAGCCACTCTACATAGCCTTCATCGACTTGACCAAGGCCTTTGACTTGGTCAGCAGGGATGGTCTGTTCAGACTGCTCCACAAGATAGGCTGTCATCCACGGTTACTCAAGATGATCCAGTCGTTCCACAAAAACATGAGAGGAACCATCCAATATGATGGCGCATTATCGGATGCTTTCAGAATCAGGAGTGGCGTCAAACAAGGATGCGTGCTTGCTCTGACATTGTTTGGGATCTTCTTCGCACTCCTCCTGAAGCATGCCTTTGGATCTTCAACAGAGGGCATCTTGCTGCACACAAGATCTGATGGAAACTGTTTAACCTTGCAAGGCTGAAAGCTAAGTCTAAGGTGCGAGAAGTCCTCATCAGAGACATGCTGTTTGCAGACGATGCTGCTGTAGTGTCTCACACAGAAGACCAGCTTCAGAAACTGCTGGATTGGTTCTCCAAAGTGTGCAAGGACTTTGGGCTTACCATCAGCCTAAAGAAGACGAACGTACTCAGTCAGGATGTTGCTGAATCCCCATCAATCATCATTGACAACTATACGTTAGAGGTCATCCACGAGTTCGTTTACCTCGTGTCCACCATCACTGACACCCTGTCGTTGGACACTGAGTTAAATAGGAGGATCGGAAAAGCTGCCACAACTCTGTCCAGACTCGGCAAGAGAGTGTGGAATAACAACAAGCTGTACACTCACACCAAAATGCAAGTCTACAGAGCCTGCATCCTCAGCACCCTCCTTTATGGCAGTGAGACTTGGACCCTGTATGCCCGCCAGGAAAAGAAGCTGAACGTCTTCCACTTGTGCTGCCTCAGGCGCATCCTTGGAATATCATGGAAGGACAGAGTTACCAACACTGCCGTCCTCGAGCAAGCTGGAATCCCAACCATGCACACCCTCCTCAGGCAGCGTCGACTCCGCTGGCTTGGCCACTTCCACAGGATGAACGATGGAAGGATTCCAAAAGACATCCTTTATGGTGAGCTAGCCTCTGGCAAAAGACCTCCCGGACGCCCCCAGTTGCGCTACAAAGATGTCTGCAAGAGAGATCTCAGAGAGCTGGGAAGAACTAGCAGACGACTGCAGCAGATGGAGGCAGGGGTTACACAAGGGCCTTCAGAAGGGCGAGTTGAAGATCAGACAGCTAGCAGGGGAGACACGAGCGCACAGAAAGCACAATAAGGACTTGCCAGACACCCACTACATCTGCAACAGATGTAGCAAGGACTGTCACTCTTGTGTGGGTCTTTATAGTCACAATAGACGCTGTAAATGAAGTCCTCAATTGAAACTTTAAAGGGCGCGATCCATAGTCTATGCAGACTGAAGGATGCCTACTGTAGTGTAAACTGGCCTCAAGCATAGCTGGTGTTTGCAGACTTGTCCCAGGACAATTCTGCTGAGACTTTCATATGTTAAAGAAGACAATTAATTACTAAACCATCTAAAAAAACTGTATAAAGAGTCCTGAGAACTGATTCTCAGGGCTCCCACTTCTTTGGAAGCTGGTAGCCTGCATGCATGCAAATAAAGTTTCCTTTTAGATCTCACTCTTGCCTCACTGCTTTGACCTCCAGCCTCGGACCTTTGGGGGACACTGTACCCCAGGGGAAAGTGGCTTGCCCGACATAAATCAGAGGTGAAGGGTCCTGTGGCATCTTATAGACTAACAGAAAAATTTTGAGCATGAGCTTTCGTGAGCACAGACTCACTTCATCAGATGCTGATCTTGGAAATCTGCGGGGCCAAGTATAAATAAGCCAGAGCAAGGGTGGGGATAACAAGGTTGGCTCAGTCAGCAAGGGTGAGGCTTACTACCAGCAGTTGATCTGGAGGTGTGAACACCAAGGGAGGGGAAGCTGCTTCTGTAGGATAGCTACTTTTAAGTCTGCTACTGTTTGTCCTGGGAGATTGAAGTGCTCTCCTATGGGTTTTTGTATTGCCATTTCTGATATCTGATTTGTGTGCGTTTATTCTAGCAGACTTAAAAGTCGCTATCCTACAGCAAAGAAATTTCAGGACCAGACTCCAAAGACAAATTTCTGAGCTACAATTCATCTGCAAATTCGACGCCCTCAGCTCTGGCTTAAACAAAGACTGAGAATGGCTGGCTAAATACAGAAGCAGCTTCCCCTCCCTTGGTGTTCACACCTCCAGATCAACTGCTGGTAGTAAGCCTCACCCTTGCTGACTGAGCCAACCTTGTTATCCCCACCCTTGCTCTGGCTTATTTATACCTGGCCCTGCAGATTTCCAAGACCAGCATCTGATGAAGTGAGTCTGTGCTCACGAAAGCTCATGCTCAAAACTTTTCTGTTAGTCTATAAGGTGCCACAGGACCCTTCGTTGCTGTTACAGATCCAGACTAACACGGCTACCCGTCCAATACATAACTCAGAGGGGTATCTACAGAGCTGAAATTCTGGAGTCTTCAGTCAGGAGACAAAAATATGCTCTAACACCCCTGTCATTGCAGAGCAATGCAGCTGTCATTTCTTGCTTTCACAACTAAGCAAACCTTTGAAAATGCTTTTGCTGACTAAATTTACAGGAGAAAATTACCCTAAGGCAATTTTGGGAACTAGTTACTGCTGTTCTGTGGGGTGTCCTCCTGCTCAGCCCTTGGCAGGATCAAACCCAGAAACCTCTAGAAATGTAAGGCTTCAGAGTTTACAGCTGCAGATGTGGTTTGAGTGTCTGGTTTCTGAGTAGTATACAACAGCCATAGCACTGCCTGCCCTCCTGCCCCATCACTGAACCACCCCAAGAGCCCTGCAGGACATCTGCAAATGCAAACAGCCTGTGGCCTTTCCCCTTCATTTCACATTTTAAAGAGAGTGAAACCTGCCAACGTACCCAGTTGCTGCTAGAAGGGGAGCCGCTGGAAACAGAGGTGTTTGCCCTAATGGGCAGGGAATCGTAAGAGAGGTTGCATGGGCATCAGGCAGCGTCTGTTCAGATAGGGAGGTAACGGCCTTTATGAAGTATGCTGGCACATTCCCTTGGAGACCACTTGGCCATTAGGGAACCTCAGCTGCTTGGTTTGATACGCACCAGCTTTAACCCTGTCACAGCCAAAGGCAAGCTAATATTATATACAGATATGCATCTCGCAGAGCTGGAAGGGACCTTGTGGAGTCATCAAGTCCCGTCCCTTCTCACTTGGCAGGACCACACACCGTACCTAACAGTTTATTTATTTATTTTTAAATCTATTTGCCCAGACCCCTAAACACGTCCTCGGGGATTGAGCCCACAGGAGGCCAATGTTCAAACCACTGACCTATCCCGCCCACTTAACTGCAAAAGGACAAATCACAGGAGAAGGCTGGTGATACTACACATCTGGCCTGCCACACCAGCCCTGCTGCAAGCACCCTTGGAATCCAGGCTTGTCATCTCTGTTAGCATAGCTCTGGTCTAAAGTTCCCTGGATTGCTCTTCTTTAAAGATGGGCACTATATTTGCCCTCTTCCAAACAATTACTTTTTCATCTGTATGTTTCAGACCACAAAGCAGCCTCCTCGATGACTGAGTTCACAACCCTGCATTTAGGAAGCCAGTGCTCTAACCACTGAGCTATCCCTCCCCCGGTCATACTCATACGACCGTGCTTGTGTAATGAAGGCTAACCTTTGCTTGGCAGAATCATCCAGGGGCACTTGCCAATATCCCTGGTTAAGATGGTGGAGATGCGGTGAGAGAGTCCGTGTTTCTCCAATAGCTCATCTGTACATGGCAGTGGATAGTTATCTGGGCAAGTTACAGCATTTGGTTCATGGTAGTCCACAGAAAGTGGATTTTTTTTTCATGCAGTTTGAGGACGAGGACTGCTAGAGAAGCCTGTGCACTCCTTCAGTCTGCATAGACTATGGATCGCACCCTTTATAGTTTCAATTGAGGACTTCATTTACAGCGTCTGCTGTGACTATGAAGACCCACATGAGAGTGACAGTCCTTGCTGCAGCTCTTGCAGATGTGGTGGGTGTCTGGCAAGTCCTTAGTGTGCCGTGAACTCTCAGAAGGGCAAATTACCCATCTTTAGCATGATTTTGGCTTCCTTCTCTACAGCCACTTTGGCTGCAGGAACCATTTGATAGGGCTGGGCTCCAACTGGGTGAGCATCACCTGTGTTAATGGAGTGGATTTCACCTTCCCATTCCTGCGGGGGTGGCTGAGAACACCAGGACAAACCTGGTGCACAAGTTCGCAATCTGCCGTCTTTGCTTATGGCTAAGGTTCATGGAAGGGGTGACCTCTTCTACTCCACACTCGCCTTTCCCTTTGTAGTAGGCTCCTTCTGGCCATTTAGCAGCTTCCTTCTCCTGGGTAGTAAATTGAAGAACCTTAACTTTTTTGGGAATAAAAGGGCTTTACAGAATTAACATGATATGACTTAGGGTTAAGGTCAGGGTTTGGGAAAGCTATGAGGTAATTAACCTCACCTAGGTGCTCTTGGATTGTGAATGACCCATCCCAAGATGTTCCATCTTATTGTCTTGGAGAGTCTTTAAGACTATGACTAGTTTCCCTACCATGAAGGAACACTCCCTGTCATGTTTACCATACCAGGCCTTGTGGTGTTGCTGAGCATTACGCAAATTTCCCTGAGAAAGGCTTTAATGGTATTTTGTAAGTTGTTTACAAAATTCAGAATGTTAGTTCCTTGAGAAGGAGCAGCCACCTCCCATTGCTGCTTCACTAGTTGCTTTACTGGTTGGGCTCTTAATCTTATACCAATACACGAGTTTGAAAAGTGAGAATCCCAGACTGGGATGTGGGACATCTTTATATGTGAAGAATAGCTGTTACAATACCAAGTACCAGTCATTGGAGTACTTTTTCACAAATGTATTTATCGTGGTCTTCAATGTTCCATTAAATCTCTCCAACAGTCATTGGTTTGATGGTGGTAGAGGTTGGAAACTTGGTTTTTCACCCCAGGAGCTTCCCAGAGGTGTTTTATAGCCTCTGCTATAATATTAGTCCTGGAATCTATGAGGATCTCTAAGGGCCAACCTACCCTGGCAAAAATATTAGTTAGTGCCTGGCACATTTCCCTGGCTGTAGTGCTCCCTAGAGGTACTGCTTCAGGCCACTGGGTAGCAAAATGCACAAGAGTCAGTATCAACTGCTTTCCTCTTGAGATCTTTTCAAGGAAAGGACCCATATTACCCACAGCTATACACTGAAATGGAACCTCTATTAAGGGGAATGGTTGCACAGGTGCCTTCACCTGGTTTCCCCACCTGTGGGCACACCTCACAAGAATGGACATGACTTGTCACATCCTCGCCCATCCCCTTCCAGTGGACTGACCTTCCCAGTTGGTCTTTGTCTCTATTCACACCAGCACAGCCACTACTGAGTACATGGGCTAAGCTGAAGATATTTTCCTGTAGCTTGTTGGAACTACCAACAGTCTCTAAGGATGCCCGTCCTCCTTGTGCCCACTACAAAGAGCCTATTTATATCGAAGCCCTCTTTGTACAAAAAACCTGGGCCTGTTAGAGGAGCTGAGCAGCAGTGGGTTGCTCTGGGCCTCCATCCAAGCTCTCTTTAGGCTTTTATTGGACTTCTGTTCTGCTTGGAACTGCTCTCTTGATGCCGGAGATGTCAGCTCCTGACTGGGTAGTGGGCTTGGGCTTGGGGTTAGTGGAGTGGATTTCACCTTCCCATTCCTGCGGGGGTGGCTGAGAACACCAGGACAAACCTGGTGCACAAGTTCGCAATCTGCCATCTTTGCTTATGGCTAAGGAGGCGTTGCAGGTTAGGTGGGTATCTCCACTGGTTTGGAACCACTTTCCACTGGTTCACTGGAGTGTTCTTCAGGCTCTGTTGGGCCTACTTCTCAGGTCTGGCCACTGCTGTAAACTCTATGGCACCCCCTGCTGCTGACTTCAGTTCTGGCACCATCTGGCTCACCATTTTCAGCTGTGGGCTTGGTTTCCCCTGATTTTCAGGAACTGGATCCCCTGCTGCAATTGGGATTCCTGGTCTGGGATCTGATTCTGTCACCTCCATCTGCGTCTCTCGATCTGGGGTGTCTGAATGCCCAGACATGTTCCTTGTAGGAAGCTTAGGAGCTGCGTAAGTGTGGAGGCCAACTTAGCCCTGCTATGGGTGACCATTCCTGTTCTCCAGGCATGTTTTATGTAGTTAGGCTGGTCCTCTCCCACTAGCATAGGAAACGGCTAATCATCATAGACTGCAAAGTCCACATTCCTGAGTAGCCCTTGTATGTAACAGGCAACTTGTTCATAGGCAGGTTAAAAGAGTCTGCCCTGAAGAGCCGCACAGTTACTTGAGCCACTGAGCTAATGAGTTCAGGGTCCACTAGGGAATGGTGGATCACAGACACCTGCACTCCCGTGTCTGTTCATGCAATAATTTTCTTCCCACCCATACTCACAATTTCCCTTTGCTCTCGGGGTATTTGCCAGGGATCTGGGCCTGAGGACTCTTGGTGTGCTTCGCGTGAAAGAAACCACATTCTGTTGTTGCTCTTGGTATAGCTTGGCGGCTCTGAACACAGAATGACTGTGGAGTCCATTCTCCTTCAAAGAAGGGCAGGTCTGTGTGTGCTATTCAGGGCATAATACACAGGAGTCCTGGACAGGGAATTAGTTTCACATTTCCTTCTTTCCCATTCTGTTTGTGCTGGTTCAGTGGACTAGGAAGGGCTGGAGACTGTCCCCACCAACCCCAGAGAGGCACGGCTAGCTCCTATCACAGCTATACCCTGTCACTGTAGGGTGACTACCATTTTGAAAGGTAAAAGATAATGACATGTAGAAGCCCCATCCCTTGTGTGATCCTGACCCATCCCATTTTCTTCACCCATGAGGCCCAAAACTCTTATCCTCCTCTTCCCCTTAGGCCCCTCCTTCTACCCCATCTATTTTCTAGGACTCCATCCACTATTGCTCCTTATTACCTGAGGCTCCAGTCCCACTCCAAGTTAGAATCTAGAGCTGAGCCCTGATAGTGGCTTTCCAGGAAGCTTGAGCCACTTTACAAAGGCCCAAACACTCCATCTGCTCTGGGTGAGGAATTTGAGGCCCAAGAGAAGCCCTCAGCATGTGTGTCAGCCCCAAAACATGCACCCCAGAGAAAGTAGATAACCTGGGACTCTGTGATGTGTAGACCAACACCACACTAGCCAGTGGGTGGGGCTTAGGCTTGTTGGGTGAAAAAGGCACCTCCCCAACAGCCCTGCCTATGCATGCTCCAACTGCAGCCCCAGTATAAAAGCCAGAGATGCCAGTCTCTTGGGGCTGGCCAGCAGAGGGAAAGGAGCTCCTGCTGCAGCTTGGGAGCAACACCTGCCAGAGGTGGGACCACCCTGACCAAACAGCAGCAGCCAAAGCCGCAGCAGTAGCTCAAGGAGACGCACTCAGAGCCAGGTGGGCATGTTGTGTCTGGAATGGAGTAGGAAGGAACCCAGGGCAGGGAGCTGGGAGGTGACCTGGTAGCTCAGCATGTTGAAGTGTGGGATCCCTGCTAAGCTGGTGTTGAGGAAAAAGTCCACACTACTGCCAGTGTCCTGAGCTGTACCTCAGTGGAGAGTGAGGGCCCGGGCTCCCCTACTCGCACCCCTGTGACACCAAGGAAGGGGGATCACTGACTAGGTTGATGAGACCTAACTGAGGGGATATGGACTAGGCCAAAAGGGTATGAGGACAGTGGGAAAGTCCTCAGAAGAGGTGCAGATCTAGAGGCCCCACCACAAGATCCCACGGTAGCCTAGTCTCCAGGACCATTGTTTAGCTTTACCTCAATCCCTGGGAAAATAATGGAGGGGATCCTCAAAGAATCCATTTTGGAGCACTTGAAAGAGGGGAAAGTGATCAAAAGTAGCCAACATGGATTCACCAGGGGCAAGTCCTATCTGACCAATCTGATCAGCTTCTATAATGAGGTAACAGGCTCTGTGGACGTGGGGAAGTCAGTGGATGTGATATACCTTGACTTCAGCAAAGCTTTTGATACGGTTTTCCACGACATTCTTGCCCGTAAGTTAAGGAAATATGGCTTGGATCCTTGGACTATCAGATGGATAGAAAGCTGGCTTGAAGGTTGGGCCCAACGGGCAGTGGTCAGTGGCTCAATATCTGGATGGTGGTTGGTTTCAAGCGGAGTGCCGCAAGGCTCGGTTCTGGGGCCAGTGTTGTTCAACATCTTTATTAATTACCTGGATGAGGGTCTGGATTGCACCCTCAGCAAGTTTGTGGATGACACAAAACTAGGGGTAGAGGTAGATATGTTGGAGGGTAGAGAGAGAATCCAGAGGGACCTGGATAAATTGGAGGACTGGGCCAAAGGAAATCTGACATGGTTCAAAAAGGAGAAGTGTAGAGTCCTGAGCCTCTGGCGGAAGAATCCCAATCATTGTTATAGGATGGGGACTGATTAGCTCAGCAGCAGTACAACGAAAAGGGAGCTAGAGGTTATGGTGGATGAAAGGCTGGATATGAATAAACAGTGTGCCCTTGTAGCCAAGAAGGCTAACGGCATACTAGGGTGCATTAGGAGGAGCATTTCGAGCAGATCTAGAGAAGTAGATATTCCCCCTCTATTCAACACTGGTGAGGCCACATCTGGCATATAGTGTCCAGTTTGGGGCCCACCAGTATAAAAAGGATGTGGATTTGCTGAAGCAGGTTCAGTGGAGGGCAAGAAAAATGATTAAGAGTCTGGAGCACAAGACCTATGAGGATAGGCTGAGCAATTTGCGCTTGTTGAGTTTACAGAAGAGAAGAGTTTGGGGTGATTTAACAGCAGCCTTCAAGTTCCTGAAGGGGAGCTCTAAAAAGGAGGGTGAAAAACTGTGCTCAGTGGAGTCAGATGGCAGAACAAGGAGTAATGGTCTGAAGTTATAAAGGGAGAGGTGTAGGTTAGATATCAGGAAAAACTACTTCACCAGGAGGGAGGTGAAGCATTGGAATGTGTTGCCTAGAGAGGTGGTGGATTCTCCATCCCTCGAGATTTTTAAGTCCCAGCTGGACAAGGTCCTGGCTGGGATGACTGAGCGAGGGTTGCTACTGCTTGAAGCAGGGGGTGGACTAGATGACCTCCTGAGGTCCCTTCCAACCCTATGATTCTGTGATTCTGTTACTGTGGCCCAGTTCTGGCCTGCCAAGTGGAGAAGCCTCATGGAAAGTGGAGAAGCATGTGGCCTAATGAAAAGAGATGAGGTAGGGGATTTGGTCTGAAAGGAAACGGAGGAGCAGGCAATGCTGCAATGAGGACCCCAGGAAGCTCAGTGGGGATGGGGCTCTGAGTAACAATAGTGAACCTTGGGACATTTTGGAAAAAATAAAATTAACAAGACCCCATAACAGGGGCTCTAGAGCATATGAACTTACCTTGTAGCAGTGGTACACAGGGTGGTGTGGTGGCAAAATTGGAATGCATGTACCACCTATAGCTCATTCTCCAGGAAGAAAAGCCATTCTTGCAGAGCCATCAGCCATGTCACGAACATTGCCAAGTGTCACGGTCTTTTGCCGTAAGATGTGAATATGGGCCCTGCGCACCTGTGCTAATGCAACCCCGACAGTCAACTTTTCCACTCAGAACAGGTTCTCCCCCATCATGAGCATCACCATCTTCCACACCGCAGTCACCATGTGCTTCTCCACTGAGATGGCGTCTCTCATTCAGGTGTCCTTTCACTGCAGGCCTGGCAAGCTCAGCACACAGTATCTAGAAGGTGACTTTCCATAATCACAAATTCACCCTGGGCACCTTTCCAGCAATTTCCTCCCCTCTCTCAGCTCCTCTGTTACTCCTGACTCCCCAGAGTCATTGTAGTTCTGGTGGCTGTAAGAAAATTTGAACTATGGTTTAAATAACTTATTGTTTAGAGTTCTGTATTTGTGTGCAGTAAGGATTCATTTTCTGTTTCCTTTTTGTTAGGGTGACCATATTTGCCTATGCTGAATACGGGATACCTGGTAAAATTACTTGTACTGAAGTGAGTTCATTGCCAGTCAATCAGAACTATGCATTTAAAATGTTCAAATTAACACCTAGCAGGCTAAACCCCTGTTAAAAAGAAATAATGCATATCTAGAGTATTTCATTTACCTTCTTCTCTTAAAGGTTTGCACACGGAAATCTCTCTCTCTCTCTCTCTCTCTCTCCCTCTCTCTCTCTCACACACACACACACACACAGAGAGGAATGGGAGTGACTAACTGAAATGAAACAAACCATCCCTATTCAGTGCTTGCCATCATTAGACACAGGAGCAGAGGAATGAGAAGGTCAGGGAGGTTACACAACATCAGTAAGACTGAGATTGGATACTGCAGCCTTTTTAAAGACCACATTTTAAAAAACATGTTGGAAAGATTCCAATACTTTGAGGTGTAAAGAAAAACACATTCACGCAAATGTCTTTAAATGTTTAGATTGTACAAAAGAAGACTGTGAGGTGACATCATGAAAATGTCTAAGTGCCTTCCTGGAGAGAACATGCCAGGCATTAAAAGGCTGTTTGATGTTGCAGAGAGAGGTAGAACAAGCCCAGTAGCGGAACATGAAAACAGAAAAAAAAATCATACTGGAAATAAAGCATAAAAGTTTCACTGTGAAAATGATTCACCACTGGGACAAACTACCACAGCAAATAACAGGTTCTCCATTTCCTGATGTCTTCTAATGAAATCTAGATACCCTTCTTTCAGGTATGGTCTAGAAAGTGCTTGGTACTACCATGAGGGCAGGGGGCTGGACTTGATGGACTCTCGAGGTCCCTTCCAGTCCTACTCTTCTATGATTCTATGATTCTGTTGTGTGCTTGGATCAAAGCTTAGTTGCTGTGATATACCAGAGGGCTGGGAAACACAGAGGTCGGATTAGATACTCTAATGGTCCCTCGTGGCCTAAAAGTCTGCTGCTTAATGAAACACCGATTGTAGGCTAAGGAGCATCCTCTGGGGCCTTACTGTGTAGCCAGCTCGATCCACAAACTCAGCTGTCATTAAGTGGAATGATGCAGGGGAAGCTACTGAAACCTCCAAGAGGCTGGCCAGGGTAAGGATATCAGGCTCACAAGGGAGGGGCAGGTGTGTCAGTGACATCACAATGGCCTGTCGTAGGACCTCGGCCCACTGGAGGACAGTGTTGGGGAGGTGGTGACCTCACATAGAGACCCCGAACTCAGCCAGGCAGGACAGAGGGCCAAGATAGGAGCAACCTCAGAGACTCCTGTGGCTTTGCTGCAGCAAGAATCTTTCTCTAAGTCTCTCCTTGGAGACTGTGAGGGAATTGGGATTAATGTATGTGAGTATGAGGAGGAATCTCGCTGGAGTTTTCTTCTTCTCTAACTACTGATTTTGTCATTCCTGATTCAAAGGTCGGGACCTCAGAGAGGTTTGGAATCTGTTCAGTCTGATCCACCCGGTACCAGCTGAATTCTAGACACAGACATCACGAGGTTAAGTGGTTTGATTTCCTCCCAAGGACTTTGTCCCACAGAATCACTGGGGGCATTGGAGGTTTTTCCTTTTCGGTTTTCCTTTTCCTACTTCGCTCCCTCTTTCTTTTCTTCTCTTGCACCTTTTCCATTCCTCCCTGTCTCCACCAAGGTTTATGTTTCAGGGACTTTGCTGTGATTGTGGTAGGCCCTCACAAAAAGGTGGACCTATAAATGTTCTCAGGGACTAATTCCCCTCCCATGGTGACCTGGGCCATCCTTTTGGACTTTTCCTGAGACATCTCTACCTCCCACCGCTCAGATTCTACATATACTCCTTTCCCACAAGTGGTGCTGTGAACCTGTGGTGATATGGTATCGCCTTTGATTATGACAAAGGCATCCTGGGTTCGAATCATGCTATAGACAACAGTTTATGCATGTCTGATGAGTTCCAACAAGAATAAAACCGGTCACATGTTAACGTGGTTTCATCGGACCCTTATTCTAATAGATATAGTCAACCCTGATTGGGGTGTGCTTACAGGTCACTTTTTTGTGAATGTAGAACATGTGGCCAACAGTTGTTGGTCCAATTATCTGGGGAAAGCAATCAATTCAACTAATCTACAAATAATATCGATTGACTTCCCCATGTCCACAGAGCTAGTTACCTCATCATAGCAGCTAATCGGGTTGGTCAGGCATGACTTTACCTTGATGAATCCATGCTGACTACTCTTGATCACTTTCCACTCTTCCAAGTGATGCAAAATGGATTCCTTGAGGATCCCCTCCATGGTTTTTCAGAAGACCGAGGTAAGGCTGACTGGTCTATAGGTCTCTTTTTTAAAACATGAGCACATTTGCCTTTTTTCAATCATCTGAGATTGCTCCCAATCACCATGAATTTTCAAAGATAATTGCCATAGATACTGCAATGACGTCTGCCAATTCCATCAGTACCCTTGGATGCAGGAAATCCAGACCATGGATTTTTGTTCATTCAGCTTTCCTAAATAGCTCTTATCCCATTCTTTCCCCACAGAGGGCTGTCCACCTCCTTCCCATACTTCACTGCCTAGTGCTGTAGTGGGGGAACTGACCTTGTCCATGAAGTCTGAGGCAAAAAAACAAAAAAAACAAAACAAAAAAAACACTGAATACTTCAGCCTTTCCCACATCATCTTTCACTAGATTACCTCCATCATCCAATAATGGCCCACACCCTCTCTGATAACCTTCTTACTGTTAACATGTCTGCAGAAACCCTTCTTGTTGCCATTTATATTTCTTGCTAGCTGCAATTCCAATTATACTTTCGCCTTCCTGGTTACCCCCTGGCATTCTCCCGCTGTACATTTGTACTCATCCTTAGTCATCTATCCAAGTTTCCATTACTTAAAAACATCCTTTTTGAGTTTAAGTTAGCAAAGGATTTCCCTTGTAAGCCACAGTTTGTCTACCATATTTGCTTTTCTTAGGGAGCATTGGGATGTTTTTGTTTTGTTTTTTTCCTGTGCCTTCAATAAGACTTCTTTAAAATACTGCTAGTTCTCCTGAATTCCTTTCCCCTTCATATTAGCTTACCTGGGGCTTCCTGCCCATCAGTTGTCTTAGGAAGTTGAAGTCTCTTCTTCTGAAATCAAGGGTCTGTATTTTACTGCTCACCTTTTTTCCTTTTGTCAGAATCCTGAAATCTACCATCTCATGATTTCCGCAGCCCAGGTTGCCACCCACTTCTATTACTCCTACTGGTTCTTCACTTTTTGTGAGAAGCAGGTCAAGCTGTGACAGCCTCTGGTTGGTTCCTTCAGCACTTGTATCAAGAAGTTATCCCCCACATTCTCCAAAAACTTCCTGGATTGTCTGTGTGCTGCTGTATTGGTCTCCCAACAAATGTCCGGCTGATTAACGCCTCCCATGAGAATGAGAGCCTGTGATTTCAAAGCTTCACTTAGCTGTCTGAAGAAATCCTCGTCTACCTCATCTACTTGACTTGGTGGCCTATAGCAGACACCAAACACAACATCACCTCTGTTGCTTCTGCTTCTAAGTTTAACCCAAAGACACTCAACTGGCTTTTCTCCCTCCAGACGCTGGATCTCTGGGCAACAATACTGCTCTGTCACATACAGCATCACTCCTCCTCCTTTTCTCCCCTTTTTGTCCTTCCTGAGCAGTTTATACCCTTCCATGACAGCGCGCCAGTTATGTGAATCATCCCACCAAGTCTCTGTTATTCCAATCACCTCATACTTTGACTGTACCAGGTCCTCTAATTCTTCCTGTCTGTTTCCTAGGCTCCTTGCATTTGTCTACAAATATGTCAGATAATAAGCTGATTGGCCTATTTTCTCCTTTCGAACGAGTGGTCCTCCTTAGTTGTACCTTCTTCCTTCCCCACTTACCTCAGGGCTTGTGTCACTATCCCACAACGAACCTAATTTAAAGCCCTCTTCAATAGGTTTGCAAGCCTGCCCACAAAGATGCTCTTTCCTCTCTTCGTTAGGTGGATCCTGTCACTTCCTAGGAATCCTTGTTCTCGAAACAGACTCCCTTGGTTGAAGAAAGCAAGTCCCTCTCTGGCAAAGGCCCTTGCAGTGGTGGCATGGAAGGATCTGAGAACAGTTGAGGAGACGCAGAGATTGTGGGTGGTGGGCTTAGGTTCCAGTGGATCACGGAGATCTGTGCCTGTCTCTGGGGCTCCTTTGATCCTGGGTCCCCATTTTCATTTCTCAGAGAGAAGACCCCAGGGAGCCCCACTCCTGAAAGGAGCCTGGGAAAAGTTCCAGTTCAGAGCCTTGTGCAATCGCCCTTCCCTGGGCTGCACCCTGGGTTTGTAATGTAGAAAAGTGGTGTGTTGGGGAGAAATCAGGTGAAAGTATTATTATTATTATTATTATTATTATTATTATTATTACTATGTCAGGAAGATCACAGCTGTGACAGCATCACTGCTACCACTCAGCCATACCCAAGGGAGCCATGTGACTCATCAAAACCGTACTAACAGTGCTGACCAGCCTTTTCTCAGGAGTGGAGCCTGCAGCAGGGCTGGCGCTGCAGTCCCGTTCTTGAGCATCACAACCCATCCCCCATGACTTGGCCTCCTGCCATTGGCCTTTGTCTGTAATGGGTTTGAAGCTGGTGCACACAAAGCCAGGCAGCTGAGGTTCCCTAATGGCCAAGTAGTCCCCAAGGGAAAGTGCCAGCATGCTTCATAAAGGCAGTTTGTTCCCTACCTGAGCACACCCTGCCTGTGACTGTGCGATGTCTCCAATGACTCCTTGTCTGTTAGGGTGACGACCTTTGGTGTCAGCGGCTCCCCTTCTAGCAGGAGTCGGGTACACTGGCAGGTTTCAGGGTCTTTGCAATGGGACGTGGATGGTAGAGGCTGCCAGCAGGTTGCATTTCCAGGACGTTCTGTGCAGCGTCAGTGGACTCAGCTGGGTTGTCGGGGTGACTCAGTGATAGGGCTGGACGGCAGGCAGCACCAGCAATCTTGGGAACTGCTCCCCAACATCTGCCCATGCTCCACTGCTGACTGTTCAAGCTGCACAGTAATGTTAAATCCCTGGTAAGTCAGGTCTGATTCTCTCACTCAACCTCATTTTTAAGGGTGCCATGTCCTGCAGGTCTGAGTCGGGCACGTGCTGAGCCAAAGGAAACCCAGGAGAATATCAGTGACTGGTTCCCAAATCTCCTCTGGTTTCTTTGCTCCAGCAAATTTAATCAGCAAATGTGACTGGAGAGGTTTTAGTCTCTGGCTCAGTCGGAAGGCAGGAGTTCAGAGCTGCGTCGCTCTGTGGCGACAGGTCCAATAGGGCCATTTCTATTTCCTGCCTGACTGAGGCCGCCAGCTTTTCTGACCTGTAAATACCCCTCAGAGTTACAAGGATACCAGAATCACTGCCCCTCTCAGGTCTGTGAGTGCAACACATTCAGCCTCATACTCTTCCCTCTCATGAGGTGAAGTCCCATGATCCTACCACCCTCAGACTGGGCCTTGAGCTACAGCACAATACAAATCTGAGTCAGCAGCTGCCTCACCTCTGCACAGACTCCCAGTGCTGGCAGAACAAGCTGTGTAAAATGACTGGAGCGCGGAAATACTTGCTACCAGCTTGTAGGTCTGTCCTTTTCTCTAAAGCTCCCTGAAGTGCTGACTGGGTGATGGCCGTTCTTCAGCTTCGGCTTCCCATCCTACTTCTTTTCCAGCACCTGGCAGTTAAACTAAGAAGACCTCAGTGGGTTTAACCTAACACAGCCAGAACAGAAGCAATACAACTGTTAACCCAATGTAGCTCTGGAGGAAACATGACAAGAACTGGGTTTAACATACACATTCTTTAGGCAGCTCAGGTCCACCTCTGTCTTTAAGGCATTCCTGGGTGTGATATTCTTTTAGGAATACAAGACTTAGACAGTGAGACAGAGAGAGAGGGTGAGACAGAACACCACGCTCTGGTCACATGTGAAATGAAGTTCCATTTCTGTGAATACGTGTGAATTTGACTTTGCAGTTCACTCCCACAAACCATACTTGTACCTGAATATCAGATGCTGGGATTACTTGTGCTAGAGAGTGAGAGCTCAGGGAATAAATATTTCAGATACAGCCCCCAATGCCTTTTAGCATGACAGATACAAGCTGTAGATTTACAGAATCGATTCTGAGAAGAACTAGTCAGCTGTTAACTCGGACACAAAATAGCTACTAGGCTTTTGATTTCTGGCAAGTGATTTAACGATGACAAGATGCTTTAAACTTTTCAGAGTCTGAGGATGACAAGAGGACAGATGCTACATTTTAAGTCCCATTACTACTTCAGAAATTATCTCTGAAAGAAGGACTGAGGATAATGACATGTTTCGCAGATACATACAGGCTGAACCTCTCTAATCCATCACTCTCTCCACCAGCAAACTCCATAATCCAGCATGAATTTAGTTAACTGGGCAACCTTACTGTTTTTTGCCATTATTAAGCTGTAAATTACCGCAATGTCTTCTAAGAGGCCAGTGAGCACTGGAAGTGTTTGTTATGCTGCTCGACAATATAGACCCCCACAGTTCAGAAAATTGTCTCATTCAGCCAGTGGCAGATTCCTTGTAACCTCTTTAGGAAGGAACTTTTGGGAACTTTACTGCCTAACAGATTTTCCTTTCAAAAGTATTTCCATAGCTCTTAAAAGTCCATTTTCAATGGATTAGTGCTGTTAACTCTTTCTAGAGTGAAAATGTTGTATGATAATGGACCCTGGCAACTGTATATAAAAACTTTCTAAAACTTACATTCAGAGTAGTGCCCTCAGTCCTTCTGCAATGTCTTTTAAAGACTTTTCAAGAAAATGTCTCTGGTTAGTGTTTCAGTGAAGAGTCACAGAAGGAAAGTATAAGGGAGGCTTTATGTAACTCACAGATTGAAGCAACTTTCACACTCAGCTTGATGTAAGTACAAATCCAGTATTTGGACTATTCACCCATTTATGGCACCAGTATCTCTTTTTCCAAGTGAAGTAACTGTTAATTTAATTTTGTAAAAGATCAATGAACCCATGCATAAAGAAAGGAAGCAGGCCCTGGAAGAAGGAAGTGAATCATGTAGGATGACTGGATTTGTGCTGTTTGAGTCTTTGGTGGCCAGAAAAAGCACTTCAGATTCTCTTGGAGAGTCTTGGAGGTACAGAGTATCACCATGACCACATAGTAAGGGCACAAGGATGTCTCACTAAATACCATCTACTCTCCTGTTCTTTTTCTTCTCAGGAATCAAAGCTCAGAACTTCCCTAACCAGCCCAGTGAATAATGTCAGCTGTCAATGACACCAAACTCACACGTGCAGTGTTCATTCTTACTGGCATAGCTGGACAGGAGAACACCCATGTCTGGATCTCTATTGTCTTCTGCGTTATGTATGCTATTTCAGTAGTAGGAAATTCATTTATTGTGTTCATTGTAAAAACAGACCCACTCCTCCATGAGCCCATGTACATTTTCCTTTCCATGTTGGCTGTCACAGACCTTGGCTTCTGTATAACCACCATGCCAACGATACTGGGCATATATTTATTTAACTCTAGGGAGATCGACCTCAATGTCTGTTTTGCCCAAGTGTTCTTCATCCACACGCTTCAAGGCACTGAATCCTTCATTCTCTTGTTGATGGCCTTTGACCGCTTCATCGCAATCTGTAACCCACTGAGATATGCTTCCATCTTAACTATGTCAAGAATACCCTGGATGGGACTGGTGTGTGTGCTTAGAGCATTGGCCTTAATGATTCCGTTCCCATTTCTTCTGAAAAGATTTCAATACTGTCGAGGAAATGTTCTCTCCCATTCCTACTGCCTGCACCAGGAGGTCATTAACTTGGCTTGTTCAGACATCACAGTCAACAACGTCTATGGCATGTTTACTACACTCTCCTCAATGGGGCTGGACGTACTGCTCATTCTCCTGTCTTATGTGATGATTCTCAAAACAGCGCTGAGTGTGGCATCCCTCAAGGAGTGTTTCAGGGCCCTGAACACCTGCGTCTCCCATATCTGTGCTGTCCTCTTCTTCTACACAGGAGAGATTAGCCTGACTCTGATACACAGATATGGGAAGAACACCTCTCGCCTGCTAGAAGTTCTACTGAGATATGTTTCTCTCCTCATGCCACCCCTGATGAACCCAATCATATATAGCCTGAAAAGCAAACACCTGCATGCAGGTATCATCAGGGTGTTCATCAAATGGAGGATCAGTTTGACACCCATCTCCTGCAGGACTCACATTGGCCATGAAAACATGAATCACCCAACCCATCCTGGACCCTAACTTTTGAGATGACCTGACTTTCATTGTACCACTATGCACAAAGCAGTTCAGATGAGAGCTTCAGTCTGGAGCAAAGAGAGAATGGCTGTCCCCAGCCACTGAGGATATCAGGGTACTAGGGGAAGGAAAACAAGGCAGGCAAGCATGTTTACAAAGTGATTATGTCCATGGAGAGAGAGGGGACTGATGAAATGTTAGTCCATAAAGTGGTGTATGTGTTGGTGCCCCAACCTTAGAATTCATGTTGATGTGTTCGCTAAAGAGAAGTACTATGAATATTGTTTGCCATTTCACCTGTTTTGTGTCTGTTCTGTGTTGGGTTAGACATCCTCAGGCCACGTCAAAAAACTGTGGAGCCATTTTGCAGTCAGAGGCACAGCTAGCTCCTATCACAATCATACCCTGTCACTGCAGGACAACCAGCACTATGAAAGGTAAAAGCTGAATACATTCAGAAGCCCCATCCCCTGTGTGATCACGACCCTTCCATTTTTCTTCACCTACAAGGCCCAACACTCTCATCCTCCTTTTCCCCAGAGGTCCCTCCCTCTGCCTCATTTCTTCCTCCAGGACCACACCCACTGCTCCTCCTTATTACCTTAAGCTCCAGCCCTACCACTGGCTGGAAACTAGAGCTGGGCAGTTGCCCAGAGAGTTTGAGCCACTTTGAGAAACCCTCAACACTCCACCTGGCCTGGGTGAGGGATATGAGGCCCAAGAGAAGGCCTCACCATGTGTGTCAGCCCCAAAGGAGCACCCCAGAGAAAGTGGAGTATCTGGGACTCCCACAGTAGCCTGGTCTTGAGGACTGTTCTTAGTATTGCCCCTTTCTAGCCTGCCCAACAGAGAAGACTCAGGGGAAGTGGCAGAGGAAGTGGCCTAATGCAAATAGATGGAAGATAGGGTGAAGTATGGGGAATCTGAAGAAATGGAGGAGGAGGGATGCCACAAGTCTGAATGATGCTGACCCCATGGTGGTGGTAGTTGTTGGGCCCTGAGTAATCGTAGTAAACTGTGGGAGGTTTTGGTTTTTTTTTTTCAAAAAAAATGCACCACATAACAGCGGTTCTTGATCATTTGAACTTCCCCCTCTGTGATCATCTATTTTGGAATAAAGTGCCTCCTTGCAGCTTCCTATTCCTCAACATGCGCTTGTTATGCACAATTCTGTAGCAGTCTATGTTCACATCTGTGATAATGTCGACAGTGTTTCCCAAGCACCTGCGGTTCCAGGGAGAAGCACCCTTCTGACTAGTGGATTTGGACAGAAAGTGGTCTGGTGCCAGAGTTGGAACACATGTGACATCGACAGCTCATTATACTGCTTCTGATGGCTGTGAGAAAATCTGTACTACAGTTTCAATGTATTTTCATTCATAGTTCTGTATTAATATGTGCAGTAAGGAATCATTTTCTGGATTCTTTTTGTTTTGTATATGGCTACAGACATCCCTTCGGACAAGAAGTTTGATATAAATCATCAATAATAATTGAAAGTGGTGTGATTATATTTCGCTATCAACGAAGTATGAAAAATTTCTGTGAGCTTGAAAATGTGGTGTACAGAAATTTTAAATTTAGGTTGCAGAATTTTTAAATTTGTGGGTAGAATTCCCCCAGGAGTAAGCAAGCTTGTGGTTAGACACTGACAGCTTTTTTTGCTATGGATGTTCTCACTGCATGTTGCGCTCCTGTTGTCTAAGTAGTCCACTGCCTCCGATTGAGCTACACAATAAATACACAGACTTGTTTTGTTGCAGCAGCACCCAGGCAGCCCTATTGTCAAAGGAACAGAAGTTTGACACTGCGTTGATTGACACACAAGACCTTTATTACACATAGCCGGCAGAGTGTCACTTTGCTTGTTAGGCTCCATGTGACTGACCAACAGCTGACTAGAATGAATTATATAGGGTGTCAAAGGGTGGAGGGAAACAATGGGGAGGATGTTCCCCAAACTCCTGGACAGATGCCAGCAGCAAGACATAATGAGCTCAGTCAGGCAATCATGTAAAAGATTACATAAGTGCACCACCCATGGCTCAGGTGTGAATGCAAAGATCATCATCATCATCATCATCAACAACCATGGGCTCAGTGCCCATTGGTGTCTGATGCCTCCCTTACTATTTCCTTCCATCTTCCCCTGTCCAATGCAGAAAGGCTTAGTTTCTGTAGACTAGCTCCTCACCAATCTACTATATCATCTACCCATTCTCTGTGGGGTCTGCCTCTCCTATTCGAACTGCCCATTATGCTGAATATTAGGGTCTTGATTTCTTGTTTGCCGTTCATTCTGCAAATATGCATCAATAGCTGTAACTTCTGTTGTATTACCTTCTGCAGTGGGTTCTCTTTTGGCTGTATCTTCCTATATAATTCCTAGTTGGTACCTTCTGCATCCATTCTATTCTCAGGTTCTTTCTGCAACAATTCCTCTCAAATGCCACCATTCTTCTCTTCAAATCTTTCATTATCACCCATGTCTCACATCCATACAGCACACTGCTGAACACACGTTTTCAAGGCATTCAGCTTCATTCCTCAGCTAGTCATTTTGCTTTTCCAGGTCTTAGCCTTCACCTTCAAACTTGCTCTTGCTTTCACTATTCTCGTTGCTATTTCCTTCTTGCAGTCTAGATTATATGTTAGGTTGCTCCCCAGATATGTTAACTTCTCTATGTTCTCTAGTTCCATCCCTTCTACATTGATCTTCCTTCCTATCTCCTTATCTCCATATACTACTTTTTTGTTTTATCGATGTTCATAATCAGTCCGTACTCCTTCCCTTCCTCCTTTAGCACCTGCACTGTTTCCACTAGCTTCTCCTCATCTTACTCGATGATAACTACATCATCCACCAATATCAGGTTGTCAGTTCTTGTCCCATGCAGAGATATCCCTTCTACCTCTTCCCTGATTGTGTCCATCAATCTCTCTTGAGGCATGGTGAAGATATTCAGTGATACCAGATTTCCTTGTCTCATACCTCTACTCATTCTAAACCAACTTCCCAACTCTCCGAACGTTCTCACTGCTGCCTCTGTTTTGTCATTGGTATCCTTCAACAATTTTATCAGTCTGATATCCACTCCACATGACTCCAACACTGCCCAAGTCACTTTCTGATCTATTCTGTCAAATGCCTTCTGAAAATTGCAGAGCAAGCATAGATGTTCTTTCGTCGAGATTTCTCCACTATCAGTCTTAGTGCCAATATCTGGTGCATGGTACTTCTATCTTTTCTGAACCCCCTCTGCTCATTCTCTAAATGTTCTTCTATCTGTGATCTGAGCCTCACCATCAGTTTCAGCATCAGCACCTTGCCTAGGGGACTCATTAGGGCAATTATTCTGTAGTTCTTGCACTCCTAAGCACTTCTGTTCTTGTGTATCATCACATCACTTCTTTGCAGACACCTGCGTGATAACGATGATGCTGTAACATCTGTGACCTGGATGAAATACTGCTACAGTAAAAGCCCAGCTATCCAGCACTCCAATAATAACAGCACATTCAGTTAACCAGCATACCCAGCAGGACAGCTTTCCTGGCCAGGGCAGAAAGCAAAGCAGGGTCAGCAGTGCACTATCTTGTAGGGGGAAGGGGCACAGAGCGGGACTGCTGCCCTCCCCAGTTCCAATAACCATCACATTTTAATAGCCAGCATCCCCAAGGGGTAAACCTTTTACTGTACTATGACTAATATAGGACCAAATTTCTCCCTTCAGTCCTCTTTGCTATGTTACAGTCCTGGAGGGAAGGCCAGGGAAGAAAGATTCCACAAGGGTTTGAAGATGGATATTTCTCTTGGCTGGTTCCAGGAGGGGAGGTCTCTCCCCTTCTGTCTGAGAAAAGAAAAAGGAAGCTGAGGATCCAGAGCTGCCCCAAAGTTAGGCAGAGTTCTCAGTGCTATACTGGTAGCTAGGGCCACTCACCCACAATCTCTAGGCCTCCATATCATCACGAGGACCCTCAACAGCTCCCCACTAGCACAGGTTCTTCACAGCTGTGCTACCAGTGGGTGCCACAGTAGCCACTACCTGCAGGGTCTGCCAAACGGGTGTTTTGCAGCTTGCAGAGGTCTGCGTAGGGATGGGAAGTCTTGTTAGAGTAGCTTGCAGTTAGAATAACCCAGACCTAGAACCAGCAGGACTTTTCAAAGTTTTCATGCTCCAGATCAGCCATAAACTCAACCCGTGCCAATGAGATTTCTGTTACAAAGGAGAGACAGATGGAAGGCCTGCAGTTTCTCCTGGGGACCCAGGCAGTATCATGGCAGCTGAAGTTTCAGAGAGAAATGATCCATCTTCTGTGAAAATTTGCCCCAGGCATGGGTGAAAAGGAAGCATTTTAGTTAGGGTCAAAATAATTCATAGTGTGTTGGAGTGGGAGAGGGAAACTCTATCCAAGCCCCAGCTTTGAGCCTTGGTTCTATGTGCTAGAGGGACACAATGCTAGGGAGCAGCTCTGTCCTCAATCAGCCTCCCATTCTGCACCAACTCAGGATGGCCATGTCACCAAGGAGAAAATGGGAGATACTAGATGCTTGCCTTAGGGTCCCTCCTGTGTGATGCTATTGCTAATCACTGGAGCTCTTTGAGGACATCTTTAGGTTTCAGCAGACTGACATCTGTGGCTGGTACCCTGCCACCTCAGTTCTGCCTCGCTCCCTGGAGCGGCTGTGTAATACTGGAGGTTTCCCCAGGCACAGCAGAGAGAACCAAATCAGGGCAAATGTTTTGAGACAGAGATACTTACAGCCCAACACTGAGCATCCTCCACTGTAAGGCATCAAATCAGGCACCCCGAGCACTTTTGTTGCCCCACTGGCCAGCAAGAAGTCACAAAAGCAATTTCCTCAGACACTGCAGCTTCCCCTGTGCCACAACCAGTATCCTCCTTACACAGATGAGAGGTTAGGTAAATCAGTCTCACCAAATCCACACAGGTTCTTCCCGTCCCAAAGGAGCAGTCATATTCCCAGGTCAACATATATCTCAGATTTTACCCAAAAGAGCACGCTGTGCCAATCTTTTGGAATTTAAAATCTAAAGGTTTATTAATAGGAAGAAAGAAATAATTGGGTGAGAGTAAACATGTTAAAGCAGTCAAATTACATGTGCCAGTCACAAAGGTCTTGATGCAGGCTTGCAGCAGAGGTGCAGTAGGCTGCTATCTTAACTCTCTTTGGAGTACATCCTCTGTTAGATTGGGTCATCAATCCTTCCAGACTGAGTTCATAGCAGAGATGTTCCTGAAGTGATGAGCTGGATTGAAGGCAAAGATGGAGGAACTTTCAGGATCCTCTTATACCCTGCCCCTGTGGAGGGAAATCCACTGCTTCTTTCTGTCTGGAAGCACATCTGAAATGGTGCCTGTCACATGGGCAGATCACCTGTCCATGTCCCTTTTGGACAATGTGCCAAAACCTCTCTGCTGAGTTACATGTTCACAGCCAAATTCTTCCAACATTGACTGGAATTTGATGAGGTAATTTCTCTGTCACGTACTGCTTCACTTGGCCATGAACTCTTATCACACAGGTTGCCGAGCCTCCTATTGTGGTTTTACAGAAACTAAAATTTCAAATACAAGCACAGAACCAATACTTATAACTTCACATTTAAAAAAAATTGATACAAACATATGAGCAGTATAAACAGAATCAGCAAATCAGCAACTTTCAATAGACATCTCACATGGCCCACTGGGCATGAGAATTGGTACAAACGTAGGCCAGTAGTTGCAATAGTGTTTTGAATGTTCATCTTAAAATCCAATAAAGCCACGGCCTGGGACAGCTGTTCACCTCCCTGAATATTCCTCTGCTCCCCACTTCTCTACATTTTTTGACAGAAGTGAGCATTTGCCTTGTTTGCTGTTTACAGCCAATCATCTCTGTAAGAGCAAATGGAACAAGTTCCTCCATTTGAGCCAAAGGTAGTCACATTGAAAGAGTACTTAGCAAAGGAATGTCCTAGCCCAGATAGGATTCATCATCATCCTGCCATGGATGTCTGATAAGATAGCTAAAAAAGCCCCACAACAGAAGGATCCCCTAGAAAAGGCTTGTCTGGTGCAGCCCATCCATCACAGGAAAAAAAAAAGAGCTAAAGAAGCTAGAACTCTGCTGGAGGCTGTTCCCCCAACTCTTTGCCTTGGCTAGGGGAGACCAGAGCTTCTGGCCCAGCAGAACAGGTGTGTTGGGATCTCTCAGAGGACAGGTCTTTGAGTCTCTGCACCAGTTAATAATAGCCCTGACTCATGGTAGTGGCAGAGGATAAATATATTCAAATTCCTCACACCCCCTGAAACCCTACAATCATGGCTGTGTCAGGGTTCCAAAGAGCAGAGCCCCTGCCATGTGTCTTACCACAGCCTCCTGCAGCAACTTGCGCCTGGAAAGACCCAGGAGTCCAGTCCTTTGATATCTTTGGCAGACATGGGGGTACCTGGAATTACAGTAGGGATGGGTGCTGAATTCCTGAAGGGAGTGTTGGACTATCATGGGTAAGCTGAATGTTTCAGCAAACCAATGAAGCACTGGCCTCAGAGGCCTCATCTAGATGGTCTGTCTGGGAGAAAACAGTTTAAGGACAAAAGGCAGCTTCACACCTTGACCCTGTAAATTGGACATGTGACTGGGCCCAGGTTCACACAGATTTCAGCTAGGGCTTCTTCCATGAGAAATGGGCAAACAGATGGAAGATCCTGTAACAATGCTGAGTCTTTTTGGCCAGTGCACATGCTCTTTGAGTGTATTATGCTTATAAGCAGCACACAGGATCTTTTCAAGGGGAAAGGCAAAGCACCACATTTATCGAGAATACCATAGCAAAGCGGTTAGCCTATGCTTACAGGGACACACACGTGCTCCTACCACTGATGGGATAGTTGCCAGTCTGTTGCTCACATTAGCCTGGTGGCCAAATAAGCTGACTGTGAAAGAGAAATCAGGTTTGCTTCAGCCCAGACAAGGTCCCAGACAGTGGTAATGGCAAGATGAACCCAAACCTAATGGAAAGCAGTCCTCGTTCTATAATAATGCCTCTTCACCAGGGACAGTGCCTGCTGCTTTCCTGGTGGATGTTTGTTACTTCACATTGTACTTCTTTTTCCTTATCTTTTCCTTGTGCCATGGTAAGCTGGCACCAATCTTGTCTTCCCTCAAGGACAATTGTCAATCTTCCCTCTTTCAATAGGGAGCAATCTGGTGCCCTCTCCTCAGTTGTTGTGTCCACCCTGTAGCATCTGGACTGGAGGCGGCTTATCTCCCGCACGTTCCTCACTCTCCAACACATAGTAAGAGTAGACAAGCAGAATTTCAAAAGAGCAGATGGTTCAGCTCTCGGAGGGCTCAGCTATAAGGCCATTAATAGCACCTTGGAACACAGCCTCCAAGAAGACTAAAACCTGGAATAAATCTTTCTTACTCCATACTAAAGTTTTATACAAAGAAAGCTGGTAAGTTCATCCTCTTTATCAATGAAAAAAAAGAGATGGGCTCCGGTTACTCCCAACCTGTTAATAATTGGGCTTGATAATAAACAAGAGTGTTTTATTAATCATAAAAGGTAGGATTTGAGTGATTTCAAGTGAAAACAGACAGATGAATTTAAGTTACAAAGCCAAAAGAAACAAAATACACAAATTAAAACTCAAACACTAAGGCCACATCTACGGAGCATTCCCCTTTTGGAAGAGGAATGCAAGTTAGGGAGAGCCAAAATGCAAATGAAGCACTGATTTACAAATCTCACGCTTTATTTGCATAATCTCACATGATCGTGTTTCTGCAAGATACTTTTCTGAAAGCAAAAACAGCCATGTAGATGGGATTCCTTTGAGGGGAAAAAAATCAAAAGAACTCTTATTCATCATTCATTTCAGGAATATATATATATATATATATATATATATATATATATATATGTTTTCCAAAAGTAGCTTTGTTTTTTTGTTTTCTGAAGGAACCCCATCTACATGTCTGTTTCTGCTTTTGGAAAAGTCTCTTTTGGAAGCACTGCCACATGAGATAATGCAAATGAAGCACAAGATTTATAAATCAGGGCTTCATTTGAATTTTTGCTCTCCCTAATTTGCATTCCTCCACCCCCACAAAAGAAGAATGCTGTGTAAACATGGCCTAAGAGAAATTGCTTCACAGTTTGTGTTCTTCACCCCGGATATTTCTACACTGGCCCCCCTCCTTCAAAAGGGGCACGCAAAAATAGCCGACCAAAATGCAAATGAGGCACTGATTTTCATATTCAGTGCCCCATTTGCATGATGGCTGCCAATCGCCATTTTGGAAGTACTGTTTTTGAAAGCCAAAACAGCCATATAGAAGGGGTTCCATCGAAAGGAAGCTCTGCTTTCAAATGCACCCTTATCCCACCAAAAATTTCAAAAGTCAACCGAAGATAAAGCCTGATTGCTTCCCATTCCTTAAATAAACTTTCCCCAGGCAGGAAGCCTGTGTTCAGTCTCCCTATCCCCATGGCAATATACCAGATTCAAGATGGAGTCCAGTATAGATGACATGGTCACATGCTTTTCTAGGACCAAGCACAGTTTCTGCAGGACCAGCAGCAGTCCTCATTAGCTCATTTAGAATTACAAACAGGTATACACTTCATATGTCTAATTCCACATACAAGAATGATACAAGCACAAAACTAGAATATATACAGCCAGTCGACTGTGGCTTTAGAAATTACATGCGACACAAAGGATTTTGCCCAGAGCTGCTTCAAGTTATGCATATTCATAAGCTGATTTTCATAAAGCATGGGGGGAACCTTAATAGTGTCCATACCACTGGTCAGCCTGCTGGCCATCTCAGTAGTGACAGGCCTGGCTGGATTCTCAGCTGTTCCAGCCAAGCTCCCCACTGTTCTGCAGAGAATGGGGGTGCCCAGGAGCCACTTAGAGGGGATCTGTCTCAGTGGACTGATCTCCCTCTATCTCAGCACAGTTCAGAGCAACCCTGGTACTGACCTCTGGGTGACAGTAACAGCTCCCAAAAGCAGAGCACACTCAGGCTACAGCCTTACAGAAAGGGTCCACCCACAAAGTGACCCCTTGGGGCTGAGGTAGCACTGCGGGCATCTGTCATTCCCTCTAAGGCGTTTCCTTTCCATCAAAAGCTGCTTTGTGGGGTCTGCATTAATTCAGTCTTCTCTAAGCAACAAACTCTCCTACCCTCCAGGACCATCTTCCTCCCTTCACTCAAGAACCCCACCACCCTCACCGAGGGCTTTGGTCTCCTTCTCCTAATACATTGTCCTACCCCTCCTATTGCTCCACATGTTAGTGTCTCGCTTAACCTCTATCTACAAATTGGAGCTAATTCCCCTATGTTGTCTCAGATGTAAGGGTCCAAGATGGAATAGGTGGCTGGAGCCCTGGCTTTTCCTTTCCTGTGTCATCAGCACTGGAACCATGTGACAAACTGATCCATCACTTGACAAACACCCTGAATATCCTTGCACGAAGGTGTTTGCTTTTCACGCTGTACACGATGGGGTTCATCAGGGGCGGAACCAGCAAGGCGATATAGCCCAGGAGAATCTGAAGCAAGGGGGAAGAGTCCTTCGCAAATCTGTGCATCAAAGTCAGGCTGAACTCTGGAGTGTAGAAGAGCAGGACAGCACAGAAGTGGGAGACACAGGTGTTCAGGGCCTTGAGGCTCTGTGCTTGGGAGGTGATGCTCAGCACCGTTTTCAGCATCATCACATAAGAGACGGTGATGAAGACTGCATCCAACCCCACTGTTAAGAGTGTAATACACAAGCCATAGACACTGTTGACCATGACGTCTGCACAAGCCAACGTCATAACCTCCTGGTGTAGACAGTAGGAATGGGAGAGGACATTGGCTCGACAATAATGGAACCGTTTCAGGAGAAAGGGAAGTGGGAATATTACAGCCACTGATCTCAGCACAAACACCAGCCCCATCTTGGTTATTCTTGGCAGGGTTAATATGGAAGCATATCTCAGTGGGTCACGAATTGCGATGAATCGGTCAAAGGCCATCAACAAGAGCACAGAGGATTCAGTGAATTGAAGGGAATGGATGAAGAACTGCTGGGCAAAACAGACATCCAGGCTTATCTCCCTAGAGTTAAACAAGAATACACTCAATATTGTCGGTACAGTGACTATTGATACGCCAAGGTCTGTGACGGCCAACATGGCAAGGAAAATGTACATGGGCTCATGAAGGCTTGTATCTATTTTTATAACAAAGAGAATGATGGAATTACCTACTATTGAAATAACATACATTATGCAGAAGGGGATAGAGATCCAGAGGTAGATGTCTTCGTGCCCAGGTATTCCAGTGAGAAGGAACACTGCATAGCTGAATTTGGTATCGTTAAAAGTTGACATTGTGCATTGACCAAAGCTACGGAGTTTTGAGCTTTCCTTCCTGAAACGAAACAGAACAGGAGTCTAGATGGTAGTTACTAAGACATCTGTCTGCTCTGAGAAATGACCAGTTATGTCAGCAAAAACACAGTCATGTGTTTACACCACCTGTAGGAAGACAGGCACTGCCAAACTAAATGAGACCTGTAATCCATGAAGCTCAGCAGGCTGTTGGCCAGGTTCAGATGCTCTATTGGAAGATGTAAAAACACTACAATAAGTAGTTATGAGATAACTTCCTTGCAGGGAAAGGGTCCCCATGACAACTCACCAATGAGACATATTTCATGATATAAAATATGAAGTTTTAGACCCCTTCCAAGACATTTTAAAAACTATACTTACAACTGTAGTTGGGTTTCCTGCTTATCCATATACACATCCAGTCCCTCCTTCCATCCTGATATACTCTTGGTCCCATTGATATTTTGTGGAAGGCAGATCCACAGCCTATGTGAGGTCGATGTGATTTTACAATTCTGATGTTTCCAAAGACACCCTTTCTGGCTCTCCCCTTCTAAGTGTGCCTCATTGTATCATGACGTGTGTGTATATGATCCACATATACAATGGATGTGGTCCATTTTCCCATATAGTGGCACCTAGAGCACTGACAGACTGAGTCTCCTCTCTAGCTTTAGATGAGAGTTACTGGTTTTTATCTCAAACAGTAGAGACTCCTGTGCTAAGCTCCAGAGGTCCCAGGTTTGGCTCTCCTGGTCAGCAGTTACTGAAATACATTGCAAGCGCATGCTGATAATGATCATTACATCACCCTAGATTTTTCTGTATAAATTTAATCAGAACTGAACTCTATTATTTCTTCCTTCCCAAATGCTCCCAGTGATACACTCTGAGTCCCCAATAAGCCCTCAAAGAAAACCTGAAGTGCTTTGTATTTGAATGTTGCCTGAAGCCAGAGAGTTTGATTATCCTACAGACTTTTCTTCATCCTCAAGGGGTCCATTTAACAACCTGCAGATATTTTGCAAGTTGAAAACTAATACAGACAGTTACCTTAGCTCTGTTGAGAAACAGTAGGTTCACACTAATACCAACTTGAGTGTGCAAGTAATTACAGCCATTCTCATTTGAAAATTTAAAAAAAAATAAAATTTAGGCCGGCTTCAGTAGAAGCATTTTGTCCACTTCTGGGTACCACATTTCAAGAAAGATGGGGACAAATTGGAGAAGGTCCAGAGAAGAGCAACAAGCGTGATTAAAGTCTGAGAGAACATGAGATGTGAGGGAAGACTGTAAGACTGGGCTGGTTTAGTTTAGAAAGGAGAAGAGTGAGAGGGGACATGATGCATGACAGTGGTTTACAAGTACCTAAAAGAGTGTTGCAAGGAGGAATGAGAAAAATTGTTCTCCTTGGCCTCTGAGACTAGGACAAGAAACAATAAACTTAACCTGCAGCAAGGGAGGTTTAGGTTGGACATTAGGAAAAAACTTGCTCTAGAGTGGTAGAACACTGAAATAAAATGCATAGGGAGGTTATGGAATCTCCATCACTGGAGATATTTAAGAGCTGGTAGGATGGTCTATCAGGGATGGTCTAGATGGTCCTTGGTCCTGCTGCGAGGTCAGGGGACTGGTCTCAATGACCTCTGGAGGTCCCTTCCAGTTCTAATTCTATGATTCTATGAAAATATGATGGACATAAACTAAGTACTAAAACAGGTTGAACCTCTCTACTCCAGCATGCTCTTATCTGGCAACATCCATAATCCAGCATGATTTTAGTTAGCAAGATGACGACTTTTCATGGTTGCAATCAAGTTTCCCATGGTCCAGTAACATTTCTTTCCAGCTAGCAGTCCTGGAACTCAGTGTTCTGAGGTGTTATTTACCTGTAATTTACCCCAAATGTCTTCTAAAAGCAGGGGAAGTGTTGGTAATGCTGCTAGAAAATATAGACCTCCCATGGTCCAGTAAATTCTCTCATGTGGCACTGGCCAGGCCCCAAGGATGCTGGATTAGAGAGCTTCAACCTCTATTACATTTACCTTTCCTGCACCTCAGCTCTGCCCTTTTCTTAAACACAGTCCAATGGTTCTTTGCTCTCAGCACTTTTTGGAAAGTGATACACAAGTGGTGCAAACAAATTGTGTTCATAGAATACATGGAATTCATTTGTGTACTGGAATCCATGTGTCACAAACAGCTTCTAGTAAGTTCTCAGGATACAGTGTCATACAACTGTTCATTGTGCAAAATTTGAATTGTGCCAACCCATTGCAAACTCTGTGAAGTGCAGTAAAGTTACCACCTCCACTTCCTGCAGTTTCCAACGATATCACTGCTGCCTTACAATACACAAGCCTGACGTCAACATTTGGTTTGCAATATTTATATGAAAAGGAAACTTTTAGCATAACATTTAAACATCTATACTTTAATACATGCACATTAACCCTTTTGTTCCCTTTCATCTTCTTTCAGAGATGATTTCTCAGGTTAGAGCCGGACTTGGCTCACAGAACACTAGAACTGGATGGGATCTCTAGATGTAATTGAGTCCAGCCCCCTGCCTTCATGGCAGGACCATGCACCATATAAAAACAAAAAGCAGTCAAGTAGCACTTTAAAGACTACCAAAATAATTTATTAGGTGAGCATTCATGGGACAGACCCACTTCTTCAGACCAGAGTCAGACCAGGACAGACTCAATATTTAAGGCATAGATAACCAAGGAGGATATAGACTAGCATGGCTCCCTCTCCGCTACCATTCAACATTCACCGTATAGAGTGTCTAGACGATCCTTGATAACTGCCAGCTCCTTTCAGTTGTTTTCCCTCTTAACCTTGTTTCCATGGAACCTCACCTACCAGCTCTCTGAGTTTACCAAACTCTGCCTTCCTGAAATCCAGTGTCTCTATTTTGGTGACAAGTAACGGAGAGGTCACCGTGTTAGTCTGCATCTTACAGAACAACAAGAAATCCTGTGGCATCTTATAGGCTAACAGATATTTTGGAGCATTAGTTTTCGTGGGTAAAGACCCACTGTTTGCCATGAAAACATATGCTCCAAAATATCTGTTAGTCAATATGGTGCCACAGGACTTCTTACTGTTCTGTTTTGGTGCTTTCCCTTTTGCCTTTCCTTAGAATCAGGAGCTCTCAGATTTCATGGTCACTTTCTCCCAAAGGCCCAGTCTGAGGGTGGGAGGATCGTGGGGTCCCTATGAAAGGCAAGGTACAAGGCCTGACATCTGCTACACAAAAACCAAAAAGGGGTCAGAGATGTCAGTAGCTCTGAAACTCTGAGGTGTATCCATTGGGCCAAAATGCCCAAGCGCTCAGTCAGTCAGGAAACAGAAATATGGCCAATCAGACCTGTTACCACACAGCAGTGCAGGTCTGAATTTGTGCCCTCATAAGCAAGCCAGAGAATAGAACTTTTGAAAATGCTTTACTTCACTACATTTCCTTGGGCAAATTAACCTGAAGTGATTTGGGAATTAGGAACTGATACTCTGCGGGCTGCCCTCTTGCTTAACTCCCAACAAAGCGACCTCTTGAGAAACACTGACATGAGGCATTGTGGTTTCAGATTCTGAGCTGGATTTGAATGTCATTTAGATAACACAGCTCACTAAGGAGTAGAGGGTTGGAGATGTAGGGGAGGGGTTCCCCAGCTACCTAGCTCTGCCTGACCTCCAGTGCCATCACTGAGTCACCATGACAGCCCAGCTGAGTCCTCTGCTGCTGCACAGAACAGCTGCACATGGAAACAACATGTGTCTTTTCCCCTGCACTTCCCAGTTTAAACATAGTGAAACCTGCCAACATACCCAAGTCCTGCTTCAAGAGGAGCAGTTGACAACAGATATCTTCACCACAATGAACAAGGAGTCACCTGAGAGGTTGCACAGTCAGCAAGCAGTGTGTGTTCAGGCAGGGACGCCATTGCCTTTATGTAGCATGCTGGCACATTCCTGTGTGGGCCACTTAGCCATCAGGGAGCCTCAGCTGCTGGGCTTTGTATGCCCAAGCTTTAACCCCATCACAGCCAATGGCAAACTGTAGGAGGCCAAGTCACACTTGATATGGGGTGATGCTACAGAAGTGTAGTACAACCCTAGCCCTACTTCAGTCTCTGTTCTTGGAATCCATCCCTGTCAGCATTGTTTGTGTGGTTCCCATTATTCACATGGCTACCTTGGGCTCGCCTGAGTAGTAACAATGATGTGGTCACAGCTGTGATCCTGCTGGGAAAATAATAATAATAATAATAATAATAATAATAATAATAATAAAGATCAGATTTCTGCCATGCAGACTCGTTTCTCATATTACAAACTGAAGGACATTTAAGCAGAGGGAAATTTCCCTCAGATGGTTCCAATATGGGAATTTTTTCCCCTGGTCTTTGAGGAATGAAAAGGAGATCTATGACCCAGAGATGCCCTCATTTAGGCACACATCTCAGTGGTCAACTGCAAGCTAGGCCTAGCCACAATCTGTTGGCCTGCACAGGGGCATTAAATTAACTCAAGCTCCTTGTGAGTTCAGGTTTATCTTTAATGTGTTACCAGTAGCCATGGCCCACAGGATCTGCTAAAGAGGAATTTTATGGGGGAAAACGGACTGCACAGAGACAGGAGTGCCCAGGGCAGAGGCACACATTTTTAACAGTAAGGGGACTTCACCAATGGACATAACTCCCAAGGGAGATGACGGATTCTCCTGATACTTCCCAGCAAGGATTAGATGTCTTGCTAGAAGATGCACGTTAGATAAAGGAAAGTTTTGCACTAATCTAACACAAGTCATTGGGCTCAGTGTGTGTGTTGGGGCAGGAATGGGGTCAGTAAGTGGGTGAAAATCTGCAGCCTGTAATATACAGAAGGTTAGAGCACACAAGTGATTCTCAAACCCACTGAAGCTGCAGCGGCCATGGACAGGCACTTCTCCACTGGCCCCAAGCTGCTGTGGTATGAGAGGGCTAGGGTTGTCCTCTGTCCCTGGGACAGCAACACACTGAACCACTCCTCAGACTTCCAACCCCAAACCAATGTTTCAAATGAAGAAAAATAAAAAAAAAATGCTTCAGTTAAGGGCCTGAGCAACATCAGTCAGTCTTTTATGATAGATAGATAGATAGATAGATAGATAGATAGATAGATAGATAGATAGATGAGAACTACACAGATGGATGTATGGATAGAGAAAGGTAGATGTAGGGGGCTGGCTGGCTGGCTGGCTGACTAAATAGACGGATAGATAGGTAGACAGATAAGATGTGTGGGGATGGATAGATACATTAATTTTGAAGAAGTTATTAAATTTGAAGATGTTGTTAAATTTGAAGATGTTTTTTGTCAGAGTAAAAAGAGGGCCAGGAAAAAACTGGGGGGAAAGTTCAAATCAATATCTAAGATGCCGATATACCAATGCAAGAAGTATGGGTAATACGCAGGAAGAACTGGAAGTGCTAATAAATAAATACAACTATGATACCATTGGCATCACAGAAACTTGGTGGGATAATACACATGATTGGAATGTTGGTATTGAGGGCTACAGCCTGGTTAGGAAAGATAGACAGGGAAAAAAGAGGGGAGGTGTTGCCTTATATATGAAAAATGTACACACTTGGACTGAGGTGGAGATGGACATAGGAGATGGACGTGTTGAGAGTCTGTGGGTTAGTTTAAGAGGGGTAAAAAACAAGGGTGATGTCCTGTTAGGAGTCTACTACAGGCCACCTAACCAGGTGGAAGAGGTGGATGATGCTTTTTTTAAACAACTAACAAAATCATCCAGAGCCCAGGATTTGATGGTGATGGGGGACTTTAACTTTCCAGATATATGCTGGGACACTAATACAGCGGGGCACAGACTATCCAATAAGTTCTTAGACTGCATTGGAGACAATTTTTTATTCCAAAAAGTTGAAAAAGCCACCAGGGGAGAAACTGTTCTGGATTTGATTTTAACAAATAAGGAGGACTTGGTCGAGAATTTGAATGTGGGAGGCTGCTTGCGTGAAAGTGATCATGAAATCATAGAATTCACAATTCTAAGGACTGGTAGGAGGGAAAACAGCAAAATAGAGATGATGGATTTCAGGAAGGCAGATTTTGGTAAACTCAGAGAGCTGGTAGGTAAGATCCCATGGGAGGAAAAACTGAGGGGAAAAACAACTGAGGAGAGTTGGCAGTTTTTCAAAGAGACATTATTAAAGGCCCAAAAACAAGCTATTCCCCTATGTAGGAAAGATAGTAAATATGGGCAAAGACCGCCTTGGCTTAACAAGGAGATCCTGCATGATCTCAAACTAAAAAAGGAATCCTATAAAAAATGGAAACTAGGACAAATTACAAAGAATGAACATAGGCAAATAACACAGGAATGCAGGAGTAAAATTAGAAAGGCTAAGGCACAAAATGAGCTCCAAGTAGCTACAGGCATAAAGGGTAACAAGAAGGCCTTTTACAAATATGTTAGAAATAAGAGGAAGACCAAGGACAGGGTAGGGCCATTGCTCAGTGAGGAGGGAGAAACAGTAACAGGTAACTTGGAAATGGCAGAGATGTTTAATGACTTCTTTGTTTCGGTCTTCACAGAGAAGTCTGAAGGAATGCCTGACATAGTGAATGCTGGTGGAAAAGGGGTAGAGTTAGTTTTTGAAATAAAAAAAGAACAAGTTAAAAACCATTTGGAAAAATTAGATGTCTGCAAGTCACCAGGGCCTGATGAAATGCATCTGAGAATCCTCAAGGAGCTGATAGAAGAGGTAGCTGAGCCGTTAGCTCTCATTTTTGGAAAGTCATGCGAGACGAGAGATTCCAGAAGACTGGAAGAGGGCAAATATAGTGCCCATCTACAAAAAGGGGAATAAGAACAACCCATAAAATTACAGGCCAGTCAGCTTAACTTCTGTGCCAGGAAAGGTAATGGAGCAGGGAGTTAAGGAAGTCATCTGCAAGCACTTGGAAGGTAGTAAAGTGATAGGGAACAGCAAGCATGGTTTTGTAAGAAACAAATCATGTCAAACCAACCTGATAGCTTTTTTTGACATGATAACGAGACTCGTAGATAAGGGAGAAGCAGTGGATGTGGTATACCTAGACTTTAGTAAAGCATCTGATGCGGTCTCGCATAATATTCTTATCTACAAACTAGGCAAGTCCAACTTAAATGGGGCTGCAATAAGGTGGGTGCATAACTGGCTGGCTAATCGTACCCAGAGAGCAGTTCTTAATGGTGCTCAATCCTGCTGGAAAAGCATAACAAGTGGGGTTCCGCAGGGGTCTGTTTTGGGACCAGTTCTGTTCAATATCTTCATTAATGATTTGGATATTGGCATAGAAAGTACACTTATTAAGTTTGCAGATGATACCAAGCTGGGAGGGGTTGCAACTACCTTGGAGGATAGGGTCAAAATTCAGAATGATCTAGATAAATTGGAGAAATGGTCTGAAGTAAACAGGATGAACTTTAATAAAGATAAATGTAAGGTGCTGCACTTAGGAAGGAATAATCTGTTTCACACATACAGAATGGGAAAAGACTGTCTAGGAAGGAGTACAGCAGAAAGGGATCTAGGGGTTCTAGTAGATCACAAGTTAAATATGAGTCAACAGTGTGATGCTGTTGCAAAAAAAGCAAACATGATTCTGGGTTGCATTAGCAGGTGTGTTGTGAACAAGACACGAGAAATCATTCTACCGCTCTACTCTGCGCTGGTTAGGCCTCAGCTGGAATATTGTGTCCAGTTCTGTGCATCCCAATTCAAGAAAGATGTGGAGAAATTAGAGAAGGTCCAGAGAAGAGCAACTAGAATGATAAAAGGTCTGGAGAACATGACTTATGAAGAAAGGCTGAAAGAATTGGGCTTGTTTAGCTTGGAAAAAAGAAGATTGAGGGGGGACACGATAGCGGTTTCAGATACCTTAAAGGGTGTCATAAGGAGGAGGGAGAAAACTTGTTCTTCTTGGCCTCTGAGGAGAGAACAAGAGGCAATGGATTTAAGCTGCAGCAAGGGAAGTTTAGGTTGGACATTAGGAAAAAGTTCCTAACTGTCAGGGTGGTCAAGTACTGGAATAAGTTGCCAAGGGAGGTTGTGGAATCTCCCTCGCTGGAGATATTTAAGAACAGATTAGATAGATGTCTATCAGGGATGGTGTAGATAGTGGTCGGTCCTGCCGTCGGGTCAGGGGACTGGACTCGATGGCCTCTCGAGGCCCCTTCTGGTCCTAGTGTTCTATGATTCTATGATTGCAGTTATCTATTGATCAGTTAGAATGGGTCTGAGTGGGGAAGCCAGCATCTGTTGGTTGCAATCTGATATTTTGAAGGACAGAACCCAAAGTTTTAAGGCAAGACATTTTATTTTATAGCTGGTTTTTTTCAAATAAGCTAATGAGCTTTGCTTCCCGATAGTTTAATTAGTTATTTGGCAATAAATGGTTCTATTAGGATTGCTTTTATTGTTATTTTTTATTTGTGCTTTGAGGATTATTTTGATGTGTTTTGGTTTTGTGTGTATTTTGTTTTGGAGAGGAAAGCTTAAGGGTTTTTAATTTGCTTTTTTTAATTATTAGCTACAATGGGAATATTTGATCATTTTTACCCTTTTTTGATTATTTGGCTATAGAGATGGCCTTTAGGCTTATTATTTAATATATTTATGTGCTTATATAAATGTATTTATATACACAAGAATTACATTTTTTGAAAAGGCAGAAGCAGTATAGAACAGCTTAAGAATAAAAGTCATTACAGTGTTTCAAATAATATTTTTTTTTTATATTTAAAGAATAGTTTTAAGGACAAAAAGGTGGCTATAGGAAGTTACAAGGATTTTTGTTTGTTTTTGTTTTGTTATCAGTAATAGACACAAACAGCTTGTTTGATGTTCTGACAAATTGAATTCTAATGTGCACATACAAAACAGTGTTGCAGCCACTATTATATGTGTGCATCAAAGCTTGTACAAAGTAGGCCAAGTGAGGTGTCCATCAATAACCCACATTTTCTGATTCTGTTGAAACTATTCATATGCCTGTATCATTTTTGCATTTGAAGTTATAAATATAGGATATGTACTTGTATTTCAAATGTTTGCTTCTGGAAGACCTCACTCGAGGTTTGGCCAATTTATTGCGTACAAGTTGCAGTTAAATATATCGTAAGACTTTACTGACAATGGACCTTATGTGGTTCCATATCTGGTGAATTTTGCTGTTGCTGTGAACCTTCAGATCAGCACGTTAGCCATGGCTGTGACCTAAAAGGACTTAGTCATCCATAGACAGGTGACTTGCTCATGTGACAATCCTCCACCTTTGGCATACTTTCTCCCAAGTACAACGGAATTCCCCCCATATGGGTATGTGGGGGGTGGTGGGGGAGAAGAGGGCCCAGAGAGTTTCTCCATTTGTCTTCATTCCAGCACACCTCTTCAGGAGCATCTTTGCTATGAACTGGACCTAGAAGGATTGATGTCCTGTCATAACAAAGGATGTATTCCAAAGATTTATAAAACAGCAGAATATTACTCCCCTGCTGCAGTCCTGCACCAAGAACTCTGTATTGTTATATGGAATTTGAGTCCCTTAACAAGTTTATTCTCAGCCTATTCTTTTTGTAAATTTTTTACTAATAAACCACAAAGCTGGAGTGTCTTAGTGGCTTGTTTGGATGATTTCTTGCTGGTCAGTGTGTGACTGGTTTGATGTGCCTTATAGCGGAGGACCCCCGGTCATGGGCTGAAGGTAGAGTAGCCCTGAGCTAAGCAATTTGCCCTGATTTGACTCTCTCATTGGTGCCTTCAGAAACCCTGCAATATTGCAGATGTACTTTTACCAATGTAATTTGGACATGTATTTTGCTGGTTACAAAGAATGGCTGGCAGTATAAATCAAGGCACGTTCTCTTGCATACGATTTATTATTACATTTTTATTAGGCACTAGACTACAACATTTTAGCTACATAGCTCCTCTCTCTCTCTCTCTCTCTCTCTCTCCCTTTCTCACCTAGAGTGATTTTTGCATGGACTACATTACACTTCATTGTTCACATAACTATTTTAAAGCAATATATAAGCTCATGATTTAAATATTTTAATTAATAATATATACAGCACATTATAACAAATGATGTGTTCATCAATACAAAAATGATTATGGTGTGACATGATATTTAGTACATAGTTTCTCACTAGGCCCTGCCCTTGCTACACCACTTCCCCCAAGGCTCACTTCCCCTCAGGCCCTACCACACCAGCCACGCCATTGTTGGGCCATGGTAGAAGTTGTCCCAAGACACGAGGATGCCTCAGGATCCACGAGACTCTCCATCTTCCCTGGGTTGTACCTCCTGCGAGATAAAATATATGTAACCCCAGAGGCACCGAGGCCACATACTAGGGAGAGTGAAACTTCTGATCTGCAGATGTAGCTGAGAGTCAGTTGGCCTTTGGCTCACATGGAAGAGTCCAGGGCCTTAACCTCTATGGTTGCTGGTTCACTCCCTTCCACAGAAAATCTGGGTCTATTAGAATTACACTTGAAAGGCCTGTGGCTCCCTGGGCAGACCTTAACATAGCCTGACTCTGCCTTCTACCTTGAAGAGGGGGCAGAGTTTGAGATAAAAGTGGAGGAGATGGGGAAGAAGATCCAGAATGAAATAAGTAGCTGTAGACAACACTTGCATTTTTCTGTCTCCCGTGTCAACAGTCCACGAGCCGGGTGATGAACCGACCCATCACTTGACAAAGGCCCTGATTATCCTCACACGAAGCTGTTTGCTTTTCACACTGTACACAATTGGATTGATCAGAGGTGGGACCAACATGTAGACATAGCCCAGGGCAATCTGAAGAACATGAGAGGAGTTATTCCCAAATCTGGGTATCAGAGCCAGACCAATCTCTGGTATGTAGAAGAGCAGGACAGCACAGAGGTGGGAGACGCAGGTGTTCAGGGCAGTGAGGCACTCCATACTGGATGTGACGCTCAGGACCGTTTTGAGGATCATCACGTAAGAGAGCAAGATGAGCAGCGAGTCCATCCCCATTGTCAAGAGTGCAACACACAAGCCATAGAAGTTGTTCACTGTGATGTCCGCATAGGCCATCTTCATGACTTCCTGGTGCAGACAGTAGGAATGGGAGAGGACGTTCTTTCGCCAGTATGGGAACCGTTGCACCAGAAAAGGAAGTGGCATTATTAGGGCCACTCCTCTTATCACACACAACAAAGCCATCCTGGCTATTCTCGGCACAGTTAAGATAGAAGCGTATCTCAGGGGGTTGCAAATAGCGACAAAGCGATCAAAAGCCATCAACAAGAGCACAGAGGATTCAATACATTGAAGCGTGTGGATGAAGAACAGCTGGGCGAAACAGGCATCCAGGCTGATCTCCCTGACGTTAAGCCACAAAACACCCATGATTGTTGGCATCGTGACTATTGATAAGCCAAGGTCTGTGATGGCCAGTGTGGAAAGGAAAATGTACATGGGCTCATGGAGGCTTGGATCTGTTTTTATAATGAAAAGAATGCCAGAATTCCCCACTATTGAAATAATATACATTAAGCAAAAGGGGATAGAGATCCAGAGATAGATGTTTTCCTGCCCAGGTATCCCGGAGAGAAGGAACACTGCAAATTTGAATTTGGTCTCGTTGACAGCTGACATAACACACTGGACAGGACCAAAAAGTTAGGAGCTTCCTTCCTGAAAGGAAAAAAAAACAAAACTTATCAGAGACCATATGTTATGCAAAAAGACATCTCTAATCTACAGACGTCCAGAAGCTCAAGGGAGATCAGCAAAACTGTGGTCTTGGATTTATACCTCCAGTTGGAATTTAGGGTTGGCCAGACAGGATCAGACCTTCCGTCTCTTTAGCCCCATATTCAGTGACCAGTTCTTGATGCTTCAGAGTAAGGTGGAAGGAGCCCTGTAACAGGCAGATCTCAGATTACCTGGTTACAAGGAAAGATTGCCCCATCATTCACCAGTCAGGCATGTTTTCTTATGTAAATTAGGAAAGTTTAGGATCCTTCCAAGATCCCATTAAATCAACCCACATGATTGTATATAGATTTTTTGGTTACCGACAGAAACAATCAATCCACCTTAAATCCTGCAAAGCTCTTGGCCCTATTGCTGTTTTATGGCTGGGAGTCCCACAACCTGCTTCAGTGGTGAGCAATGATACAGTTGTGACCTTCCCACAGCCACTCTTTCTGGGTCTCCCCTTTGACTATTGCCCCTTGCAGTATGAGCTGTGTGTGAACAGATGGAAGGGACATAGTGAGATTCCCCATTGTATTCATCTGTCCTGAGGCTATTTATAAAAATGTTTTTCGACATTCTTGAGGTTACCTCTTTCCAGGACATGGAACAAATTCTCAGGGCCAGAGTTAAATACGTACATTTGAATAGAACGAGGGTCCATTAACTTTCCCATCCCAAACACTCCCAAAGGTGCACTCTTATCCCCAAGAACACCTCCAAGAGGAGTGCTCTGCATGGCCAGACCTGGCTGAAGACAGAGAGGCTGGTCATCCCACAGGGCTTATCTTCACGTTTGCTGTAACTACATTCTCTCCCTAGTCAAGATGCTGCAGGTCTTTGGCACATTAGCTGAGATGGTCTTAACAACAAAGAGTCCTGTGGCATCTTAGGGATAAGGTGTCACAAGACTTGCAGTTGTTTTTGCAGATACAGACTGACACAGCTGCGACAGAGGTGCTGGTGTTTGAAAGGGGTGAGCGGCGCAGTTACCAATTTTGCCTTAATATTCAGCTGAGTGTGGCAGTTATTTCAGGCATGCTCCTGTAAGAGGTGCTGGGCATCAACTACATACAAACACTACGGCGTTCCCCTTTCTTGAACTGCAGCTCTGCTCTTTGCTGACATGCAGATCAATGGTTCTCTTCTCTCAGGACTTTGTGAACAGTGGGGTGTACGTATTGCAGAGGGATTGTGCTCATAACCCCGAACATAAGTGTCACAAGCAGCTTCTGTCCCACAGGGGGGAACCATGTTAGTTTGTAGCTTCACCAAAGCCAGCAGACCTGTAGAACCTTAAAGATTCACAAATAAATAAATTGATGTTAGTCTTTAAGGTGCTACAGAACTGCTTGTTTTTTGTGATACAGTTTCTGGTCACTGACCAGGGGAAAGTAGCAGTCAGCTGTTCACTGTACTAAGGTCTAATAGCACAAACTCACTTCAAATACTATTGAAAATATGTCTGAAACACTTTCTAAAGTAAAACCCACGAAGTTGTTGAGACATCATTATTCCTTCTCTCTTCAGCAATTCCAACAACTCTGCTCTCCGCATTCCATTTACTTGGATGTCATAAAATTTCAGTTTCTTCTGTTTGCACTACAAATATCATAACATTTATCTAGCTGCACTTTAGCACCCACATGGGATCCCATTCTTTTCCCTCTGACCTTCTTTCAGAGAGCTTTTCTCAGGTTAGAGTAGGACTGCAGACTCTTATCAGCTCTCATTGCCTTGCTTGTCAGTACAGAAAAGTCTAGTAACTCTTCTGACCCTGGGTTAGAAGCTGACCAGTTCTCATGGAGTTGTGTTCCATCAGTCTGCAGCCTGTGTGCGGAATGGTGATGTAACCCACATACTTATGAGTTGTTCACAGTCCTGAGTAGAAACATCTAGACCACTTACATAGGGAAAAAATAGCTTCTTTTACAGTTTTGGCTTATACTGTAGAGGCTCCTGCGCTAAGATACAGAGTCTCAGGTTGGAGTCTGTCTGTCAGTGGTTACAAGAAGAGGGGTTGGTGTTGATGTATGTCACAACAGTCCTCTCTCTTTTTGCTGATACAGACAGAACTGTGACACTCCAGTACATAGTAACACCAGGCACAATGTGGGTTTCTAGGAAGTGGATTTCAAAATCAAACGCATAAATATTCATGGAAATGGAACTTCATTTCACACAGGAAAATATCTTATTGCTCTTTCTCTCTCGCTCTCTGACTGCCTATGTTCTGTGTTCATTAAATATGTCCCACCTGGAACATTACTCTGACAGACAGGGAACTAATCTGCAGGAACAAAGGTGCATGTTAGACCCAGCTCTTGGGAGGTTTGCTGTAGAGCTCTGTTGGGTTAAAAGTTGGGATGTTGATGCTATGCTGCATTGGGTTAAGCAAGAAAAAAAGGGGAGAAAAGATACTAGAAAAGCCATAGCTCATTAATCACCCCACGGTGTCTGAGAGATAAAATGAGAGTGACCAACCGGAAGAGACTATTTCTGGGCCCAAGCCACATTATGCAGCTTGTAATGGTGGGAAAGCTGTTGCTGAGTTCTTCAGACTGACAGGGTATGGGGAAGACTGAAGGTGCTTGATCTGCCTGGGTCCCTCACAAAGTGGAAGCACCTGGGTTTACAGACTGTTGGTTGAAAACCCTCCTACTCTCCCATATTAAGATTTTGTCCCGCTGTTCAGATAAAACAGTATGTTGGATGAAGCAGACTGGCTGGTCACTTATCTCACCACTAGCCATGGAGTTCCAAAGGGAAGAAACACAGGTCTCAAACAACCCCAGACCAGCACAGCCTAAACGCAGTGTTCAGCAGCCCAGCACCCAACCTGAGAAGGAGAGGATCTCGGCATTCTGTCCATGAGAGGGGATCATACAAGGCCTGACATGTAGCTCTTGCTGACTACAGAGGACAGGCATGCGGGCAGGAGTGTAGCTCTGGTGTGTATATACAGGGCAGGAGGTCTGGAGCCCATTGTATCTGTTATGACAGAGCAGTGCAGCGCAGATTGCTGGCATTCATGCTCAGTCAGAGTATTAAGCCTTATATATATATATATATATATGATTAAGCTCCCAGAAACAAATAAAACTGAGGTGATTTGGGATCAAGTTCATGATATTCAGTCAAGTCCCCCCCCAGTCATCAGATCAGAGCAGAGGATACCTCTCGGAATGGGCCCCACTGAGAAATTCTGACTCCCGGCATCAGTGTTTTCACACTGTGAGCTCACTTGGAATGTCAGATTTTCTCGTACTTTCAACAACCCACTGCAGAGCAGGGGCAGATGAGTGGCCCTGACAGCCCGACTGAGTACTCAGCCATGGCACAGAGCATCACTTTGCATGTTAAAGGCAGAGGAACCTGTCAACGTACCCAACTCCTGTGAGAAGGGGAGCCACTGAGACCAGAAATCTTCTCTGTAAATCACAAGGAGTCATCCGAGAGGTGGCGGGGGCAGCAGTGGTGTGTGTTCAGAGAGGGAGTTTACTGTGTTTATATAGCAGGCTGGCACATGTCCTTGGGGACCACTTGACCATCAGAGACACTAAGCTGCTTGCCTTTGTGTGCACCAGCTTTAACCCCATCACAGCCAATGGCAAACCGCAGGAGGTCAAATCATAGTAGGTGGGGATGATGCTACACCACTCGACTGCAGCCCGAGCCCTGCTGCAGGCTCCGTTCCTGGAACCCAGGCTTGTCAACACTGTTCCTCTGGTTCTGATTAGCCACATGGTCCCCTGAGAGCTACCCGTCCATAACACAGCTGAGACCTTGCTCTAATGAAGCAAGTATGAATAATATTAATAGTAATTAATAAGCATCAAATCGTATTTCTCCCCTGCCGCCCCTTTTCCTGCATTACAAACCCAGGGGCCAGTGAGAGAAGTAACATGCCACAAGGTTCCATACATGGAAATTTCTCCTGCATCAATCAAGAAGTGGAGGGGGGGTCCCTTGGTCTCTTTCCTTCTCTATGATGATTGAAAAGGGGCACCCAGGGATTTCTAAAGTTAGGCATAGCTCTCCGTGATCCACCCACCCACAATCTCTGGGCCTCCAGTGCTGCTCTAGGACCCCCTCTGGGTCTCTCCAAGCACTTACTGATCACAGATGTGCTACCAGGACCCTGTTAGTGTAGCCACTGCCCTCCACATCTGCTGACGGGGGATTGCACGAGGTAGAGGGGGCTCCATGGAGACCGGAAAGCTGACTCACATGGCGGGTGGGTCCAATTCCCCGGCCTTGGACTGGTAAGGAGGTTTGTAACTTTCCATGCCCAGAATACAGCCACAGTCCTGGTCAGAGCCACCCATGTTTATGTAATATGGAGGGGAAAAAGAAAAAAAAAAAAAAAAGCCCTTCAATTTCCCTGGGGCAGCAGAGCAGCATCTTGGCAGCAGAGCTTTTAGGAAACATATTGGGGTCAAATATTTTAGGGTGGATGGGGGGAATTCTCTGTTCTCTTGTTCAGCTGCAGCTCAAACCCTGAGTTTCCATCCCTCATGTGCCAGGAGCCCAGCCCTAGCTGAGAGCACCTCCCAAATCAGCCTCCCACACTAAGCAGGCAGTTCGAATGACTGTATTTCCTAAGGAGACCCCCAGCAGCTCAGCCAAGGGGCCTCTCAGGACCCATTCAAGACCCAGGAGACTGTTGCTCATAGTCTGAATGCTCTTCCCTCCCAGCTCTGACTGACCCTCTGCAGGGGCTGGTATCCTGCATCCATAATATTCCTTCCCTCCCTGCTCTCCCATGTTGGGGAAGAAGTGGGGAGTTCTTCTGCTGGCTCTTTGCAAGCAATCACATCAGCAAGCAGGAATGATGGGGCTTCAAAAAGAGTCATTCTCAGCTCAAATTGGGCCTATGGTCACCCTCCCATAGACCCTCGTCTGGCTAGCCCAGCTCTCCAGCAACATGAGCCCCTAGAAGCTGACAGTGAGCAGTCTGCAATATTAAAGCCTAAACTAGTGCCAGCATAATGTTTTCAGGGGGACAAAAGTCCACCTGTGTATTCCATGGTGCTGACTTAGCACAGCCTCTAACCCAGCCATGGGCAACCTAGGCTAGTGAAGGTGCCACATGAGTGGTCCTCCTTCATCTCAGTGGGCCACAAGATTGTCATAGCCGAAACCTTCTCTTGGATAGGGCTGTGTTTCTGACTGCTCGTGTGCTGTTATTGAGTGTGCCGATAGTACTGTAGTAGCACTTTGACTGGACGTACGGGGAGTGCACAGCTGTCAGGGTCCATCTTGTGTGCTACCAGCACACAGCTCACTTCACGTGCCCTTATTTTACGTGTGGCACTTTAGTAGTACCAGTAGGAAGGAAGGAAGCCAGTGGAATCTGCCAACCCTGAGCGTGAGCAACAATAAACAATGTTTCCCACAGGCCACACATAGAACCCCAAAGTAGTACAAAAGGGCTGTGACCCCTCAAGCATATGCCAAAGCTGAGGCCTGGACTAAGGTCTGCCATAACTAGCTCATGTCTGCCTGCGGTAGGACACCCCGGTTCCATTTTACCCCTTTCTTTAACAATTCCTGCAGCTGAGCTGTCGGCTCTGAAAATCCCTCATTAAAGTCCCAGAAGAGATGAATCATTCCCAGAAAGTATCGAGGATGGGTAATGTCTGTGGGGGCAGGAGATTTAGGAATCAGCTCCACTCTCTGTTTTCTTTGGGCTTATGCTGAACCCAGTCTCGTGAATGTTTTGTAACACACTACGCAGTACACATTGAACTTCTCTAATCCAGGACCTTCAACACGTGACAGGTGCCCAATGAGAGTTTTCCAGACAATGAGATGTCAATATTTTCAAATAGTGCTATCAACACCTCCACTGTTCCTTAGGTTCATAGAAGACATTTATGATAAATTGTAGCCAAATAAGTACATAGAACAGAGATCCAGGACAGGTGGCTGTAAAAACCTTTATGTGACCATGGGAACTTGGCCACACCCATGAAAAGTGGCCTTCAGGGTAAGTAAACTCATGCTGCTTTATGGATGTTCCCGGATGAGAGAGTTCTGGATTAGAACAGTTCATCTGTACTTCCAAGTTCTCCTCTGTGATCCGGGTGCAAATCAGGATGTCATCCACACAAGAAATATAAATGGAAAACAAGAAATAAACAGGTGTTGGCCAAATCCAAAATGAAAAACCACTCGGCCCCCAGACCTGACAATGGAACCCATCACCTGCTGTTGCTTAGTCACTAGCGGGACCAGCGGGAGTGGGATCCCATGAAGAGGGAGAATATTGACTATCAGTAGCTAGCTCCTGCCATCATTTTTCAGAACTGGCCAAAGAGTAGTGTTATTGGGGCTTAACGGTTCCACTAAAACTCCTTGTCTGAAAAGCCCATTAGTTGTTTCTTTCAGGCTGGTTTCTGCCTCTCTTGGACTACCCACACTGTGTTGGTGACCTGGCATGAATCAGAACTGGCTGCTAGGATTTCTGCTTCACTTTTACTTTCTATGTGATTTTTGGCTCACACTTCCTTGTCTTTCTCTGCATTTGCCAGAATTTAAGAGGCTTTTGGACCACTCCAATCTAAGACTGCTACTGGATGGTGTCCCAAATCTCCACTTGTTCTCAGGATGGTTCGGGGCCATTTCTCTTCAAACTCCATTAGCCAAATCAACTCATACATCATTTTTTTTAGTCATTAAATCCCAAAATTCTTTCTCCCCAGTAATTTATTAGGTCAAACTGCTCTTTATTTCTGATGTTCCGCACCAGACACAAAGGCTGTGTCTAGACAGGTAAATTCTACTGGAAAAAGGCAGCACTCTTCAGGAAGGTCCCTGATGCAACTACAACTACAGCTTCTTCCAGAAGTCCTTACTCCACTCCCAGTTCAGGAAGTGCACCCTCCTCCAGAAGAATCTCCATGAAGAAACTGCATGTAGATTCTCCAAGAGCCCCTGTTCTGAAAGAACACTACATCATGATGTCGGACTCAAGGAGCATGGAGACACTCTACACAGCACCTTCAGAGATCTATGGTCCCATGTTTCAGCCACCCTTAAAGTGTCAGGGAATCCCACAGACCCCATTGCATGAAGATGGTGGTGTGACATGAGCAGCAACATGAGCTGGGCAACAACACGTCCCCACGCCCACCCCTGGAGTGGACACCTGCATCCCTGGCCCACTTCATGGACATCGCAGGGCAGCCTTGCAACATGGAGGTGCCATGCAGGGAGATGGACACGGGCCCACAGGTACAGTCTTATGACCTCCCCATGCATGGCATCCTTGGCATCATGAGTCAAACGGCCTTGTCAACCCATCGCAGCACCAACAGAGCCACACTCCACCACCGTGAGGCACACAGCGGGAAGTTCCTTGTATGTTGAAGACTCCATGGTGGGGTAGGATGGGCTGGGATGGGTCGTGGAGGGGCAGTGCAAACTCCTGCCCCATTCCCAGGCAGCCTGGCCACATGGTCACACCCTAACACCAGGAGTCCCACACAAGAGCACCACCCAGCACGTGGGCATGCCCATACACGACATCCAGCACTCACACCCACAGACAGTGCTACCAGCTGCATGTCTGTGGGGAGGGACTTGGGAATGGGTATGGGACCCTCCACACTGGCACCATGACTCTCTGCAGGGCCCTGCAGGATGAGATGGCCCAGTTCCCCACTCCCTCAAACACTTCTCCCAATGCCTTACCCACCTCTGAGTCCCCCCGCTTCCCTGCCCCGCACCAGACCTCTGCCCTCATGCCTTCCAGGGACCCGCAGCCTGCAGCATGGCCAGGCTGGGCCTGATGAGCCTGATGCATATACCCCAACACCCCCCGCCACATTGCCATGGCCCCACACCAGCCCTGGTCCAGCACTCCCCCTGCTCCTGCATGCCCATCCCTGTCCCATGCCACCTCCAGTGCAGATGGGGCCCTCTTATGAGTAGATGGTGCAGCCCAACAACATTGTGCTTGCTTCAGCCACGTCATTTGTCTTTCACGAAGATCTAGTTTGGTCATTTACATTACTCAGTGCTCCAGAAGGTCCATCAGAGGAATATATGTAAACCCCGTTCAAGAACCCCGCGCCCTCGTGTTCCTCTGTTCCGGTGGGGGGTGGCAGGAGGGGAGGTTGAATGGGGGGCATAGCAAGGGCAAAGCACTGCAAAAGACAGCAGCTGTGAGAATCCAGGCTTAGCTGCCTGGGGAGTGCTCACAGGGGCTCATGGCCGAACTCCTGCCAGTGAGCATCCCGCATGTAGAGCCCTGAGAGGTTGACCTGGCAGCCAGGCACCACCTCAGGCTCCGCATAACTGGGTATGGCTTCATCCAGCCAGGCCTGGAGGAAGGGGCCCTCCCTGCCCTAAGTGAGGTTCTGCAGTACGCAGCAGGCTACAACGACCTGGGGGAAGTCCTTCAACCCCATAGTCATGTATGTCAGGAAGATCCTAAATTTCACCCTCAAGTGGGAAAAGACCCACTCCATGGGGGAGAGTGCCCAGGCCAGATGGCCAGTGAAGAGTCCCTGGGAGGGCTTAGGGTTCTCAGTGTAGGGCCACATCAGCCATGGCAGCAGGAGGCAGGCCAGGATGCACACCAAACACAGGGGCATGCTCATGTCCCTGACCACATGCTCACACTGCGGGATGTAGGTCCTGGCCTCCATCCTACTATACAGGCTGAAGGTCCAGAACACACGTGCCTCATGGGCCAGGCCTGGGCTGCCCATGCAGATATGCATAAACTGGCCCCAATGATCCACAGATGAGAGGTCTGAGGGGTGATTTAATAGCAGCCTTCAACTTCCTGAAGGGGTGGCCTAAAGCGGATGGAGAGAGACTGTTCTCACTAGTGACAGATGGCAGAGCAAGGAGCAATGGTCTGAAGTTACAGAGGGGGAGGAGTAGGTTGGATATTAGGAAAAACTACTTCAGCAGAAGCGTGGTGAAGCACTGGAATGCTTTGCTTCCAGAGGTGGTGGATTCTCCATCCCGAGAGGTTTTAAAGTCCCAGACTGACGTAGTCATAACTAGGAGGATTTAGATGGGGTTGACCCTGCTTTGGGCAGGGGACTGGACTCGATGACCTCCTGAGGTCCCTTCCAGCCCTAGGATTCTATAACCCGCAATCACCTATCCAAGTCACCGATGTTCATGAGCCGCTGGAGCAGCACTGGGGTGAAGGCAACCGTGACCTTCAGGGGATGAAGAACAGACACTCTTGTGGCCGTGCAAAAGCTGCTCCTGCCCCCTCCCAGCCTCTCCATCCCCCGGCCCTGTGGGGAAACACCCCCCCCAGCAGGTGGCCTGGGTCTGGTTGGGGCAGCACAGTCACCTGGGGCCAGGCCTCACTTCCCCTCACCCTTCCTCAGTGCAAGGGCTTGGAGGGGAGCATACCTCACCATGCAGACAGCAGTGCTGCAGCCACCTTGCTCACCCTGAACTGACGCCGCACAGCCCGGTAGCTCTTTGTGGTGGCATGTCTCCAGATGGCAATGGCTACCCGTCTTTGCATGGTGGCTTCAGGCTGCTTGTGGGAGTCCTGGCGATGGAGGCTGGGGGCAAGGCACCTTCAGAGTTATTGGCCCACTCATGGAGGACCACCTGTTTCCACCAGGTGGAGCCATCTGAGGGGCTGCTACTGGGGCTGCTGGGCACGGTGGGGACCAGAGAGGGCTGGGGTGGTGCCCTGAGGGCTACCAGCACATTTATTGGCACCCAGAACACTTAGAAGATGGAAATCATGAGAGATGCCAGGAGCCAGGTCCAGGAATGCAGGCAGACATGAGGAGCCTGGGGTCCATGCCTCTGGGTCCCAGGGCTGAGCTGTGTGCAGTGCCTTACTTTCCCTGCAAAAAGTAGACTGCTCCACTGGTCTTCTTTAAAAAGTGCAGAGGGTGTGATTGGCAGCAAGTCCCAAAGCCATGTGAGGCCGTGGGTGCCTCAGAATGTGCCAGGGCTGATAACGGGAGGTGGCCCTGTCTGGCTACTCGTGACGTGAGCTCCCCAGAGGGGTTTGGCAGCCAGGAGACCATGGGTGCAGGTACAGCCGCTCTGACCATGAGTCAGAAAAGTTGATAATAGCCCTGCCTCAGGGTGGTGGCAGAGGATAAATGCATTCAAATTTCTCAGATATTCTGAGACCCTAAGATCAGGGCTGTCTCGGGGTTACAAAGAGCAGAGACCTTGCCATGTGCCTTACCACAGCCTCTTGTGGCAACTGGCTTCTGGGAAGACCCATGAGTCCAGCCTCTTGATATCTGCAGCAGAAATGGGGATGCTTGGAGTGATAGTGGGGGTGGGTGTTGGATTCCTCAGGGGAGTGATGGTATAAGATGAGTGTTTTAGTTACAGTCCCTGGACCAGTGTTTGAAAAACCATTGAAGCTGAAAGGGTCAAACTGACAATCAATGGAACAACAGCTACAGGGGCTTCATCTCCATGGCCTGCCTGGGATAAAGCAGTCTGAGGGCAAAGGGCAGCTTCACACCTTGGCCCGTAATATGGACACAGCTGAGCTCGACAGCGACTGGGCCCAGACTCACACAGGTTTCAGCAAAGGATCCTGCCGCAAGAATGGGGCAAACAGATGGAAGCTCCTGTCATACTTCTGATTCTTCTTGTCCAGCGCACCTCCACTTTGAGGGCGTATTGAATTCAGAGGAGCAGAGGTTTCATGTTGCATCCAAGAGAAGAATCCACTCTGGACAATGAACCAGAGGGTCATAGAATTAAAGGGTAGAAGGACCTTATTCTTTGGAACCCTGACACAGCCCCAATCTTAGGGTCTCAGAGTATCTGAACAGTGTGAAGGTATCTATCTTCTGCTACCCTGTGCTGTTGGGCAGGGCTATTATCTACTTGTGCAGAGTCTCAGAGAGAGCCAGTGCCCTGCCCAGAGTCACACACAGCAAAGGAATCAAATTCAGCTTCCTTGTGATGTGCAGCAGTGCCCTGTGATGGGTTTGATCTCCTGTCTTGGGCCTGTCACCAGGTTTTACTGATCATACCACTGAACCTACCTATCTGCTCTCTGGAGTGCCCCAACACCCTGTCCTGCTGAGTAGGGTACACCATAATGAAGAAACAGAGTTTCAGTAAAGCACTTTCACTGTTAGAAATTTGTGCCTCGGCCCTGGTATTCCCATATGTGCAGCCCATTTTACCCCATAAAACGCCTCTTCAGCAAATCCTGCAGGCTGTGGCTATGCTGGGGGGTCCTGGCAACCCATTGCAGATAAACCTGGGTTCCCAAGGAGCTGCAGGGAGGTTTAGGGCAATTGTGGAGGCCCAGAGATTGTGGATGGGCTTAGCCTGTGGGGGATCATTGAGATGTTCCTAAATGAGGGAATCTCTGGATCATGGGTCTCCAATTTAGTTCCTCAAAGAGTGTAGCCAGACAAATGTCTCCCCCTGTTACAAGCCAGCTTGCTGCCCCTCCTGAGGTGCCCCACAAGCACACAGGGCACAGAACAGCTGCTGACGGCACAGTCTTTGATGCCTCTCACAGAGGCCTAGATGTGCTGGCTCATCGTGATTCTGAGAAACAGAAAGCACAGATAGAGGGCTAGCAGGCTAACCGTTAACTAAGGGCCTCAGAGAACTGCCCTTGGCTGGCATTAATGGAGTGATGCACCCACACAGTTATCCCAGAAGAGAAATCTCCGCCCTTGTAAAGGAATGTCCTGTACTCCTAAATTGCTTATCTCCTGTCTTACAAGTGCAAATTAAGTAAGAATTGCCCTTGTAAGAACTGGCGTCACAAAGACAGACCAGTACAATCTGACACCATAGATAAGAAAGAGAATACGTGACTCAAGGGGTATAAAGATGGGCCCAGCAGCACTCTGACTTTGAGTGCATTCCCAGCAGCTACCTGCTGGTCGGGTCAAGTGATTGCCTCCCGAGGTCCGCAACTGGGGACGCCCAAACTCGTACTCGTCTTTCCGCGGAATTGAGTGACCGATCCTGGCTTGGCTACACTGGTATCGAGAGACGCAAAGAGAGTAAGATGTACCCACATTAAGGTCTCCTTTTGGTGTACACAGTTAAAGAATTAGAGCTCTATAGATAGATGTCGTTGTATTAAGATGTCGTTGTATTGAATTGTAATGTAACCTGTTAACACCTGTACTCTGCTAGCATATAAGAAGTACAAATTAGCTTTTTGTAACCGCACGCTTATAACTGTAGCTTAATAAACTTGTAACGAGTTAAGATCTAAGCCTGACTACTGTTACTCTTTGTCATTACAACACAGCCGGCACAATCAAAAGAACTTTAACTGTTTGGTTACCACAGCCTGGCCACCGGCTAACAAAGAGAAAGGAAGAAAACTGTCATATTGTAACTATATGAGGGAAATTTCCCTCTACTGGGAAGTCCTTCAGTTTGTAATAAGGGAAGTGGGGCTGCAGGGCAGAAATCTGGCCCTGCATTATTATTATTATTATTATTATTATTATTTCATGAGGCTCACAGCTGTGACCACAACATAGTTACTACTCAGGCGACCCCAAGGTAGCCATATGACTAATGTTAACCACGCAATTAGTGCTGATAGGGCCAGATTCCAGGAATGGAGCCTGCAGCCGGGCTAGGGCTTCACTACAGTTATGCAGCATCAGCCCACATCAGGTGTCATTTGCCTCCTGTTGTTTACCATTGGCTGTGACTGGGAGGACTCTGATCCACACAAAGCCAAGCAGCTGAGGTTCCCTAATGGCCCAGTGGCCCCCAAGGAAAAGTGCCAACCTGCTTCATAAAGACAGTGTCCTCCTTATCTGAACACATGCTGCCTGCTGCTGGTGCAACTTCTCTGATGACTCATTTGCCATTATGGTGAAGACCTCTGCTGTCAGCTGCTCCCGTTGTAGCAAGAATTGGGTACCTTGGCAGGTTTCACTGTCTTTAAACTGGGAAGTGCAGGGGAAAAGACACATGTTGTTTCCATGTGGAGATGTTCTGTGCAGCAGCAGCGGGCTCAGCTGGGCTGTCGGGGTGACTCAGTGATGGCACTGGGGAACCCCTCCCCTACATCGCCAACTGTCTACTCCTTAGTGAGCTGTGTTATCCAACTGACACTCAAATCCAGCTCAGAGCCTGAAACCACAATGACTCTTGACAGGATTTCTCAAGTGGTCGCTTTGTCAGGAGCTAAGCAAGAGGGCAGCCTGCAGAGTGTCAGTTCCTAATTCCCAAATCACTTCAGGTTAATTTGCCCAAGGAAATGTAGTGAAGTAAAGCATTTTCAAAAGTTCTATTCTCTGGCTTGCTTATGAGGGCACAAATTCAGACCTGCACTGCTCTGTGGTAACAGGTCTGATTGGCCATATTTCTGTTTCCTGACTGACTGAGGGCTTGGGCATTTCAGCCCCATAGATACACCTCAGAGTTTCAGAGCTACTGGCATCTCTGACCCCTCTTTGGTTTCCGTGTACCAGATGTCAGACCTCGTACCTTGCCTTTTATGGGGAATCCATGATTCTCCCACCCGCAGCCTAGGATCTCAGTGACAGGACACAGTGGGTTGACTGTGCCAGCGCAGCAGGTCCAAGTGGTTTCAGCACCTCTGCTTCTTTCTTCTGCAAGTTACCATGTGCTTGTTATGAGTGAGGCCTTCTCCTGAGCTCCAGCCCCCCCACCCCGCTTGTTGTCCATCAGCCTGCTATTCAATGCAGAAAATCTTGTCCTAATACAGCCATAACATAGAAAATCCTAGTTCTTTACTCACTATAGCTTTGAGAGCAACTATCTCAAGAACTGGGTTTCACATATACATTCATTATTGCAGATTATTTCTGTGTCAGGTATGATTCCCTTCTTGGATGCAATTTGTACAGGAGATGGACAGAAAGGGAGAGAGACAGAGAATGAGCAATAGGCTACATTGATGAGTAGAATGATGATCTATATATATGAATACTCAGGCCCTTGACTGTGAAATCCAGTGTACCTAACTCTCAGGGGAGGTGGTGGAGTCTCCTGACACCTCCCTACCAGGCATAGGTGTCTTGATAGAAGATGCACTTTGGATGAAGAAAAGTTTGCATTAATCAAACACAAGTCGTTGGGCTCAGTGTGTGTGTTGGGGTGGGAGCGGGTTCGGTAAGGGGGTGAAATTCTGCAGCCTGTACTATACAGGAGTTAGGGCACACAAATGATTCTCATACCCACGGGAGCTGCAGTGGCTGTGGAGAAGCACTTCTCACCTGGCCCAAAGCTGCTGTGGTGAGAGAGGGCTGGGGTAGTCCTTTGTCCCTGGGGTAGCCACACACTGAGCCCCTCCTTCCACATCCCACCCCAGAGCAATGATTTAAATGAAGAAAAATGAAAAAAAAAATAAGGAGCCAAGTAGCACCAGGTTAGTCTTCTAGGATAGATAGATAGGTAGATAGATGAAATGTGTGGGGATGGATAGATTTTTGCAGAGATTGTTGCATTTAGAAGGGGCCTGAGGGGAGAAGCCAGATTTTGTTGGTTTCAATTCAATGCTTTGAGGCTTTGCAAGACAGAAGCCAAAGATTTACGACATTTTATTTTAGAGGTGTTTTTTCAAGGAAATCAATCAGTTTTGCTGCCTTATATTTGATTTAGTTATTTTACAATAAATGGTTATTTTAGGATTGCTTTTATGATTATTGTGTATTCATGTTTTGAGGATTATTTTTATGCATTGTAGTTTGGGTTTGTGTGTATTTTGTTTTTGCAGGGAGAAATTGCTACCTTTAATTTGTTGTTGTTAATTTCCTTTTTTGTTAATTATTAGCTACAGAGGGACTATTTGGTAATTTTTGCACTTTTTCAGACAAAACATTGTTGCAACAACAATTATAGCTGTGCATCAAAACTTGTGCAAAGTGGGCAAGTGAGGTGTCTATCAAAATTCATGTTTTGCTGGTTCTCTTTTCATATGCCGCTATCATATTTTCATTTTAAGGTATAAATATAGGCTATGCACTTCCATTCAAATGTTTGCTTCTGGGAGACATCACTGGAGGTTTTGCCAACTTATTGCGTACAGATTGCTAGTTAAGTAAATTGTATGACTTTACTGGCAATGGACCTGAAGTGGTTCCAATCCCCATCTGATGAATTTTGCTGCTGCTGTGAAACTTCAGATCAGCATGTTAGCAGGAGCTGTGACCTAAAGGGACTGAATCATCCAAAGACAGGTGACTTACTTGAGTGACAAACCTTCATCTTGGGCATACTTTCACACAAGAACAATAGAATTCCCTTGGCGGGTGTAAACAGGGCCCTGAGAGTTCCTCCACTTGTCTTCATTTCAGCTCCTCTTTTCAGGCGCATCTTTTCCATGAACTAATCCTGGAAGGACTGATGACGTGCCATACCAAAGGATGAAGTCTAGAGATTTTTAAAATGGATTGTTTCTCCTCTGCTTCAGTCCTGCACCAAGAAGTTTGTATTGACGTATGGAATTTGATTCCCTTTAAAAGTTTACTCTGAATTTATTCAGTTTTACTTTGTTATGAATAAGCTGAAAAGCTGGACTGTCTTGGTGTGTTGTTTGGATGATTTCTTGTAGGTCAGTGTGTGAGTGGTTTTCTGTGCCGTATTGGGGAGGAATCCAGACTAGGGCTGTCAATAGAGTCGTCGTGTCCCAAAACAATTTTACACTCTCAGGGGCGCCCTCAGAAACCCTGCAATATTACAAAAGTACTTTACTATTTTCTTGCATTTTGCTAGTTACAGCGTATGACTGGCTGTGTAAATCAAGGCATGTTCTATGGCAGAAAGTTTATTGTTGCACGTTTATTACAAACACTAGAGTGCAACATTTTAGCTACATGGCTCCTCTGTCTCTGTCTCCACCTTTTAAGAGTGAATTTTGAGTGCACCACATTGCACTTTATATTTTTTGTATATATATTTAAGCAATATGTAACTTTGTGGTTAAATATTTTCATAATTTATACAGCACATTATCAGAAATAATTAGTTTATTCATACAAAACTGACTATAGGACGACTTACGATATTCAGACTAAAGTTTGCAACTAGGCTCTTCCCCTACTGGACCACTTCCTCCAAGGCTCACGTCCCGTCAGGCCCTGCTACCCCAGCCATAATAGAGTCTGACCATGGCAAAAGGAGTCACAAGATACAAGGATGCCTCAGGATACACCAGACTCTCTACCTTCCCTGCTTTGCACGTGTTGGGAGATAAAACATAGAAGGCCTGAGAATCCTCACAGTGGTTCTCCAGGCAGATCTTACCTTGGCCTGCAGCTGACTTCTAACTTGGAAAAGGAGCAGAGTCGGAGGTACAGAGCAGAAGCGGAAGATGGGGACTTGTACAAGGATATGGGAGAGAGGGGGAAGAAGATCCAGAATGAAATAAGTGCCTCTAGACAACACTTGCATTTTCTATCTCCCATGTCAACAGTCCAGGAGCTGGGCGATGAAGTGAACCATCATTTGGCAAAGGCCCTGATTATCCTCGCACGAAGTTGTTTGCTTTTTACGCTGTACACAATTGGGTTTATCACGGGTGGGAGAAACATGTAAACATAGCCCATGGAAATCTGAAGGGTGAGAGAAGAGCTATTCCCAAACCTGGGTATGACAGCCACCCCAACAAATGGTATATAGAACAGCAGGACAGCGCAGAGGTGGGAGACGCAGGTGTTCAAGGCAGTGAGACACTCCTTGCGGGATGTGACGTTCAGCACTGTTTTGAGGATCATCACGTAAGAGAGGAAGATGAGGAACGAGTCCGTCCCCATTGTCAAGAGTACAACACACAAGCCATAGATGTTGTTCACTGTGATGTCTGCAGAGGCCATCTTCATGACTTCCTGGTGCAGGCAGTAGGAATGGGAGAGGATGTTCTTTCGCCAGTACGGGAACCGTTGTACGAGAAAAGGAAGTGGCAATGTTATAGCCGCTCCTCTTAATACACACAACAAAGCCATCCCGACTGTTCTTGGCAGGGTTAAGATGGAAGTGTATCTCAGGGGGTTGGAAATGGCGATGAAGCGGTCAAAGGCCATCACCAAGAGTACAGAAGATTCAATGCATTGAAGTGAGTGGATGAAGAAGAGCTGGGCAAAACAGGCATTTGGGCTGATCTCCCTGGAGTTAAACCACAAAATACCCATGATTGTTGGCAGAGTGACTATTGATAAGCCGAGGTCTGTGATGGCCAATGTGGAAAGGAAAATGTACATGGGCTCATGGAGGCTTGGATCTGTTTTTACAATGAACAGAATGCCAGAATTTCCGACTATTGAAACAATATACATTAAGCAGAAGGGGATAGAGATCCAGAGAAAATTGCTTTCCTGCCCAGGTATCCCAGAGAGGAGAAACACTGTAAATTTGAATTTGGTCTCATTGACATCCGACATGATATCCTGGACAGGTCCAAGGGGTTATAAGCTTCCTTCCTGGAAGGGAAAAAAATAAGAAACCATATAGAATGCAAAGAGACAGCTCGCTGCCCTCAGTGCCAATCTAGAGATGCCCAGGAGCTCAAGGCAGATCTGCAAGAATGTGATCTTGGATTTAACCTGCCAACTGGAATTTAGGTTTGGCCATACAGGATCAGACCTACCGTCCATCCAACCCAGGATTCAGTGACCAGTTCCTGATACTCCAGAAGAAGGTGGAAAGGACCCTATAGCAGACACCTCTGAGATGAACTGGCCCCCATCACCCTCTAGTCAGACATATTATCTGATGTACATCAGGAAAATGTTATTTCAGGCATACTCCTGTAAGAGGTGCTGGGCATGAATTACATACAAACACCAGAAAGCTCCCCTGTTCTTTCCTGTCGGGGCTTTGTGAAAAGTCATGTGTATGCGTTGAAGAGGGATTTTGCTCATAATCCCGAATGAAAATGTCATGAGCAGCTTCTGTCCCAAAGGGGGAGCCATGTTAGTTTGTAGCTTCACCAAAGCCAGCAGACCTGTAGCACCTAAAAGAATCATAAATAAATAAATAAAGTGCTACAGAACTGCTTGTTTTTTGTGACACAGCTTCTGGTCACTGACTGGGGAGGTAGCATTCAACTGTTCCCCGAACTAAGAGCTAAGTGCACAAAATCACTACAAACACTCTTGGAAATACTTGTGAAATTCTTTCTAAAGTCAAGCCCATGAAGATGTTGAGACATCACTGTTCCTTCTCTCTGTAACAATTCCAACAACTCTGCAGCCCGCTAACCATTTATGTGGATGCCATAACATTTCTTTTTCTTCTACTTGCACTACAACTATCGTAACATTTCTCGAGCTGTACTTTAGCACCCACATGGGATCCAATTCTTTTCCCTCTGATTTTCTTTCAGAAAGCTTTGCTCAGCTTAGAGTGGGACTGCAGATTCTTTTCAGCTCTCATTCAGTTGTCTATCAGCAAACAAAAGTGTGGTAACTCCTCTGATCCTGGGTTAGCTGCTGACTGGTTCTGGTGAAGTTCTGTTTTGTCATTCTGCAGTCTGTACTTGGAGTGGTAACATAGCCCACACACCTACCTGTTGTTCAAGGTCCTGTGGAGGGCACCAAGACCACTTACACAGAGAACAAAAAAAAAAATGTTTTCTTTACACTGTTGCCTCAAAATGGAACAGCTCCAGCACTAAGATCCAGAGGTCTCAGGCTGGAGTCTGCCTGTTGGCGGTTACAGTAACAGGTGTGAGTGTATGTAATAAAACTCCTTGCTGCTTTTGCAGGCACAAGCTGAGCTTTCACTCTCTGGTACATAGTAATCTCTGATATTCAGGCTAAATGAGAGTTTGGAGAAAAAGGATTTCAAAGGAAAATGCCTGAATATTCATGCAAATGGAATGTCATTTCACACCGGGAAAGAAACCATTGTTCTTTCTCTTTCACTTGCTCACTCTATGACTTTCTGTGTCCTTGATCATTAAATATGTCTCATCAGGAACTTTAATCTGACAGACAGGGTGCTAATGTGCATGTTAAACTCACAAAATCAATGTATCTGACCAAATGGGATTTTTGCCCACGAAAGCTTATGCTCCAAAAATTCTGTTGGTCTATAAGGTGCCACAGGACTTCTTGATGTTTTTACGGATACGGATTGACACGGTTACTTCTCTGACACATGATAACCCAGTGTGTGGGGTGTTTGCTGCAGAACTCCATTGAGTGAACAGTTCCGACGTTGATGCTACTGCTGTGTTGGGTTAAGTAATTGTAGCTCTTCAGTTTTACAGCAGGTGCTGGAAAATAAGCAGGACAGGAAGCAACAGCACTGGGAAAACCATTTGTCAGTAATCAGTACATGGGGGCTGAGAGACAAAACAAGAGCTACCAACTGGGAAGAGCCAATTTCTGTGTCCCAGCCACACTACACGGATTTTTTTGCCGGTGCTGGGAGACCTGCAGATGTGAGGCAGCTGTTGATGAGAAGTTCTTCAGACTGACAGGCAGAGACACAGTTGGGGAAGGTGCATGATCTGCCTTGGGCCCTGACACAGTGGGAACACTTAGCCTCAGAGGCACGTACAGATGGTTGTTTGAAATCCCTCCTATTCTCCCATATGAAGCTTTTGTCCCGCTAGTCAGATAAAATGATATGCTGGGTGAAGAAGGGTGGCTGGTCACTCGCTCACCACTAGCCATTTACTTCCAGAGGGAAGAAACACGGGTCTCAAACAATCCCAGACCAGCAGAGCCAACACACAGTGTTCGGCAGCCCAGCACCCAACCTGAGAGGGAGAGGATCTCAGCATTCTGCTCTGGTGTGTATGTACAGGGCAGACGGTCTTGAGCCCATTGTATCTCTGATGACAGACCGGTGCAGCGCGGGTTGCTGGCATTCACGGTCAAGCCAGACTATTAAACCTTAAAAAAATGACTAACTTCCCAGGAGCCAATAAACCTGAGGTGATTTAGGGACAAGGCCCTGATATTCTATCAAGTCTCCTCTCAGTCGGTCTGTGCCAGGATCAGGTTAGAGCAGAAAATACCTCTCGGAATGGGCCCCGCTGAGAAATTCTGACTCCAGGCTTCAGTGCTCTAACACTGTGAGCTCACTTGGAACGTCCGAGTTTCTTGGACTTTCAACAACCCACTGCACAGCAGGGGCAGAAGAGTCACCCTGATTTCCTGGCTGAGTACTCAGCCGTGGCACAGAGCAACACTTTGCATCTTAAAGACAGAGGAACCTGCCAACGTACCCAACTGTTGTGAGAAAGGGAACCGCGGAGACCAGAAATCTTCCCTGTAAATCAGAAGGAGTCATCCGAGAGGTGGCGGGGGCAGCAGTGGTGTGTGTTGAGATAAGGAGGTAACTGCCTTTATGAAGCATGCTGGCACAATCCCTTGGGGACCACTTGGTCATCAGGGAACACTGGCTGCTTGGCTTTCTAGGCACTGGGTTTAACCCCATCACAGTCAATGGCAAACTGCAGGAGACCACATCACAAGGGATGGGGCTAATGCTACACAACTTGACGGCAACACCAGCCCTGCTGTAGGCTCCGTTCCTGGAACCCAGGTTTGTCTGCACTGTTCTCATTGTTCTGATTTGTCACATGGTCCTCTGAGAGCTGCCAGCTGGTAACAATGGATGAAAAGGAAACATTTAAGTTAGGGGCCAAATATTTGAGGGTAGATGAAGGGAAATTCTCTATTTTCCAGCTCACCTGCAGCTCAAACCCTGAGTCTCCAGCCCTCATCTTTCAGGATCCCAGCGCTAGCTAACAGCACCCCCTGTATCATCCTCCCACACTGAGCAAGCAATTAAAGTGACCATGATTCCCAAGGAGACTCCCAGCAACTCAGCCAAGTGGACCCACCAGGAGAGGCTGTTGGCTGTTTCTTCAGCCCTACAGCGTCTGCCTCAGGACCCAGGAGGCTGTTGCATGTGGCCTTAATACTCTTTCCTCCCAGATCTGACTGATCAGCTGCGGGGGCTGACATCGTGCCCGCACAGTATTCCTTCACTCCCTGCTCCGCCATTTTGTGCAAGAAGTGGGTAGTTCCCCTGCTGGCACTTGCAAGCAATCAAATCCGCAAGCGGGAATGACAGAGCTTTAAAAAGGGCCATTCTGGGCTCAGACTGGACCTATGGTCACCGTCCCACAGACATCCCCCTTGACTAGCTAGGCCAGCTCACCAGTAGCACGAGCTCCTAGAAGCTGGGAGTGAGCAGTTTGCAGTATTAAGTCCAAAACTAGTGCCAACATAATCTCTTCAGGGGACGAACTCGCGCCCTCCTGTTCTATGGCATTGACATAGCAAACCCTCTAACCCGGCCATGGGCAACCTAGGCTAGTGAGTGGGCCACATGAGTGGTCCTCCTTTATCTCAGGGGGCTACAAGATTATTGTAACTGAGACTTTCTCCTGGATTGGGCAGCTTTTCTCACTTTGCTCTTGTGCTGGTATCAAGTGTGCTGATTGTACTGTAGCAGCACTTTGATGGGATGTGGAGGGAGCACACAGCTCTTACGGTCTATATTGTGTGCCACCAGCACACACCTCACTTTACTTGCCCTTATTTTAGGTGTGTGGCACTTTAGGAATACCAGTAGGAAATAAACTATGTGGACAGAAGCCAGTGGAATTTGCCAACCCTGAACATGGGCAACAATAAACAATATGTCTTACAGGCCACACATAGAAGCTGGCTGTGGTACAAAATGGCTGCCCCTCCCAGCACATGCCGAAGTTGAGGCCTGCATTATACGACCCCTTTTCGTCTTGAGAGACAGGGGTGAGCAATGGTGGCTAGGATCTGTGGGCATTGTTTGAGAGGCCTGGATTAACTAGCTCATGGCTGCCTGTGGTAAGGACACCCCAGTTCCAGGTGACCCCCTTCTTTAACAAGTCCTTCAGTGGAGCTGTTGGCTCTGAAAATCCCTCCTTAAAACCCCCTGAGAGATGAACCCTTCCCAGAAAGGATAGTGGAGGATAACATCTGTGGGAACTGGCAATTTAAGAATCAGCTCTACTCTCATCTTTCTTTGGGCTGACACTGAAGTCAGTTTCCTGAAGGTTTGTAACACTCAATGCGGTATGGGTTGAATTTCTCTAATACAGCTCCCGCAGGTCCTGATTGGTGCCAGATGAAAGAATTGGCTCAATCACACTATTGCCTAGCATATTACCAGCATTTCCTCTGATCACTGGGCTCTTAGAAGTAATCGGGGGTAAATTACAGCTCAAGAACAAAACAGATTACTGAGAGCCAGGACTTGTGGTTGTAAACAAAGTTTATGGAACCACAGAAAACTTGTCCACACCCATGGTAAGTGGTCATCCAGCTATCTAAAGTCATGCCGGATTATGGATGTTTCTGGATGAGAGAGTTCCGGACTACAGAGGTTCAACCTGTACTTCCAAATTCTCACCCATGTTTCGGGTGCAAATCAGGATATCATCCATATACGAAATATAAATGGACAGAAACAAATAAAAAAGGTGGGTTAAATCCCAAACTGAAAACCACTTAGGTCGCACCTTGCAATGGAGCCCACGAGCTCCTGATGCTTTACCTTCATTGGGGTAGCACCCGATGAAGGGAGCAAAAACCATCGCTTTAAAGCACTTACCTAAGAACAGCATTTTAAGGACTTGACTGTTTCACTGAAACCCATTGTCTGGAAAAATCCATCAGTTGTTTCTTTCAGGCTAGTTTCTGCCACTCTTGGAATAGCCACACTGCGCCGGTGACCTGGGAGGAATCAGGACCTGTAACTGGGATTTCTGCTTCACTTTTCCTGCTTTCTATGTTATTTTTGGCTCACACCTCCTGGTGTTTCTCTACAATTATCAGAAGTTTGGGTGTCCATTGGGGCCACTCCAATTCTCCACAAACTTAAGACCTCTTATTGGGTCTTGTAATTGACACACCAAGGTGTGGTTCACTTCCCATTTGATAGCACCTAGACCGCTCACACAGTGATGGAATAAGTTTCTTCTCCACTCTTAGCTGAGAGTCAACTGGCTTTCAGTTCCAAATCGAGAGGTTTCTGCACTGAGCTCCAGAGAGCCCAGGTTCAAGTTCAAGGCAGTTACAGTCACGTCCCAAATACTCCACTTGTTCTCAGGATGGGCCAGGGGGCTTTTCTTCTCCCAAACAAATTGTTAAGCCAAGCTCCTCTTAGGTTCTGCTCTTCCACACCAAATACAAAACATTTCTGCAAATGGGAACCACACTCTTTGTCTCATTAAAGCCCTGTCTGGTTTTAAATGCAGCCCATTAGCCAAATATAAGTGTACTCTCCATTCGATTATCTAAATGATAAATGGACACCCACGAGCAATTGTGATGGGACAACTCCTGAGGTAGAAATAAATAAAAAATGCACAACTCCCCAAAATACTTGTGGACAAAAGAACAAAAACAACCAAACAAACAAAACCCTGTGTGGATACCAGTATTGGAACACTGGGAAATTCTCGAATTAAGGTTATTTGCACAATATTAACATCACGCCCTTATGCATGTGCATTATGATACAGCTGCAGAAGTGTGGCCTTGTGGTAAACTTCCTTCTCTTCAGTGTCTCAATTCCCTCCATGCTGCAAAGGGAAGTGGTGCTTTCTCCATTTCTTGACAGCCTCCAGTGAAGGGCACCTACCGTTCTGGAGTACACTTTCGTCCTCAACTGGCCTCGGCACCATACACGTGTCCTGTGATCTGCAGGTGCTTCTTATTAGATCATCTCATGGCCTCCTCTGACCTTAAAGTCTATAAAACTATGCAAAATAGAGTGCGGCATATTGAGCAGCCCCTGATGTTTTCATGTGTGACTTGCGTGTCTTGCAGAACTTACAGTGAGGGAACGTGTTCTCTGTGAGGTGAGCACTTGGGTGGCCACCCAGGAGAGATTCAGGTACCAACAGCTGATCAGCAGATCACCCACACCACCCACAATGGGACACTTGTGTTCCTTTCGGTGATCCACATCCATACATACAATGATACACATAAAATTGATTCTGCCCATGGATGGAAAAAGTTAGAAGGACCAGTAGTGATGGGGAGAGTGTGGGCAACATAGGAGGAGAAGCTCCGACATGCACAGGGGCTGTCCAGGGGCAGGAGATTAGCTCCACAGTGCAGGGGCGGGCATGGCAGTGACATCACAAGGAACTTTTGCAGCACCCCAGCATATTGGTCAAAGGAGGCTGGGCGGCAGTGACCTCACAATGAGTCCATGGCAATACTCATGTAGGAGAATTGGCAGGGGCCGTGCAATCTCCAGCTCTCTGTGCCTTTGCTGCAGGCAGGTCTCATCTTGAGGTCTCTCCTTGAGGACTGAGAGAGAATTCTGGCTCACTTATGTGAGGATGAGGACGAGCCTCTTTGGAGGTTTCTTTGTTTCTCACCACTAATTTTACTGGAAGACTGAGACGGATGCTCATGATAGGAAGGGAAGAGCCTCAGGGAGGGCTGGGACCTGTGCAGCCTGCCCCATCTCATGCTTTCCACAGCAAGGCATGGAAAAGAGCAGGTTGAGGTGGGAGATTTTTTGTTTCCCACCTCAGCCTTTGTCCCTTGGAATCACTGGAGACCTTGGAGTTTTGTCCTTTTGGGGTTCCCTTTTCCCTGATTCCCTGATACCACTGGGGAGGAGGGGGTATGACGGGGTGTACCAACCCCTCACTGAACAAGGGGTGACGGAGTATACCACCTGTGAACTGAGCAGGGGAGTAGAAGCCAGGCCTATTGGGTGGAAAAGGCCCCGCCCCGAGACCCTGCTGGGCATGCTCCGGCTGCATCCCAGGTATAAAGGCTGGGGAAGCCTTGCAGTTGGGGCTGGCCAGGGAGGGGGTAGGAGCTCCAGTTGGAGCCTGGGCACAACAGCTGCCTAAGGAGGGGCACAGCATCTGCCTGAGGGGTGGCAGCAGCAGCTGCCTGTAGAACAGCAGTTGGAGCAGTGACAGCCACCGCCACAGTAGCGGTCTGCAGCAGGAGGAAGTGGCCCAGGGCGGGGACTGAGAAGGTTTCTGGTGTGCTCAGTGTGTTGCACTGAGGATCCCTGTTAAGCTGGTGGCTGGGGTCACATACCCACCACCAACAGGGCCCGGGGATGGAGCTTGGTGGGGTGGGAGTTCCCAAGCTCCCTACCCCCAACACCCTGTGAGCCTGAGGCAGGGGGAACTTAGGCCACTGGGGCCTCACTAGGTCACTGATGCCTGTGAGTTCAGAGTAGGTCGGTGAGGCCTTTGGATTGTGTCTAGGCCACAAGGGCCTGATTGGGCTGTGAAGCTCTTGGGGTGATTCTGGGGGACTCTCGGTCACAAGGCAAGTCAGGAGACCCCACCACAGGGGGCTACTCTCATTAAAGAGGCCTGACACAGGGGGGGCTTGGAAAGTTCTCTGGCAGTGATCCCAACTCAGATTTGAGCCATTCTTTGGTCATCTGTGCCAGGGGGCTACTGGTCCCTTTCAGGGCAGCCTGGGCCCAGGCAATATATGGGATCCAATCTGAAAGCAAAGAGCTTGTGTAAAGCAGGGAATTGTCTATCAAGTACCTGGCACTCCTCAAAGGCCATCAGGACCCAGTTGCAAGGATGGGATCTCTCTGGTGCTGGAGCAGGAGAAACACCAGTACCTGCGAAGTTCCCTAAGCTGTTAGGTACACCGATGGAGCAGAAAGGAGAGAGCATTAGCCTGAAACTCAGCCCATCAGTGCTGAGACTCTGGGAAGTGGGAGGCAGAGGTTCCTTGCCCTTTTCCTTCTGAGGAGGCTTCACTCCTGCACCCCAAATGACTCATCCGAGACCCCACTCTAGAACTTGCACCTCCAGGCAGAATCTTCACTTCCCCACAAACCCCAATCCCCTGCCCCAGTCTGGTAAAAATGAGTGAGTGAAGGCAGAGGAAAGCGAGTGACTGTGGGAGTGGGGATGGAGGAGTTGGCGGCAGGAACTGGGAGAAGATGTAGGATCAGTGGGGCCTTGGGAAGGAGAGTGGCAACAGTAGGGCACAGGTGCCCAGTTGTGTGTGATGCAACTTTGGCAATCCTATCTGAGGTAGCCCTACAGGTGCGGTAGGCTGTCCTCTAAGCTCATTGCAAAGACTTTCTCTCAGCCTGGGGTACATAACACAAGAGTTCCTTTGTGGGGTCATAATATTTTTTTTTCTCTAAGGCACATGTTCTCTTGTTCTACAGCCCATCCTCGTCTGTTACTTCCAAGTGCCACCCCCTCTGCTTCCACGGTTCCTCATTGGTGCCCTCTTCCCTCTGTTTTCTCCACAACCCCAGCCACTTCCTGTCTCATCCTCTGAAGCCCTGTCCCCCGCTCCTCACGGTGTTTTTAGCTTCTGAGGCAGCTGATAATATGTCTCAGCTCTGGCTTTTGGCTTAGCCAGGGGGCAGGTCCTCAGGGGAAAAAGATGAACAAAAAGTGTCATCAGGTAGTGAGAATATCTGGGGGTCATAGTGGACCATAACCTAAATATTAGCCAAGAGTGCAACAATGTTGCAAAACATGAATAGTATTATAAGATATTTTAATGGAGGTCCCTGCTCCTTGAATATCCCCACTCCATAGTGCATCAAGCACTCATCCCACAGAGCACTCAAGAAGGGCCAGGATTTGTCGCTTCACAACAGCTTTTTTCATGGCTCGTGGATGTTTGACCAGAGACAGGACAGTGTCTGGGGAAGCAGTATTCATAGTATTTCTCTTTATTGACAGCACAGACAGGAATTTTGAGACAGGAACAGCGACAGATATAGCTCATTAGGAAGCAACATCTCATGTTTGGTGGCTTCCATGAACACTGTCACTTTGGCCACATTGCTGCCTGTTTTGGTCTCCTTCCAGCACTGTCCCCTCCTCCCTCACCAACAGGTGGGGGTGGCCTCCCTTTCTCCTTGCTTCAGGCCATGATCCCTGTCCAAAAAGTGGAGATCAGTAGCTCATATGGGCTCAGCTTTAGCAGTCCAGGTTGGAATGGAGGGTCCATGTTTTTTGTCTCTCACGACACCAGGGGCGCAAGCAGTCCCACTAGGTTTGGATGGGGTAGCTCCACACTCTTGGATGGGGCAGGACCAAGGGTGGAATAGGTGGGGCTGAGGGCACATGGCACCCTCAGCACCACTGTAACCATAGTGATTCCCTGCCAGGGCTGCCTGGAGGATTCCGCATGGCACACCTGCCTTCCCAAGCAACTCCAAGAGCCACATGACATTAAAAGGGCTCAGTGCTCCATGCACTTTTGATGGACCATCAACAGTGGTGGCCAGAGCTTCTGACCCTGTTAAACCACTGAGCCCGGAGGCAACTTCTCCCTTTATGTCCCCTCCCCTGTTGGCAGGCCTGCATGCCACCAGCCCTGAAGCAGCGTAATGAACTGTTCCTTCACTTGACAAAGATCCTGATGATCCTTGCACGCAGGTGTTTGCTTTTTACGCTGTACACAATTGGGTTCATCAGGGGCGGGACCAGCAGGTAGATGTAGCCCAGGAGAATCTGAAGCAAGTGAGAAGAGCTATTTCCGAATCTGTGTATCACAGACAGGCCAATCACTGGGATGTAGAAGAGCAGGACCGCACAGACATGGGAAACGCAGGTGCTCAGGGCCCTGAGGCACTCTGCATGGGAAGTGATCCTCAACACTGTTTTGAGGATCAGCGCATAAGAAACCAGGATTAGCAACGAATCAAATCCCACCGTGCCGAGTATTATGAAGAAGCCATAGATGCGGCTGACGGTGATATCTGAGCAAGCCAGTTTCATGACATCTTGGTGCAGGCAATAGGAATGGGAGAGGACTTTGGATTGACAGTAGCGGTACTGTTTCAGGAGAAAGGGGAGTGGAAATGCTACGGATGCCCCTCTTAGCATAAGCACCAGCCCCATTTTGGTTATTCTTGGTAGGGTTAAGATGGAAGCATATCTCAAAGGGTCACAGATTGCAATGAAGCGGTCAAAGGCCATCGACAGGAGAACAGAGGATTCAATGAATGAAAGAGAGTGGATGAAGTACACCTGGGCAAAGCAGGCGTGGAGGCTGATCTCCCTAGCGTTAAACAAGAAAATGCCCAGGATCGTCGGCATAGTGGTTAATGATAAGCCAAGGTCCATGACAGCCAACATGGAAAGGAAAATGTACATGGGCTCATGGAGGCATGTATCTGTTTTTATAATGAACAGAATGACAGAATTTCCTACTAGTGAAAGAATGTACATGAAGCAGATGGGGATAGAGATCCAGACATAGACTGCTTCCTGTCCAGGTATCCCGGTGAGAAGGAGCACTGCAGTGTTGAATTTGGTGTCATTGTCTTCTGACATACTGTTGTGGGAAGGTCCAAAGACTTTTGTGCTTTCTTTCCTGAAAGAAAATAAACCAGAAGACTAGAGGGTATTTAGTGAGACATCTTTCTGCTGTCAATGGAAACCTAGAGATTCCCAGGAACTCAAGGAAAATCCCCAAAAACATGACCTTGGATTTACAGCATAGATAGGGAAACTATCAGATTGGTTCACTCCTGTGCTCTATCTTTCCCATTATACCATCTCTAGTCACATATTCTGCAGAGGGTTGTAGAAGGAGCCATGACTAGGCAGCTATGAGAGAACCTGCTCCCTGGGAATGTTTTCCCTGACACCCACAAGTTAGACATATTTTGTGGGGTAAGTTGGGAGGGTTTTAAGCTCTTCCATAGCTTTTTAAACAGGCCACACATCTTAATTGGATTTTTGGTTACTTGTTTTAACATAGGATTTTTCACTGAATTTTACTGAACTCTTTCCCTAGCTGATACCATTTTTGCCATGAGTTCTGCAGCCTAATTGAGCACTGTGTTTGGTTTTTTTTTTGTTTTGTTTTTTTTAAATTTCAGTTTTCCTTCAGATACTCCCTCTGGCCCTCCCTTTCTGAGCATGAGATGGGCATGATGAAAATGGTCATGTATCTGTATGTATCTCTCCTGCATGGAAGCTATTTATAAATATATTTAATTTATTCAATCATACGGCTGATTTCAGTAACAGTGATTTCAATGAAGACACTCAAGATTTACATGTGTAAATTGGATCAGAACTGGACTCTATCAATTTTCCCTTTCCAAATGCTGTCAGTGATACCCTTAATCTCCCAAGAATCCCTCCAACAAAAATCAAGGTGCTTTCCTGTGATAGCACTGACTGAATCCATGGATAATCATTCAGGCATCTCTTCATTCTCAAAGGACCTGAATGTTCTCAACATGCAAGAGTCTGTAGATATTTGGTGAGCTAACACAAACAATTACTTCAGCTGGGCTGCAGTGGGGTTGTTATCACAAACATATAAGAAGAGCAAACTCTATGTTTGTACGTATATCCAGCTGGGTGTGCAAGTTAATGCATCCATACTCAAGAAGTCATGAGAGTAAATTACACACAACTGCTATTACACTCTAAGTCAATATTCACAGAGAGGGATCCATGCTAGTCTATATACTATCAAAACAAAAAAGGACTATCCAGTTACGTCGACTCCCTCCTCAAACCCTATGCCACCAACACTCCCAGCTATCTGCGAGATACCATTGACTTCCTGAGGAAATTACAAAACATCGGAAAAGTTCCTGACAATGCCATCCTTGCCACTATGGATGTAGAGGCTCTGTACACTAATATTCCACACAAAGACAGATTACAAGCAATCAGGAATACCATCCCTAATGTCAACACAGCCAATCTGGTGTCTAACTTCTGCAAATTTGTTCTCACCTACAATTATTTCTGATTTGGGGACAACTTATACCTCCAGATTAGTGGAACTGCTATGCGCACCCGCATGGCCCCACAATATGCTAATATATTTACGGCTGACCTGGAACAATGATTCCTCAGCTCTCATGCCCTATTACCCCTCCTCTATTTAAGATAGATTGATTACATCTTTATGATTTGGACCCATGATATAGAGACACTAGAAGAATTCCACAGAGACTTTAACTATCTGCACCCCACCATCAACTTATGCCTTGATTACTCCATGCAAGAGATACATTTCCTGGACACTACAGTACAAATCAAGGATGGCCTGATCGGTACCGCACTGTACCAGAAAACCACTGTCGCTATACTTACCTACACCCTTCTAGCTTCCATCCTGCACACATAACTAGAGCCATCGTTCACAGTCAAACTCTTAGGTACAATCATATTTGCTCTGATCCAACTGATGGAGACCAAAAACTACAAGATCTCTACCAAATATTCATAAACTTGAATTACCCACCAGAAGAAATAAAAAAAAAAAAATTGACAGGGCCAGACGAATACCCAGAGACCATCTACTCCAAGATAGGCCCAAAAAAGCCAAGAACAGAACACCACTGGTCATCACCTACAGCCCACAACTCAAACCACTGCCACAAATTATTAAAGACCTACAACCTATCCTTAATCAGGATGCCACACTCCAGAAGGCCCTTGGTGACATGCCTGTTCTCTCCTACAGACAACCTCCCAACCTTATAAGAATTCTCACCAATAGCCACAGTCTATACCACAGGAATACCAGTCCTGGGAATTTCCTTTCAACAAAGCCCACTGCCAGCTTTGTCCACATATCTATTCTGGCAATACTGTCACTGGACCTAACCAGCTTATTAACAGAATCACAGGCACATTCTCATGCTCCTCAACTAACATCATATATGCCATCATGTGCCAACAATGCCCAGATGCTTTGTATATTGGATGGACTTCAAAATCTCTCAGACAAAGAGTTAGTGGGCACAAAACAGACATCAAAACACTCCAGATCCACAAACCAGTTAGCCTACATTTTAATGGAGTGGGCCGTTCTGTTAATGACTTAAGAGTTTGTGTTTTATTGAAGAAGAATTTTCAGTCTGCTTTACAAAGAGAAGCTGCTGAACTCTCTTTCATATTCAAATTCGACACATTAACACGTGGTTTGAACCGGGATGCAAATTTTCTGGGACATTATAGGGGCTCTTTGGCATACTTGTCTTAATCTAATTCTTGACTTCCCCACCCCCACCCCTCTGCTCTCTGATTTGCTGACCTTGATAATTTTTTTTTTCTGATTTGTCAACTTTGATTACTGTTTTTGGTTCTCTGTGCCTTAAATATTGAGTCTGTTCTGGTCTGGCTATGGTCTGAAGAAGTGGGCCTGTCCCACAAAAGCTCACCTAATAAATTATTTTGCTAGTCTTTAAAGTGCTACTTTACTGCTTTTTTGTTTTATGTCAATATTGTATTTTAAAATGGACATGCAAAACACTGTTGCAATCACTATCCTAGATTTGCACCAAATCTTTTGCCAAGTGAGGTGTCTATTGAAACCTGATGATTCTCTGAATCAGTTTATGCTGCTTATATGTCTGTATCATTTTTATATGTGGAGTTATAGGTATTGTCTCTGTGCTTGTATTTGAAAGGTTAATTTTCAGGAGACCTCAGTAACAGGTGTGGTGCCAAGTAAAGCAGCATCTGAGAAACATGGCTGAGGATGTGTAGTCTGGGAGACTGCCAATGGCAGGATGCCCCAAAAAAGGACATGGGCAGGTGACCCACTCATGGGCAGTCTCCATTTTGTATGTGCTTCCAATGGATTTCCCTCCATATAAGCAAGGGTCGAAAGAGGAACATCTTTGCTATGAACTGAGCCTGGAAGGATTGCTGACCCTTCCGAACAAAGGATGTACTCCAGAGACATTTAAGATAGCAGCCTATTCCGTTGGCTGCAGCCTACATTGAGAACTTTAAGACTGATGCAGGTAAACTGAGTACATTAACAATGTCTACTCTCACCTTATTCTTTCTTTCTCTTTATTAATAAGCTATAGATTTTAGATTCCAAGGAATGACACAGTGTGATCTTTGGGTAATATCGTAATGTGCTCATTGACCTGGAAATGTGGTTGTCTTTTGGGACTGGAAGAACCTGTGTGGATTTGGTGAGATTGGTTTTCATAACCTCTCAACCTACTATTGAGATCTCCCAGAAACTAGCATTTCAACTACTTATCTGAATGGATGACATGGATTATTTTATTCCGTGTGTTTGAAGCACTGAAATGTTACCTAGAGAGGTGGTGGAATCTCCTTCCCTAGAGGGTGTTTGAGTCCTGGTTTGAGATAGTCTTGGCTGGGATGACTTACTTGGTGTTGATCCTGCTTTAGGCAGGGGGCTGGACTAGATGACTGCCTGAGATCCCTTCCAGCCTTAGGAGTCTATAATTCTAAGATTCTATGGACCTTAGGTCTGACCTTAGGTCATTCTTGTGTTCTCATATTCTGAATATATGTGATAGAAACATTTTCAGGTCAGTTAACAGGACACAGTGGATGTAAGAGCACAAATGCATTGCAAAAATATGTAAATGACTTTTTAACTACTTTCTAAAGCAAAAATCATACCACTTAAACATGTATCCTAGTTTAGCACACAAAGGTAACCCTAATCCTTCCATTCTGATCTCATTTCAGAGATGATTTCTCAAGTTAGAGTGGGACTTAAAAATGTTTCATGTGTTACGTAGATTTCTTAAGAACCTGAAAAGATCAGAGCATCACTACTGTGACTCAATTGCTTGTCAGCAAGCAAAACTCAAGGAACTCCTCTGTTCTCTTCAGGTTCTGTTCTGTCTGGATGTAGCCAACATGAAGAATGGTAACAGGTACTTGGATCAGCATATAAAATATTCATTCCCCGGAATCTCATGGTACACTGATTTCAAACCTTTTTGCATTTGTGGAACCCTAATAAATTTCAATTGGAGTTGTGAGTAACTGGAAATCTGCAGACCCTCCCAGTGGTCCAGGTTGAAAACCACTGGCCCAGCCCATAGTAACCACAGCACATGTTATCCAGCCACAAAGAGGATCGCAGGAAGAACCTTTCAAAGTCAAATATCTGGAGCTTTATTTCCCATATTCAAGGAGTCCCTGGTTCTGTTTCCTGAATGCATAAAAGGCACAGAATGGACTTGGAGCTGTGCAACCATAATACAGGTGCAATTTGAACCCAGTTGTTTGGATATTTGTTGTGCTTTGGGATGTTTGTGTTATGTCTACATTACATACATGCCAGGGGGGAAGCCATCTTTCAGGCTGGGTTTACACTACGGAGAAAAAGAATCCATTTAAGATACACAACTCCAGCTATATGAGTTGCGTAGCAGTTATTGACATATCCTAAATAGATTTTTCTGCCATCCCCATAGTGGGAGGTCAATGAGTGAAACTCTCCCTTTGACTTCTCTCACTGCTCTTGGCAGCAATGTGTACCAGGTTGACAGTGGAGACCTGGTGGTTTGATTTAGCATGGCCCCACTACGAGCAGTAAATCAAACCCCAGAAGATTGAACACCACTTCAACTCCAGAAGCACCCTCAGTAAGCTGGAGGCTGAGCGATAACAGTGGAGCTGAAAGCTGGGAACAGCCATTTTCCAAGCTCCAGCCACATTGTGCAGCTTGTTCTGCCAGTGTTGGGAGTCTGCACAAAGCTGGGGGCAGCTGTTGCTGTGAAGCTCTTCAGACTGACTGGCACAGACTCCGCTGTAGAAGTCAGAAGGCCCTCAGCCTGCCTGGGTCCCCATGAGATTGGCTTTGGCTCAAGGGTAATGTACAGACTATTGTTTGAAAAACCTCTTGTTCTTCCATGCTGCACTTTCTTCCCTCTCTTCAGATTACACTGAATGTAGCTTCTAAATTGCTGGCTGCTTGCTTGTTCCACCACTAGACACAAGTTCTGAAACAGAAGTGAAATCAAAGGTGCTGAAGCCAATGGGATCTGAACAGCAAGCCCGGTCAACCCACAGAGTGCTGTAGCCCAGGATGCAGTCTGAGGGTGTGAGGACTGTGGGATTCTACCCCAGGAGAGAGAAGGTTTCAAGGCCTGACATGTGGGACTGGGAGACCCACAAGGGTCAGAGATGCTACTATCCCAAAAATTCTAGAGTCCTCAGACAGTCAGGAAATAGAAATATGCCTTATTGAGCCTGTTACCGATCCTGTGTTCACAATCAAGCAAGAGAATAAAACCTTTGAAACTGAATTTGCTTATTACATCTTCAGGAGCAAATAAGCCTGAGGGGATTTGAGACCTTGTCACTGATATTCTGTGGGCACATGGCACATCTACAAATGGGACCAATGGGAGACTCTTGCCTCAGAGCAGCAGGGTTTTCATGCTCGGAGTTCAGTTTGAATGTCTGATGTCTCTGTAGCTTGAAGAATTCATTGTGGGGCATGGGCAGATGCAGGGGTGAGGTTCCCTAAGCGACCTAGCTCTGCCTACCCTCCGACCCTTTCAACAAGTTACCCTAACAGCCCAGCTGAGTCCTCTGCTGCTGCACAGAACATCTGAAAACAGGAACAGCTGACAGCCTTTCCCCTGCGCTTCCCATTTAAAAGATAATAAATGTGAGAACGTACCCAACTGCTACTAGAAGGGGAGTCACTGACACCAGAAGTCTTCACTGTCGAGCGCAAGAAGTAATCAGAGAGGCTGCACAGGCAGCAGGCAGTGACTGTTGAGGCAGGGAGGCAACCGTCTTTTTGAAGCAGGCTGGTACATTCCCATGGGCCCACTTGGCCATCAGCGAACCTCAGCTGCTTGGCTTCGTGTGCATCAGCTGTAATCTTTGGATCATTCCGGTAGGGAAAAACTTCCTAATAGTCAGAGTGGTTCAGCACTGGAGTAAACAGCCCAGGGAGGCTGTAGAATTCCTGTCACTGGTGAGTTGTAAGAGCGAGTAAAAACAGGTTAGACTGATCTAAAAAACACTTAGTCCTCCTTCCTGTGTTTGGGGACTGCACCCAATGACTTCTAGAACTCTGCTCTAGTCTGACAGTTCTCCCTGATGGAGACATTGTAATTTGGATACTTTTATGGCAGTGGGGGACACTGTTTCCCAGCCCAGCTCTAACTCAAACCATGAGCATCTGGGGTGGTTTAAAAGAATGCTGCTGCTGATGATGATGATTGGCTCTTGCTAGGTGGTGTTTTGTTTTTTTGAGCTAGGTACCTACATTGCCTCACAACATTCAAAATTGTTAGATTGGTTTGCAGCCTTGAGTCGCACGAGAAGTTCGTCTCCATTTCCCCGTGCTGTACGGACCCTGGGGAGGCCTGGGAGACTAGCAGGACGCCTGGCGCCAGCAGCAGGGTCAGGCGCCCTGCACTCTCTGGCAGCGTAGGAAAGCAGAGGAACCCAATCCCAACCCGCTGCCCTCTCCTTGCTCTCAGCTTCATCACCTACTAAGCCCTTTGCAGGGACTCAGGGCTGCCATGCACAGAACTGCTGCAGCCTTCTCGCCCCCTGCTGGGGCAGCCCCCTCCTGGGGCATGAGGGGTATGTCTCTCTCCTTAGCACAGCACCTGCCTGCAGTGGCAGGGGGAGACAGGTGCCTCCGGCCCCAGCAGCAGGGCTGGGTTCAGAAAGTGCCTATGTGGGCTGTCGCAAAGAGGACACCTTAGTCTGGGGCTCTGGACTGCAGACCCTAGAGTCCCTGTGTTCTGGGCCAGCCCTACTTGGGCAAGGAAGAGGGAGCTCTGCACACTGCGGCTCCTCCACCTCCATGGGCAGCCGTGGCCCACAGCTCTCATTGGATGGGAATTGCAGCTAATGGCTGCTACAAGGGGTGAGGCCAGCAGGTGTATGTGAGGCAGCATGGGTTACATGCAGCCACCTGTTCGCTCCCAAAGCGGGCACTGCTCCAGGTAAGCACCGTGCGCCCCACCCCGCAGCCCCTGGACCTAGGCCTGAGCTCCCTCCACCAACCTAGCTCCCCCCTGGATCCCATGCCCCAGTCTGCACCCCACGCCCCAATGTGCAACCCTAATTCCCACCCAGACCCCAGACCCCTAGCCCAATCTCCTGCCCTGAGCCTTCTCCTGCGCTCCAAATGCCTCATTCTACAACTCCACCCCAAAGACTGCAGCCCGGCCAGAGCCCTCGTTCCCCCAGCCCTGACCCCAGCCCCAGCCCAGATCATGTGAGGAATGAGTTTTGTTGTGTGTGCCAATATGGAGGTGATGTGTTGCACCTCATCTCCCTAGGGGTGTACATAACAAAATTCATTCCTCATGCGGACATCAAAAGAGAGGGGACATGGCACCAGGTGCAGTGCTGTTCCCCCAGGCAGCATCACTGGGGGGTGCTCTTGGGGCTAGACATGGGAAGGGAGGGGAGCAGTGGTAGGGAGAGGTGGGGTGGAGTCTGCATCCCTGGAAGCTCTGCAGTTGTGTGGTCCCTCAGTGGACAGGCCAGTGATGCCCATCTCACTAGCAGAGGGTTCAGGGTGTTTTGTCTCTATTGATGGTGCACATTCGCACGTGCCTTCATGCAGGTTAAAATGTATTCTGCGCATGAATGGGAAAAATTAGGGGGAACAAAGGTGGGTCTCGGCCTGATGGACAAAGTTGTCCTGCAACCCACACCCCACTTGGGATGGCCATGGTAACAGTACATGTTGAATAGCCCCTGCCCACCATTGGGGCAGGCTTTATGGACCATGCAAGCACCACAGCATGCAGGAAGGTCCAGGATTGTGACTGAACATCACCTCTGCAATCATTTTTCATGTCCCATGGATGTTCAACAAGAGACAAGACAGCAACAAGCCAAGTATAAATAGGAAACAATATTCATATTCCTTCCCTTTATTCACTGCAGTAAGAGGGATTCGGAGGTCAGAGAAGACATGGATGCATTTCTTTATCAGCCAAAATCCTACTGATCTCCTGTCTCTGTGTTAATGCAATCACTTTGTAACAACTGCTGCGAACCTTGGTCTCTTTTCCTCAGTACACTCTACTTCCTCACCAGTGGCAGGGGACAGGCCCCCTCACACAGTTCCAGGCCTTACACCCCATAAAAAGCTCCAGCTACAGAGTGAAACTCAGTATCTCGTTTCATCTCATATGTAGGGGTCCAGTCTGGAATAAGTGGCTGTGGCCTGGGTTTTTCATGGCCTGCATCATCAGTACTGCAGATGAGCAATGAGCTCACCCTTCACTTGAACAACACCTTGATTATCCTTGCACGAAGGTGTTTGCTTTTCACACTGTACACAATTGGGTTCATCAGAGGAGGGACCAAGAGTGAGAGGTAGCCCAGGAGTATCTGAAGTAAGAGAGAAGAACTGTTCCCAAATCTGTGTATGACAGACAAACCAATATCTGGTATGTAGAAGAGCAGGACAGCACAGAGGTGGGACCCACAGGTTTTCAGGGCCTTCAGGCACTCCATGGAGGATGCAATACTCAGAACTGTTTTTAGAATCATCACATAGGAAACAAAGATGAACAAGGAGTCCAACCCTACCGCTAAGAGTTTAATAGCAAATCCATAGATGCTGTTGACTGTGATATCCGAACAAGCTAGCTTCATGACCTCTTGGTGCAGGCAGTAGGAATGGGAGAGGACATTAGATCGACAGTATCGGAACCGTTTCAGGAGAAACGGGAGTGGGAATATCAGGGCCACTGATCTTATCACAAAGACCAGACCCATCTTGGCGATTCTTGGCAGGGTTAAGATGGAAGCATATCTCAGTGGATTACAGATCGCAACAAAGCGGTCAAAGGCCATCAACAGGAGCACAGAGGATTCAATGTATGAAAATGAGTGGATGAAGAACATCTGGGCAAAACAGGCATTGAGACTGATCTCTCTTGTGTTAAACAAGAAAATGCCCAGTATCGTCGGTATAGTGGCTATCGATAAGCCAAGATCCGTGATGGCCAACATGGAAAGGAAAATGTACATGGGCTCATGGAGGCTTGGGTCTGTTTTTATAATGAAGAGAATCACAGAATTCCCTACTATTGAAGTAAGATACATTAAGCAAAAAAGGACAGAAATCCAAAGATAAATATCTTCCTGGCCAGGTATCCCAGTGAGGAGGAACACTGTATAATTGAATTTGGTGTAATTGACAGCTGACATTGTGTACCGGGATGTTGAATAGTAACAGAGAGGTAGCCGTTCTGCTGCTTTGTTTGTTATAGTGTACTGGGCTCTTTCAAGGAGTGTTCCACTTTCCTTTCTGAAAGGACAAAAAGAACATGAGACTAGATACTTATTGAGACACCTTTCTTCTCTCTAAGCAAGTCTCCGGTGTCCCAAGATCATCATCAAAACCTAGTCTTGAATTTACAGAATGAACAGGAAGATAAGTACTGCCAGACTGGATCAGACCTGCAATTCATCCAGCTGAATACCTAGTGGCCACTTCCAGATGCAACAGAGGAAGGTAGAAGGTGACCTGCAATAGTAATGCATGAGTTAGCTTATTCCCAGAGAAAATTTCCCCTTTCATTCACCAACTGGACATATTTTGTGGTGTAAATCAGGAAGGGTAGAAAATTTCTATGACTTTGAAAGCAATATTCACCACTGCCAGCAACACCATCCAAGGACCTAACCACACCAGTCACACCATCAGGGCTCTTACACTTGCACATCCACTCATGTGAGATATACCGTCAGGTGCCAGCAATACTGTTTTGCCATGTACATTGGCCAAACTGGACAGTCTCTGAGCCAAAGGATGAATGGAGATAAATCCAAAGTCAGGAACTGCAATATACATAAACCTATAGGGGAACAGATTAACCTCCCTGGGAGTTCAATTGTGGACTTAAAAATATCCTTTCTTTTACAGAAGAGTTTTACCACAGAATTACAGAGGGAGGCATCTGACTTGGAATTCCTTTGCAAATTTGATTCCTGATTAGAGATCTTAACTATCTTGTGCATTAAAGGGGCAATTTCCCCCCTTTTACTTTTTCCAGGAATGAGACACCATCAACTTAAGATGAGAATCCATCCAGCTAACTTGTTTCATTACCTGGTCCTGCTACCTCTTCCCCCAACACCTAAATAAACCCTAGATTCTGTTTTTCCTCTTCATTTTCTATCTGAGGAACTGGGTTCTACCCATGAAGGCTCATGACCTAATACATTTGTTAGTCTCCCAGGTGCCTCAGGTCTGCTTGTTGTTTGTGAATACTCACTATTCTGACTGGATTTCTTGTTTACCCATGTAAACATCCAGTCCCTCTTCAATCCTGCTCTGTTATTACATTCACTGACATCTAGTGATCGGGAGTTCTGCAGCCTCCTGGAAAGCACGGTGTGATATTGCAATTGCGGACTCTTGACAGACTCCCATTCTGGCCCTCCATGTCTGAGAGTTGCCCATGGTATCATGAGGTGTCTGTTAATCCATGGCAAGAGCATGGTGAAAAGAGTCATTGTATTTATCTGTCCTGCATATAAATGCATTTCATTGCCTCATTATGTATGTATCTTTGCATATTTGTTCCACTGCTGAGATCCAAATTTTTCCACCACTTCCTTCCAGCAAATTGAATAAATTCTCAGGTCTAGATTCTGAATTCAATTAAATTGATGAAAACAGCATCACTTCAGATTAACTTGTGTAAATTCAATCAGACCCAAGCTTCATTACCTTTCCCTTACAAAATGCTCCTGGTAATACACTCTGACCCCCAAGAATCTCTCCAAGATAAGCTGAAGTGAAGCTGGAAAACAAGTAGGAAGTGGAGCAATAGATCAGGAAAAGTCCTCACTCAGCGGGCACTTCAGGAAGGTTTAGAGACCACACTGGAGCTACACTCTGGGAAGAGCCTACTTTCTGGGCTCCAGACAGGTTACACAGCTTATTTTACCAGTGTTCGGAGTCAGTCCAGATGTGAGGGATTTATGTCTGAGAAGCTCTTCAGACTGAAAGTCACAGATGTCTGGGAAGTCTGAAGGCCCTCAGCCTGCCTGGTCACTGTCGGGATGCAATAGGTTGGGATCAGAGATGTGTACAGACTGTTGTTTGAAAACCTTCTTGTTCACCCATGTTGTGATTTCTTCCTGCTCCTTAGATAAAACAGTGTTTTGGTTCAGGCTGGCTGGTCACTCATCTCACCACTACTTACAGACTCCCCCAGGGAGAATCACAGGTGCCGAACCCACTCGGAACTGCAAGACAAACACTGTTGACCCTCACTGTGCTGTAGCCCAGCAGCCAGTGCAACTGTGTGAGCATTGAGGCATTGAACCCCAAGAGAAGTCAGGTTACAAGGTCTGACCTGTGCCACTAGGTGACCAGAAAGGTAACAGAGATTCTGGTAGCCCTGGAAGTCTGAGGGCTATCTAGAAGATAGAGTCCTCAGTTGGTCAGGAAACAAGAGAGATAGGTTACCACTGACCAGTCGAGCTCTGAATTCCTGCCTCAGCAGTTGAGCCAGAGAATAATACCTTTAAAAATGCATATGCTCATTAAATTTCCAGGACCATGTACATTTACAGGAAATTTGTCCCTATTGTTCTATGGGGTCTCCTGTCACACAGCCCCTGGCAAAATAGGGACCGGAATATAAAAACATTAGTAGCAGAGAGGTAGCTATGTTAGTCTGTACTCCAACAAAACACTGTGTTCTTATGAACATGTGTCCACCTTGCCTAGTATTCTGTCTTCTGACAGTGGCCAATGCCAGATGTCCCACAGGGAATGAAGAGAACAGGTAACTGTCAAGAGATTCATCCCGTCACCCATTCCCAGCTTCTAACAAACAGAAACTAGGAACACCATTTCTACCCATCCTGCCTAATAGCTGCTTATGGACCTATGTGAAGAATCCCTTCTTTCTGTTTGTTTTAAGCCTGCTACCTATCAATTTCATTTGGGGACCCCCGAGCTCTTGTGTCATGGAAAGAGTTAAATACATCTTCTTTATTCACATTCTTCACCACAGTCATGATTTCATACCTCTGTACAGTGTTTTGTTTTTGTTTTAGTTTTGTTTTTGTTTTGTTTTTTTTGTACTGGTACTTGCTGGTACTGAGTACTGGCACCTTGGCATATAAAAAAGAGGACAGCGAGCATAGCTGTATCAGTATCTACCAACTCCCAGTGTATTAATATACTATATATACGCTATAACACAATAATACACCTTGAGTTGGTAGATACTGACACAGATACACTCCCTCTCAGGGGTGTCCTCTTTCTTGAAAGGTCAAATATGGTATCCCTTGATCATGGGAGGTGGCCAGGAGCTAGTTGAGTACTGGCATCTCTCTTTTTTTTTTTTTTTACACAAAAGGCACTCATTCTGTATCATATCCCCTTTTAGCCGTCTCTTTTCCAAGATGAAAAGTCCCAGTCTTATTAATCTCCCCCTCATATAGCAGCCATTCCAAACCCCAATCATTTTTGTTGCCCTTTTCTGAACTTTTTCCAAGATCAAGTAATATATTTTTAGATGAGGGGACCACACCTGCACACAGCATTTAAAATGTGTGTTGGAGATGTATGATGTATTTTAAGGATTTAGAGAAAGGCTATAAGGTATTATCTATGTTCGTCTCCATCCCCTTCTAAATGATTATCAAGATTCTATTTGGACTGTTCCTGCACCTTAAGTGGATGTTTTCAGAGAACAATCCACAATGACTCCAATCTCTCTTTCTTTTGATTGGTTACAACTAAATTTGTCCCCATCATTTTATGTGTCTCATTAGGATTATGCTTTCAAATATGAATCAGTTTGCATTTCCCAACATTGAATTTAATCTGCAACTCAGTTGCCCAGTCACCTGGTTTTGCGAGATCCTTTATAAGAGCTTCACACTTTGATTTGGATTTGACTCTCTTGAAAAGTTTTGCATCGTCTGCAAATGTTGCTCCCTCACTGCGATCACACCTTTCTCTTGATCATTTACGAATATGTTGAACAGGATTGGCTCCAGTATGGACACCTGGGGGACACCACTCATGAACCTCTCCATTCTGAAAACTGACCATTTACTCCTATCCTTTGTTTCTTATCTTCTAACCAGTTATCAGTCCAACAGAGGACCTTCCCTCCTATCCCATGACAGCTTATGAGACCAGAGCATGTGAACCTCCCTGGGACCCTCTGAAAAATCCTGACATAACACCAGGGTTTTAACACCCAGAGCTCAATTTGAAAGTCAGATTTCTTTGTAGCTTCAACAGCTTCCCCTTCCCCCCACAAGGAGCATGGGAAGATGTAGGACAAGGATTCGCAAGCTGTCTGGTGCTGGCGGCCCTCCAGTCCCATCACTGAGTCACTGCAACGGCTCAGCTGAGACCTTGCTGCCGCGCAGAACATCTGCAAATGGGAGTGGCTGGCAGCCATCCCCCTTCACTTTGCATTTTGAAGACGGTGAAACCTGCCAACGTACCCAGTTCCTGCTGGAAGAGAAGCTTCTGACATCAGAGGTCTTCAGTCTAAAGCACAAGGAGGCATCAGAGAGGACTATCTGCATCTGATAAAGTGGATCTTTGCCTATGAAAGTTTACGCTCCAAAAACCTGTTGGTCTATAAGGTGCCACAGGACTTCTTGTTTTATCAGAGAGGATGCACAGGCAGCAAGCAGTGTGTGCTCGGGTAAGGAGGCAACTACCTTTATGAAGCAGGCTGGCACGTTCCCTTGGGGACCACTTGGCTGTCAGGGAACCTCAGCTGCTTGGTTTCCTATGTGCCAGCTTTAACCCCATCGCAGCCAGTGGCAAACTGCAGGAGGCCAAACCGTAGGGGATGGGATGATGCTACACAATTGTACAGCAGTTCCAGTCCTGCTGCAGGCTCCATTACTGGCAACCTGGCTTGTTGGCACTGTTAGCATAGATGCAGTTATTCACATGGCTCCCTCGGGGGTGGAGGAGTGTTAGTGATGCTGCTGTCACAGCTCTAATGTGACTAAGGTAAAATGGCATGTTAATACTAGTGATATGACATGAGATTTCTCCTTGCAACCCCCTATCTAACTTTAACAGCTCAGAGTGTAGGCCCGGGAAGGGAGGTTCCACAGAGTTCTGTACATGGAAATTACCCTCATATTGTTCCAGAATGGGAGGCACATTCCCTTCTCCCTGAGGCATGAGAATGGGGACCCTCAATCTAGGGTTCTCCCAACTGTTGCCCAAAGCTCAGTGATCCACTTGTAGCTTCTTCCCCCAGCCCCAATCTCTGGGCCTCCCCAGTTGTTCTGGGACCCTCTCACGCTCCCCGCTAGCACAGGCTCACCAGAGATGCGTGACCTGGGCCTGTTACAGCAGCCATTGCAGACAGGGTCTGCTGTGGGGACATTGTGCAGGGATGTTGGGGCTGCTCAGGGAGGGCTCGATAGAGTAGCTGATGGGCCCAGTGCGACAGCCAGACCCAGCGTGCAGCCACAGTCTCTGTCAGTGCCAGCCTCAATTATGTTTCAAGAAAGAGGCAGCTGAAAAGCCTCCAGGGTCTCCTGCGGACCCAGGTGCCTGCACCTGGGCAGCATCCTGGCAGGTGAGCTTTCAGAGAGGAAAAAAAACCATTTTGTTTTCTGTGAAAACTCGACTCAAAAATGTGAATGAAAAGGACACATTTTCAGTTTGGTAAACATTCTCATGGGGGTGGGGTTAATATTCTCTCTTTTCCAGCCCAGCTCAAGCTCACACCCCACTCTTCAGTCCTTCACACCACTGGACCACACCGATAGTTGGCCGGACTAGTCTTCATAGTGACTTCCCCCTCAGAGCCACCCAAATGTCTACTAGGGGGTCTCCCAGCCTGTAACAATGCGAAGGCCTTGAACAGGCTGTAGTCCATCCATCCATGGAACAGTTTAAGCCATAAGAATGGGTATATTTTCTCAGACCAATCCAATGCAGACGCTTTATGGGGAACAAACAGAACAGAGCAATCATCAAGGCATCCATCCCCTGCTGTCTGGTCCCAGTTCCTGGCAGTCAGAAGTGTACTGTCACCCAGATCACGAAACTATGCCCCAAATCATCTTGGATAATAGCTTTTGACGAGCCTATCATGGAATCACAGAATCCTAGGACTGGAAGGGACCTCAAGGGGTCATCGAGTTCAGCTCCCTGCCCAAAGTAGGACCAACCCCAACTAAATCATCTCAGCCAGGACTTTGTGAAGCTGGGATTTATAAAACCTCTAGGGATTGAGATTCCACCCCCTCTCTAGGTAACACAATCCAGTGTATCACCACCCTCCTTCGCGACAGCTACACTTGTCCCCTTCTTCGAAGGGGTCACAGTAATCTGGGTGGTGGAAGATTACTAATGAAGCTCTGCGATGCCTATGCAGCACTTCATTAGGCCAGTTCTTCCTGGCGGCAACTTCGAAGTGTCAAATTTTGAAGTTCCAGCGTGCCGGATGCTACAAAATTTTGAGGAATAAAGGCACTTTGAAGTAGCATGAGCACTTCGAAGTGCCCACGGCTACACAGCATGCCAACACTTCCAAGTTCGACACTTTGAAGATTCTGCGTGGGAAAATTTGCCTAATGAAGTGCTGCATATGCATCGCAGCATTTCATTAGTAATCTCCCATCACCCAATCACCATGCCGACTTTGAAGAAGGGGGCAAGTGTAGACGTATTTCTTGTGAAATAGATTTTCCTTGTATCCAACCTACACCTCTCCTGCTGGAACTTGAGACCATTGCTCCTTGTTCTGCCTTCATTACCACTGAGAATACCATCTCTCCATCCTCTTTAGAGCCACATTTCTGGAATTTGAAGGCTGCTGTCAAGTTGAATCCTATCCTCCATCAAAGCATCTAGTTTGTTTTGATGCATTTATATTTTGGCTTTGACAACATCCCTTGGCAATGAATTCCACAGGCAAATGGTGCATTGAGTGAAAGAGCATTTTCTTTTATGTGCTCTAAACCTGCTGCCCTTGAACTTCATTGGATGACCCTGGTTCTTGTGGATGGATTAATAACACTTCGTTATTCACTTTCTTGGCACGACTCATGATTATACTGAACTATATCATACTCTTTTCCCAAATGCAAAACCCACTTTTATGACTTTCCATACCCTTAATCATTTTTGTGGCCTATTTCTGAACCTTTTTTTCCAGTTCTAATGTATATTATTCAGATGGATGACCACATCTGTACAAAGTATTTAAGTTATGGGAGTACTTTGGATTTTAACAGAGGCAATATAATATCATCTGTTTTATGATCTATGCCTATTTTAATGACTCCCAACATTCTTTTTTTTTGACTTCCAATGAGCATTAAGTGGATGTTCTCAGAGAACTTCTCACAGTCGCTCTAAGATCTCTTTCTTGAAAGGTTACAGCTAATTGAATTCCCATCATTTTACTGGGCTTGTTTAGTTGGAAAAGAGAAGATTGAGGGGAGACATGATAGCAGTTTTCAAGTATCTAAAAGGGCGTCATAAGGAGGAGAGAGAAAACTTGTTCTTCTTGGCCTCTGAGGATAGAACAAGAGGAAATGGACTTAAACTGCAGCAAGGGAGGTTTAGGTTGGACGTTAGGAAAAAGTACCTAACTGTCAGGGTGGTCAATCAGTGGAATAAATTACCAAGGGAAATTGTGCAATCTCCATCACTGGAGATATTTAAGAACAGGTTAGATAAATGTCTATCAGGGATGGTTTAGACCAGGCGTGTCCAACCTGTGGCCCATGGGCCGCATGCGGCCCTGGACAGCTGGTAATGCGGCCCCACAAGATCGTAAACTTTTAACATTATTATGTGATTTATATACATTAACTATATTATATATTTTGTACGCGGCCCAAGACTATCTTCACTCAATGGGGCCCAGGTAAGCCAAAAGGTTGGACACCCATGACTTAGACAGTACTTGGTCCTGCCATGAGGGCAGGGGGCTGGACTTGATGGCCTCCCAAGTTCCCTTCCAGTCCTAGTATCGTATGATTCTATGGTATGTCTAGTTGGGAATATATTTTCCAATGTTCATTGCTTTGCTCTCATCAAAATTGAATGCCTTTTGCCATTTTTGCCCAGTCATCCAGTTTTCTGAAATCCCTTTCATAACTCTTCATAATAAGCTTTAACTTAAGCATCTTGAATGATTTTATATCATCTGCAAATGTTGCCACCTCTCTCTTTACCAGTGTTCCCTATAAGCTGAGCGCTTGGGCAGCCACTTAGGAGATATTCCAATGCCACCCAGCTGAATGCCCACAGCCTCCCACAGCCAGGAGTGTGTGTTTCTATTGATGGTGCATCTCCGCCCATGCCTCTGTGCACGTAACAAAATTTATTCTGCACCTGCATGAAAAAAAACAGAGTGGACACTGGTCTTTACCCTTTTTGGCAGACTATTTATGAACTCAGTCAATGGCACTGGTCCCTGTTGTGATCTCTGTGTTTCACCAGTATTTTCCTTCTTCTCTGAACTGAACAGTTTTTTTTTTACCTTTTGGTACTGATTTTTAACAGGTTTCTGATGCGTGAGCGGGCCTTCCTTCTCATTCCAGGATTATTTGGTGTCCTTTGGGGAGGAGACTTGTCAAAATGTTTCTGAATGTCCCAGGACACTGTGGCTGTGTCTACACTTGCATTCCTCTTTCCAAAGAGGAATGCAAATGAGGGAAATGGAAAATGCAAATGAGGCACTGATTTACATATCTTGTGCTTCATTTGCATAGTCTCTTTTTGGAAGAGATTTTTTCAAAAGAAAAAAAAGCAGTGTAGATGGGGCTTTTTCGAAAATAAACCCCATCTTTGAAAGACCCCTTCCTATTTTGTTACAGAAGAAGAGTTCTTTAGAAGATCAGGTTTCTTTGTGAAAGAGCTCCGTCTACACTGCTTTTTTCCTTCCAAAAAACTCTCTTCTGAAAAGAGATTTTGCAAATGAAGCATGAGATATGTAAATCAGTGCCTCATTTGCATTTTTGCTTTCCCTCATTTTCTTTCCTCTTTCAAAAAAGGATTGCAAGGGTAGACACAGCCTAATTGCCTTGGCTCACCCTTTCCCCACTCTGTTTGTTGACCACCTCACAACTCAGGGAGGAACGATTTCCCTTGGCAAAAATGGTGTTGCTATTTCTCCAGCAAAGTGTGTTCATCTGTGTGTCTGACAGTTTAGTTCTTTACTATAGTTTCAACCAATTTACCTGATAGTGAAGTTAGTATTGCCAGGATCACCACTGGCACCTTTATTTAAAATGTGCCAGTTATCTGGGACTGAGGTTGATTTAAGTGAGAGGTTGCTTACCACTGTTAATAGTTCTGTAGTCTCACATCTGAGTTTCTTCATAACCCTTGCTGAATCCCATCTTGTCCTCATGACTTATTCCTGTAAAATTGATTGGTTTGCACCAAACCCTCCTCTGTGAAAACTGGAAGGGTGCAGGTGACCAAAGCACACAGGTAAGTCAAAAACATGGAGACCTGGGAGATGGGTCAGAATTTGGGAGGAGTAAGGGCAGTTATAGCAGGGATAAAAGAGAGACCTTGTAGATCCTGGAGTGACCAAAGTTCTTTGCAAACATCCAAACTGTACAGCAGAAGTCAAAAACCAAAAAGAACATTGAAAGTCATTATGACAGGCATAGATCATAAAGCAGAAAGTATTATATTGACTCTGTTAAAATCCAAAGTACAGCTATAACTTAAATGCTTTGTACATATGTGGTCACCCATCTGAATAACATATACTGGAACTGAAAAAAAGGAGAGACCTGGAGGAGGGGGCATCCAGAGCAAAGTGTCTTTGTTTCTTGCCTGAGAGACACTTTCCTGTAATTACTGCAATTTCTGTAGTTACTTACGTAGTGACCACACAAGTGAGCAGCACAGGGACCAGGGCAAAAGCCTCAAAAGGGGTCTCAGATGAAATCTTGCTCCCCTACTTACTCTCAGGAGCAAGAGATCTCTCATTGTGCCATGTCTGTGGGAAACATTGAGAGAGTTTAGAGTGTTGACACCTGTAAGTACCATGTGACCATTTCACATCGCCTTTACTCAATAAACAAGGTCTCTGCCTTTGGGCTCACTCACAATTCTTGGGGTCTTCTTTCTCACCTGTGCTTGGCTATGGTCACTGAGAAAGTGACAGATATGTTACCTGAGCTGTATTTTAAGGAAGTGTAACTATGCTCCATGTGTTGATAACAATGAGTGTGTTGATTGTTGCTTGTGGGGCCACAATCGATGAGGAGGGGCAAATTGGCAACACTGAAGTTAGAAAAAAGCACCGCCTGCAAGTGAAGATAGCAGATCCCAATGAAACCAAGGAGGAGCCTGATTCTGGAACTTCAGGTCTTATAACAGAAGAGGCGGGTGTTGGTAGCTGTTGGAGGTGTGCCGGGCAGTTTTTGACACTTTTCTTCTTCTCCACCTTTCTTCATCTACATTGCATCAGGATTTCTCAAATTGTTTCCCTCCTCCCCCCACAAGGATTACTGCTCCCCACTGGGGATAGTCCTGGGTAAGGTTCTCCCAAGTGTTATCATGGATGCTTCACTTTTTCATGTATCAATGTCCTTCTTGTATTGTAGACATCAGAAATGGATGTGATATTCTCATAGTGGTTGCTCCAGTGCCAAATACAGAGATAAAGTAACCTCCCAGCTCCTACTCAAGATTCCCCTGGTTGTATAGCTTGGACTGCAATAGCTTTACAATCTCTAGCTGTGCAAGGGGAGCTCTGGTCAGCTCATTATCCACTAGGGCATCCAAGTCCTCTGTGGAGTCACCACTTCCCAGGAATGGGTCCTGCATGCAGTAAGGACCTGCATTCCTTGTTCTTACATGTACACTCTTCCAGTGAGCCATATTAAAACACATTTTCCTGAGATTGTGCTGTAGAGAGCAGAGGTGGTAAAGGTTCAGTTACAGGGCTTGATTCATCGGCCCATTCTCCCGCTTCCTCACTAAAGTTTAGAGCACCCTGGGGGCCGAGTGTACCATAAACATTTCTGAAGCAAGCTACGGTATGGTGCTAAGACACCCTATTCTAAATCTCAAATCAAGAGCAGGCCTACAAACACATGGGTCAGAAGCACAGTTAGCATGAGTGGAAAGTTACCCCTGCTTGCTCCCACCCTCTATCTCACCCACAAGAGCTGAGGAAGGTCTTGCTAGATTGCACGGGCCTTAAAGTTTTGGAAAAGAGATAGCTGCCCTGGCAACTATATTCCAAGAAGAATGTATTGTATTTTTACTACCTTCTGCTTTAAGCTAGATATAGCACCAATGGATCATATCCGTGTCAAGACACCATCCTTACACCAATGGACACATCATTGCTTTACACATAGATTCCAGCTGATGTCTCTTTGTTTAAGTAACTCATTGAAAGAACCACCTGTACTAGAGATAAGGTCTTCTGTAAGCTATGGGAGGGGACATTATGTAACCTTTTTACTTTATTGGCTTATTGTGCTCATTTCATCTTGCCACCCCCATCTCCCATTGCTTCCCTCCACCCATTAGCATCCTATATAATCAATTGCAACCTGTTCTTTGGCAGTGTTCCCAGAGCCTAACCAATAAAGTGATACTCCACTAGCACTGTGTGTAACAAACCCCCCTGCTTGCTTCATACACAGTGCCCAGACTTTGTTCCAACACTGAGCTGATATCAGTGATTTGGCAAGAGCTTCCAAGATGGCTGTCCATACTATCTATGCCCTGACAGAGGCATACTACCTGGGCTAAAGGCATCTGTGCAGGCATCCTTCCCTTCTCTCCAAATTTCTTGCAATGACGGACTCTCACCCAGGAGCACTCACAACAAGAGACCCCTTTTTGGTATCACATTAATTTGATCTTCACTCAAACACAGACCCTCCTACACTCTGGGCCCATCCTCCTTCTTTACCCCAGAGCACCCCCGCCCCCACCCTACGGTTGCCTTGCTGACTGATGTCAGTGTTGGCTCAGCCTTCCTAGCTTCCCCCAAGCTGACCCCAGTGGTAGTTCAGAGCCTTCACCTCTGGACTGAGTGATGGCAACTATTGTGCCCCTTCTGGTGTCACCAGTATATTGAGAGAAGGTGCAGCTGGCCCTTCCTTCTAAGTCTTCTTCTGATTGTCTGGGACTGAGAGGGACCATGCCCTGCTCTACAAGGCAGTGGGGCCAGGACCTTAGGAAAACAGTATCCTGGTATTTCTCAAAACAGAATGATTTCCTTGGACCATCTCCCTCTCTCTCGCATTAGCTCTCTCTGCTAGGCCTCTGTCGGCTCCAAAAGTGCCAGGAACCTTAATGGACCACACCCTGGATTAGGGGCTCAGTCAGCCTTCTAGTCTCTCTGGTCTTTAAAGTGGAGAGTCTCCAACACACCCATTGTAAAGGTTACTGAATTATGGTCCATCACCTTAAAATGCAGAATTCAAGTCCCAGTTCTGGACAGAATGACTCGGGAATAGGATTTGTTCTTAATTCCATGCCCAGAGGCTCCTTGCCTGCTGGAGACTGATAGCCCACATCTCTCTATTCATGGTGTGGGAGCTGAGGTGTTACTTAGCCTCCCTCCCAACAAGCCCCCCTTTTTTCTCCTCTTTCTCTGAAGGCTCAGCCCTCCTCCCAGAGACAGTGGAGAGTCTGGGCTCTGTCTTCCATCCTAGACAGTGCGTAGGGCTTGCTTGAGGGAAGAGGAAGAGGAGGTGGTGGAGGTTCAGGTAAAAGAGGAATGAGATGGGGTAACAAAGAGACATGGGGGCTCCTGCCTTTGTCCTAACTTTGCCTTTTTGAAAGGGGGTCACTTTATAATGAATGGGCTGTACTGGGACAAGAGCAGAGGCCCAATTCCATTCCTTTGTATTGCTCGGGCAGCACAAAGAGAAAGGAAGGAAATCTGGGGCTGAATCTCTATCCTGGACTTCTGTGTATCAGACCTTCTCACACACACACAGCTCTGCCTTGCCCCTGAGGCATTACGGTCACCTGGGGAAGTCTCAGCAGGTCCGTGGGGTTCAGAGCCATTAACAGATAGGGTACAGGTGTCTGAATGTTATAAGCTAATTGCATATTAGGGTGCATTAGGAGGAGCACTGCGAGCAGATCTAGAGAAGTGGTTATTCCCCTGGATTCAACACTGATGAGGCCACATCTGGAATTTTGTATCCAGTTTTGGGCCCCCCAGTATAAAAAGGATGTGGATGTGCTGGAGCAGTTTCAGTGGAGGGCAACAAAAATGGTTAAGGGGCTGGAGCACATGACCAATGAGGATAGTCTGAGGGATTTGGGCTTGTTTAGTTTACAGAAGAGAAGACTGAAGAATGAGTTAATAGCAGCCTTCAGCTTCCTGAAGGGGAACTCTAAAGAAGATGGAGAGAAATTGTTCTCAGTGGTGACAGATAACAGAACAAGGAGCAATGGTCTGAAGTTACAGAATGAGAGAAATAGGTTGGATATTAGGATAAACTAGTTCACTAGGAGGGTGGTGAAGCACTGGAATATGTTACCTAGAGAGCTGGTAGATTCTCCATCCCTCAAGGTTTTTAAGTCCCAGATTGACAAGGTCCTGGCTGGGATGACTTAGATGAGGTTGATCCTGCTTGAAGCAGGGGACTAGACTCTGAGGTCCCTTCCAGCCCTATGATTCTATGAATGGCTTCTCCTGGGGCTCCTGCATTATTCATGTCTGCCATGAATCAGTCACTGGCACTGGCACTGGGCTGAGCTCTAGGATAAAGGTGGGTGTCTGTGACCCTTGAATAGCTCCTGTCCACAGCCAAGGCAGGTCACATGGATTGCACAATTCCCAGAGTGCTCAAGAAGGGCCAGGATTATGACTGCAAAAGAAGTCTGGAGGTGATTTCATGGACCATTGGTGATTTACCAGGGACAGGACAGTGACGGGCCCTGTGTAATGGGAAATAAGGTCCACATTCCTTCTTTATTGACTGTCTCAGTGGGAATTTTGAGATTGGAGGAGCCACCAATACAGCTCTTTATGGACCAATATCCCACCATTCCCTTCGATCTAAAGGAAAAACATTAGTTTGTCAATGCCATTGCCTGCTTTGGTCTCCTTCCCTAATGCCCTGCCCTTCTTCACCAGTGAGTGGGAATACCCCTCTCCCATTCCTCCCCGCCTTCAGCCCCTCATAATCCTTCTTCTGTAGAGTGAAGATCAGTAGCTTGTGTGATCTTGGCTATAAGATCCAGCAATAGGTGACTGTGGCCTGAGATTTTTGTGGTCTGTGTAACCAGCACTGGAAACAGGTGATGAATGAAAACTTTACTTGATGAACACCTTGATGATCCTCGCACGCAGGTGTTTGCTTTTCACACTGTACACAATTGGGTTCATCAGGGGAGGGACCAGCAGGTAGATGTAGCCAATGACAATCTGAAGCAAAGGAGAAACCTCCCCAAACCTGTGCATCAGAGTCAGGCAGAATTCTGGTGTGTAGAAGAGCAGGACGGCACAGACATGGGAGACGCAGGTGTTAAGGGCCTTGAGGCTCTCTGTACGGGATGTGATGCTCAGCACTGTTTTCAGGATCATCACATAAGAGAGGAGGATGAGCAGAAAGTCGAAAACCTCAGTGAAAAGTGTAATTAACATGCCATAGAAGTTGTTGACTGTGATGTCCGCACAAGCCAACCTCATGACCTCCTGATGAAGGCAGTAGGAATGGGAGAGGACATTGGCTTGCCAGTATTGGAAGCGTTTCACAAGAAAGGGAAGTGGAAATACTACGGCCACTGATCTCAGCACAAACACATGTCCTATCTTGGCTATCCTTGGCAGGGTTAAGATGGAATTGTATCTCAGTGGGTCACGAATCGCGATGAAGCGGTCATAGGCCATCATCAGGAGCACAGAAGATTCAATGAATTGAAGTGAATGGATGAAGAACAGCTGGGCAAAACAGGCATCCAGGCTGATTTCCCGAAAGTTAAACCAGAGTACACCCAGTATCGTTGGTACAGTGGCTATCAATAAGCCAAGGTCTGTGACAGCCAACATAGAAAGAAAAACATACATGGGCTCATGGAGGTTTGCATCTGTTTTTATAACAAACAGAATGACTGAATTTCCTACTATTGAAATAACATAAATGAAGCAGAAGGGGACAGAGATCCAGAGATGAACGTCTTCCTGCCCAGGTATCCCAGTGAGAAGGAATACTGCATAGCTGAATTTTGTGTCATTGGCAGTTGACATAATATATGGGGCAGGTCCAACCAGCATCAAGCTTTCTTGTCTGAAAGGAAAAACAAGATGAGATTAGGTGAATTTAAAGAGGCAGCTTTCTGTTCTCAACGGAAGTCTAGAAAGTCCAAGGAACTCAAAGATGATCAGCAACAATCTAGTGTTGGATTTCCTTCACTGATCGGAAGATAGGCACTGCTAGGTTGGATGAGACTTGTAGTCCATTTATTCCAGTATTCAGTGGTGGCTCAAATGCTTCAGAGGACAAGCTCCCAGCTATGAGATAACCTGTCCCCCTCAGGCAAAGTTGCCTTCTAACATTTGCTACGTACAGATAGAATTGGTGCACATCAGGAAGGTGTACAGCCCTTACAAGGCCTTGAAAACAATTCTTCATATTGGATTTTTTGGTTATACATATAAACGTTCATAGTAACGGAGAGTCCACCTTTGTAACCGACCAAACTCCTGACTCCCATTGATATCTTGTGGCTGGGAGTTCCACGGGCTACCAGAGCACTGAATTATTTTACAATTGTGACCTTCCCAGAAACATGCTTACCTCTATGAGTGTGGCCATTGCGTATAATGACGTGGGTAAATGCATGCCGCAAGTACAGTGAGTTTATTTGTTTGAGATGTGTTTAAACTATTTATAAATTATTTTGTGGCCTTATTATAATTTTCTCCGTTCACAGGACTCCAAATTATGCCACTGCCCCTTTGCAGTATGTAGGATAAAATCTTAGGGACATGTTCTAAATTAAGCATCAGAGAGGTAGCTGTGTTAGTCTGTATCTTTGAAATCACAGAATCTTAGAATCATCATGCATCTGAAGAAACAGGTCTTTGCCCACAAAAGCTTATGCTCCAAAATATCTATAAGGTGCCACAGGACTTCATGTTGTGTTCTAAATTAAATAGCATTGTCTTCAGCAGCAACTTTCCAGATTTACATGGGTAAATCCGATCACGGCCCAGCTCCATTAATTTTCCCTTATCAAAAGCTCCCAGTGAGACACTGGGGCTCTCAAGACTCCATCCATGGGAAGCTGAAGTGCTTTGCCTGGCCAGCAGTGATCGACTTCCAAGATGTTGGTGATCCTACACCCTCATCTTTATTGTCCCAGAACCTGCAACTTGTCCCATTGCAATGGTTTGTAGATCTTTGGCAAATTGCAAGCACACACAGACAGTTACTTCAGCTGGATGGGGAGGACTCGATGTCGGAAATGGGAGACTAGCACAAAGACAAGATTTGCACTAATATCTATTTGAGTGTGCAAGTTATTTCAGCCACACTTGTATAACAGGCGATGAGTGTAAATACACACAGCCACTTTTACGCCCTCCTTTCCTGCACCGCAGCTCTAATCTCTGATGAAACACAGACTAGAGATTTTGTTCTCCTAGGAGAGCCTTACACAGGTGTTGCAGAAGGATTGTGCTCATGACCCTGAATGCACTTCTCTGAAACAGCTTCTGGTCACTTTCCAAGAGAAACATCGTTCCACTGTTGGCTGAGCAAACATTTAGTAGCAAAACCCCCTGAGTATTTGATGTGTTTCTATAATATATTCTATGCAAAAGCCAGTAAGCTGTAAAGTCAACCCAGCTCTTTCTTGTAGAGCACTGTTTCCCAAAGTGTGGTCTGTGGCCCAGTACTGGTCCTTGGAAAAAAAAATACCGTTTTTTAGAAAATATACAAATCATCGTTATGTGCTATTGTTATTGTGAGTAAATAATAAACAGTGAAAATTCCATTCACTTTTTTTAAAATGTGTTAATATTTTTAGGCTGTAAAAAAAGGTACCGAAAAAACCCAAGTCCAACTATATGAAGTTTGAGAAACCCTGTTGTAGAGATTCCAGCAACGCTTCTGTTGGCTTTCAATATACATGTCTGGCTGGTTCCTGGGTGGCTGAGTAGCTGAGTGATTAAATCCCTGAGCCGGTGGTCCCAAAATGAGGGGTGGGGGATCCTGGCCCCTGCCTCCTGTGGTCCTGTTCCAGGAACTCTGAAGCACTCTCATCTATTCAAATGCATGAGCATTCATGGACATGGAAGATCACCTGGGAACCTCACTGCAACAGACATGGAGCTAATCTGTGATAATGAATGTCTATGTTAAACTCAGCTCTTGGGATGTTTGCTGGAGAGCTATATTCGGTTAACTATTGGGATGTTTATGTCTCAACTAGATGACATCAGACCAGTTCTTCTTAGGGTCTATCTACATTTACCACAAGATCAACACATCTGTGGTCAATCTTCTGGGGCTCTATTTAGTGCACTTAATGGGACCATGCTAAATTGAATCATCAGGGCTGCACTGTTGACCCTGGAACTCCTCGCTGTTGCTCTCTCATAATGTTCCCAGATGCATTTTATGAACACAGGACATAGAGAGGCAGAGAGAGCAAGTGAGAGAACAATAGATAACTTTCACGTTTAAAATGATTTTCCATGTCCATGAATACTCATGCATTTGCACTTGAATTTGCAATCTACTTCCTCCAACCCCCCACTCATCATGCCTTAAAAAGATGTGTTGGGGTCATTATGTATGAGAGAATCAGAGCTGTCGCAAGAAGTAAGGAAAGTCAAGGGTAAAGTTTCTCTCATCAACCTTCTACTGTGGGGACGGCAGGCAAAATCGATTTAGGATACATTGACTCCATCTATGTAACTCACTTACCTGGAGTTGCGTTTCTTAAATTGATTTTTCCCTGTATTGTAGATCTGGCCTTAGTTTAAGATCAGGCTGCTGGAAAATAAGCAGGAAGAAAGAAACTGATGAGCAATTCAGGGAGGGTGACAGACCACAGCAGAGCTACGAGCTGGGAAGAGCCTATTTCCAGGCTCCAGACACATTACATGTCTTGTTCTACCAGTGCTGGGAGTCTGCATAGAGATGAGGCAGTAGTGGCTGACATGTGAACAGACACCGCTGAGGAAGCCTTTGGCCTGTCTTGGTCCCTGTCAAAGTGGGACTCTTGGTGTCAGAGAAGTGTAAAGATGGTTGTTTGAAAACCCTCTTGCTTGCCCATGTTGCACTTTATTCCTGTTGTTCTGCTAAGGGTATTTTGGTTCCTGATGGTTGGCTGGTCATTCCTCTCCCAGACTTCGGGAGGGAAGATCCATAGATGCTGAAGTATTTTTGAGGAAGAAGGCCCGTTGGCCACCTGTTTCATCTCTAGTCACAGGCACCCACAGGAAAGAACCACAGGCACCATTCAGACCTGCAGGACAAACACAGTTGACCTGCAGCGTACTGTAGTCCAGGGCCCAGTCTGAGTTGGAGAACTGCAGGATTCCAGCCTTTGAGAGGGCAGGATCCAAGGCAGGACAGATGGCTCTTAGAAACCAGAGAGAGGCAGACATGCCAGTAGCCCTGTACCTCTCAGGAGTATCTCCAGGGCAGAAATATTGAAGCCCTCTGGCAGTCAGGAAAAAGCAATATGCTTTATGGGATCTCTTACCACAGAGCAGCACAGCTCTGAATTCCCGCGCTCACAATCAAACCAGAGAACAGAACGGTTCAAAAGACAGTTGCTGATTACATTGCCAGGAGGAAATAATTCTACAGGTATTTGGGAGCTACTCAGTGATACCCCTCTCACAAGCTCACCTGGCATACCAGGCTTCCGTGCAGCTTGAAGATTTCACCATGGAATGTGACCAGAGGTAGGGGAGGGGTTCCCAAGATTCCTAGCGCTGCCTGTTCTCCGACCCCGGGAGCCCAGCTGAGCCCTCTGACATGGCATGTCTGGCACTACACAGAATATCCATTTTTGGGAACTGCTGGCAGCCTTTCCCCTGCATTTTGCATTATAAAGATAATGAGCGGTGCCAACATACCCAGTGCTGCTAGAAGGGGAGATGCTGATGCCAGAGGTGATCACCCTAACGGACAAGGAGTGAGAGAGAGTTGGCACAGTCAGCAGGCAGTGTCTGTTCAGACTGGGAGGCTGCTGCCTTTATGAAGCATGTTCACACATTCCCTTGGGGGCCAGTTAGCCATCAGGGACTCTAAGCTGCTTAGGTTTGCAGGCACCATCTTTAACCCCATCACAGCCAATGGCAAACTGCAGGAGGACAAATCACAGGGGATGGGGAGTGATGCTACATGACTACATTTCAAGCACCTGCCCTGCTTCAGGCTCTGCTTGCGGAATCTGGGCTTCTCATCATTGTTTGTAAAGTACTGATCGCTCACACGGCGACAGCAACGGTGGGGGGGTGCTAACAATGCAGCTGCTGTGGCACAGCTGGGATCTTGCTGAAATACAATAATATAGAAGAATAATAGTAATACAGGACCAGATTTCACTTCAGCAGCCACCTTTCCTGGATCACAAATCCAGGGCAGGGGAGGGAGATTCCACAAGGTTTCAAAGATGGAAATTTCCTGGGAGGGTTCCAGGAGGGACGGGCTCTTCATTTCACCCTGAAGAATGAAAAGGGGGACCCAGAATCCAAAGTTATGCACAGGTCTGTGTGATCCACTGCTAGCCAGGCCTAACCATCCACAATCTCTGAGCCCCCAGAGCTGCTCTGGGTCTCTCTCCAGCTCCCTGCTACCACAGGCTTATCAGAGATGTCCTACCAGGGCCTGTCTCAACAGCTACATCCCACAGGACTGTCTGAAGGGGAATTCTGTGGGCTAGAGGGTTGTAATATTAAAGGTTTTTCCAGGCACAAGGTCTTCTAATACCCTCGCCCATATGGAGGGAATTCTATTGTCCCTCCCTGTGTGGAAGCAGATCTGAAATGGAGCCTATTGACAAAATCCATGGAGCGCCCACATTCCAACGGAGTTCTGTTGACAGTAAATCGACAGAACAAGGTACTTCTGTTGACAGCGTTCTGTCATTCCCCCATGTGGCAGAACTCCTCTCGGCAGATCTCTGTTGACAGAAAGCCAGTGTGGATGTTCCAAGGGGCCTTCTGTCGACAGAAAATTCCTCCATGGCACCGGTAGCTGCCCCAGGGGACGCCTTGTCCAGAGCAGTCAGAGGTCTGTTGTCCCTGCCTCTGGTCATTCTTAAAGCCACAGGGAACCCCGGACACCCTGGGGCCAGAGGCTGAGAATGGGGAAGCAGCCCAGCATTCTTTCTGTCCTCACACCCTCAGAGACACTCCAGAAGGCAGATCTCACCATTATGGCAGAAAGCCAGGTCCCTGGTGATACCCCTGGACCTTCCAGGGAGGACTTCGAAGGAGCTGCCCCATGGCATAAAACATTGGTCCCTGTCCTGGACTGGGCCTGAGAACCCGGACTTATGGGGCGAGGAATGAGCCCTCGTCGACCCCTTGACCAAGAGGAGGAAAGCCCCCACCTACGCCCAACTGACCAGCACCCTGGCACCATGGGCCCACCCCACCTGCACCATGGAGCAGGAGTGGGCAAAAGTTAAGGAATTGTGTGGGGGTACACCCAGACACATGACACAAGGCATAGATAGGGGGCAGGACCCCGTACTGCAAGTTGCTGCACAAACACCTGGGGGGGGGCGATAACACCTCCTCCTGCCTGCCCCCATGGACACCCTGGAGGATCCCCCCTCTCTGAAGCCAGAGTCCAAGGAGGAGGACCAGGAGTACCGTGGGACCCAACTGCTGCCAGAGACAGAGACAGACACAGGGTCTGAGGCCAGTGGCAGCACCCGGGTCATCACCCTGGACTCAGGCCCCTCCAGCCAGGCCACCAACAGGGCATCCCCAGCCCTGGTCAAGTGACTCTGGTAAATTCCCTGTGTGTTACACACCCCACAGCATGGGAGGAGAGCACAGATGGGGTGTGCATCTAGCATCGCCAGGCTGGCTCAGGCTGGACCTTGCACTGCAATTCCAAAATATGGAACCTTATGCAAGGCAGCAAGTCCCACCTGGATACAGCAGGCAGCCCCTGGACTTGGGCACCAGCATACTGCCAGCCTCTGTCCTGGATAGAAGTGGGCTAGCCACATGGGCACCAGCCTGACCTGAGATACCCCAAGGAGTGCAGATCCTGGCACACAGATGTGCCCACAAGGGAGAGACAGCGCCCTCTCCCATGGACAGCACCACAAGCCGCAAGTGTGGATGGGGTGGTTGGGTAGGGCCAGGCTGGTCCTGGCTCACCTGCCACCCGCGTGAGGACGCCTCTGTAGCCAGACACCTGCCCTTGGCCACTAGCCCATCAAGCAGGGGCTGAGGGGGCTGCAGTGGTCAGCCCGGTCCCTTGGCCCAGGTCTGATGGTTGCTGCTCACAGTTGGGGGCAGAGCCTTAGGGTCTGTTTTGCTTGAAAGACTCAACATCTCCCCTTCTTGCCTTCCTTACAGCTGAACCTGTGTCGACTGAGCCAGCCCCCACGTGACACCAGGGCGAGCTAGCACCCCGGCAATGAGAAGGCAGCCCTACAGCTGGAGGGGACTTTGCTGGGAAGACAAGGAGCTCCAGAGTGTGCACACTCCTGCCCTCTGGAGCTGACCAAATTCCTTGAGTGGCAGGACTGGGACTGGGAATGGCACATGAGGGCCTGGGACCAACTGATGTCCTGATTTGATGCCACCATGAGTGTCTGTATGGACCTGTTGACCCAGACACCTGCAACCCCCCATCTCACTCTCTCCCGCCCACGGCTGCTCCTCCCACCCTTAACCCCTCACCCCATCCCTGCTGCTCCATCCCTGCCAGCCATCCCACAGGCTGTACTGGACCTGCTACAGTGGGTGATGGGCATAGCTGCACCCCTACCACACTCACCCCCTGCAATACCCACCCGCCCTGCTCCCCAGACCCCCTTACTCCCCCTGTGGAGCTGGATACTGCTGCAGCCCCACTGCCTCCATACTTCTCTATGCTCCCAGCCCCAACCCTGCCCCAACAGTGACCCCAAAGCCATGGTGGGAAGGATCCTGATTCCAATACTACTCAGGGTTCTGCTCCCCCATGGGGTCCTGTTACCCCATCCCCTTCATGGAGTGATTTCCTCTACCCCATCCATGTTCAAGTGTCCCCCCACCTTCCTGTCCCAAACCCCCCACAACCACTATATATAATTCACTCTTCTTTCACCTTGTGAATAATTTTTATTACAATGTTAATTTTAAAATCCTTTAGCTTTGTTCAAGTAAAAAAGTTGTTTACTCACCATCCCAGTGGCCATCTTTATTGGAGAAGTGTCAGGGAGGGAGAAAGGGTGAAGGATGGGGTCATGGTGGAGATGGGGGAGGGCTGTTGGCTGGAAGCCCCTGCCGGTAGTGCCCTGGGGATGTTATTGGGGTACTTGTGAGAAACTGTCCCTCAGCTTCATGGATCAGCAGCCCATCCCTCTATGCCTGGCAGATGGGAGCTGTGCCTGACTGCTCATAGACACAGCCAGCAACTTCCCTACACCCCCAGTGGAAGGTTGCCTTCTTCCCTTCCACTATGTTGTGCAGGGCAAAACACACATACAGAACTTGGGGGATGCTGTGCTCTCCCACATCCAGATGGGTGAGCAGGCACCTGAAGTGTGCCTTCAGGCAGCCAAAGGTGCACTCGGCCTGCATCTGCTCAGTTGCATAGGGAATTAAAGAGTTCTTGGCTCAGGTCGAGCTGACTGGTGTAGAGCTCCATAAGCCAGGGCAGGAGGGGCTAGGTTGCTTCCTCCCCAAAGCACAGTGGGAGGTACATGTGCCTGACCATCCGTTCCCAGCAGGGGATGAACATGTCTGCCTCCATCCTCTGGCAGAGTCCGGAGTTGTGGAACACCCATGCATCATGTGCCTGGCCTGACTGCCTGACATAAACATTGAGGAACTGTCCACAGTGGTTGACCTGGGCCCGCAGCACCATGGAGAAGTACTCTTCTGGTTGATGAACTTGGCTGCACTATGGTCCAGGGCATAGATTGGGATTTGGGCCCTGTCAGTAGCCCTGAAGCAGCTGGGGAGCCCCAGAACAGTGAATCTGGCTACAAACATGTCCCACTTCTGCCAGATGGATGACTTTCTGTAGCAGGAGTGTGTTGATGACTGTCACGGCCTGCAAGGAAAGGGGACCAAACACACATCAGGGACTGAGAAATGGAGCCCCTGGGTCCCCAGAGCGCTCCCCTGCCCCCTCCTGTCCCTGTTACCCCTTGAGCTGTCCAGGCATGCTACACCCTGCAGTCAAGCCATCCTCCCAGCAGCAGTGGTGTATGGTGGTTGGACTGGACGGCACGTTTCCCCACCCTCCCCTCCAACTCTCGGACCCTGACACTGTGTCCCAAGGGTCCCCCTTTGGCAGGAGCACCCCCCTCCCTCATTGATCGGACTGCAGCCCAAAAGTGTCATGAGGACAGCCCCACGCCCACAGTGGATTTCCTTACGCCAAACTGGTTCCCAACCGAGCAGTAGCTGTCGCGGTGGTGAACTTCCACAGGATGATGGGGACCTCCTTCTCCAGGGAGATGGTGGGCCACCGCCAGGTGTCCAGTCTCCTGAGGGCAGGAGTGAGCCATTCGCAGAGTTCCAGGGAGACTCCCTGCTGCATGCAGAAGTTCTGGAGCCACTGCTGATCGTCCCACTGCCCCAGAACCAGCTGGTCCCACCAGTCAGAACTAGTGCTGTGTCTCCAGATCCATCTAGGCACCTGGACTGGGGGTCAAGTGCAGGTGGGCCTGTATGACAGCAAGGGTATGCTTCTCGGAGCTGGTGCCAGGCTTGCCCTCCCAGAGGAAGAGGACGGCCATGATGTTGTGCTGCAGAAGCTGAAGGACCTCTGGGTGGGGCCAGTGCAAGCCTGGGGGCTGATGTGGCACTATGGCTCACTGGAAAGTGCTGTGTCTCCCAGGAAGCACCAAAGCCCTACAGTAACAGCTGTGCTGTCCCTCAAGTAGGTAGACAAGCCTCAGCATGGGCAAGGAATGGGTGTCGGGAGGGAGGACACCCTTTAAGGGTGCATCTCGCTGAAACTCCCAGAAGAGCTTGCTGGCCATGCAACCCCGTCTGCAGCATTCTGGGCGGCCACAATCTGTCAACAGAACTTTTGTTGGAAGATATCTTCTGACAGTAACTTTTGTTGACAGAACACTCTATTGTGGTCATAATGATTCCCATCCTGCTGTGTGCTTTTTTCACTGCTGTTGAACACTGAATGGATGTTTTCAGAGAACATTGACAATGACTCCAGCATTCCTTTCTCTTTTTTTTTCTTGAATGATAACAGCTATTTTAGACCCTTTTTATCTCTATTGTGGATTGCTGGGATCATGTTTTTCAGTGTGCATAAGCTCGCATTTTTCAAACTTGAAATTTCACTGATATCCTAGACATCAAATTCTGTGAGAACTCTCTTTTAACAGCCTGTATTGGACCTAACTCTCCTGCATAGTTTAGTGTCATCTACAAATTTTGACACATCACTTTTGACCCCTTTTTCCAGATCTCTTATGTATATGCTGAACTTCACTGCTTCCCATACAGTCCCCTTGTCCACACCCTTGTTGCCCCGTCTAGTGGATTAGTGATGTGCAATTTCCCTTCAAAAAAAATCATGTTGACCAGTCCACACAAAATTATCCTTTTTCTTTTGTAGAGAGGTGAAATGAGCGTTGTTAATAGTTTATCTTGTGTTATGAAAGTCCTGCCATGTAGCACTTTGTGTTGAATTTTGATCATCAATGAACGTCTCTAGGTCAGAGAGGTCATTGTTGATCCTCTCCTGTTTATTGTACAGGATGCTGATAAGGTGGTTCCTCAGTTACTTTCAGAGTGTGCAAGATAATCTCTCACTGCCATCAGTGTAGTGCCTTGATTATAATGCATTTTTCACTTGGGATATGATGTTCATCTTTTTGCAGTTGGAGAAGATGACATCCGTGTGTATTGGTGGAAGGTTTTTTTTTTCATATAGTTGATGGATTTCCACTCCAAATGGCTAAATGTACCTCTCTCAGGCTATTTACCACTCAAAATTGTGTTCATCTATGTGTCTGACTAAATTGTCCTGGCTTGTAATTTCATCATTGAAGTTAGTCAGGCTTACCAGCCTATAACCACCAGGATCACCTCTGGATTCTTTTTTTTTAAAAAAAATTGGCATCACATTCACTATCACCAAGCAATTTTTTACAAAAGCGGTTTTAAATTACAGATTACAAAGCCCAGACGGTACTTCTATAATTTCACATTTCAATGCCTTCGGGGCTCTGGGGCGAATCCCATCTGGCCCTGGTGACTTATTACTATATAATTTATCAATTTTGTTCCAAAATCTCCTCTAAGAACCCTTCAGTCTACTACAGCTCCTCAGATTTGTCACATAAAAATAATTGCTGAAATGTGCATGTTTACCTGAATTGATCAGCTACTTTATTATGGCTTGCCACTGATCTGAAGTGGTAAAACATATATAGGTTCTTGTTCCAAGTCACTGAAAAGGATTAGAGAACACAGAGGGCTTGTCTACACTTGCCCTCAAATTCTAAGGGGGCATGTTAATCAGGGTGATGGGAGATAACTAATGACATGCTGCAGTGAATACACAGACCTTCATCAGGCTAATTCTCCCCCGCGGCAACTTCAAAGTGTCAAACTTCAAAATCCAAGCATAAGTGTAGCTGTGGGCATTTGGAAGTGCCTGTGCGACTTCCAAGTGCCTTTACCCCCCAAAATTTTGAGGAGTAAAGGCACTTCAAAGTAAAACAGGGACTTCGAAGTACACGCATGCCAGCACTTCGAAGTTTGACTGAAGTCACCACGGGGGAGAATTGGCCAACTGAAGGGCTGCGTATTCACCGCAGCCCTTCGTTAGTAATGTCCCATCACCCTGATTAACATGCCCCCTTAGAAGCTGGGGGCAAGTGTAGACCAAGCCAGAGAGTTTGAAGTTGAGAGGGAATTCTTGAGTTATGTGGCAAGGACAATTATATATAGGACAATACCAAATTAATAAGATTTTTATTTAAATGAATGAAAGAACAATTAATGCTGCAACACAAACTTGTAAAGAAATAATGCAATTCTATGAACCCTGGTGGTAAGACCCCTATTCTGAGTTACTGCTTAACGTAGCATATTCACCCCTTCCCTCAAGCCCTGGCAATGGGAGACAGAGGACCAGCCCCTTTCTAATATGCCTGAAGAATTTGATGGCCCAGGTTAGGCTCAAGTGTCGAGCAGCAGAGCTATATTACAAAACTGAGCTAATAGTGTGACAGAAGATAGGAAAATGTAATGACCACTCTACTGCATGTTTGCTTGCCCTCTCAGAGGGCCTTGGCACTGCTTGAATCTAGGCTCAACCTACCACCTTGCCTCAGATCTTATTTCCTCACCTACACAAGTTTTCTGGTGCTTACTCTTTTGGTTAAAATATAAATGATATTCATGCCCATGAATATCAATTATCTTATCCCTGAAACCTTTACTTCTGCCCTACCTAAGAACTTGCATATTCTGTGGTGTGCGCTGCAGGTACCAGTCTATGCCAGAGTTATGATTAACCTATTCAGCCCTTCGTTTGGCTCCCCATTCAGTTCCCCTAAGTCACAGGATGCTGTGGCAAGAGGCCTTTTGCAGACTAATGTCGGATGCTTTGTTCTGTAAAACCCTGATATTGGGATCTCAGCACCTTTAACATATGTATCCTTCTGCCACTGCTGAGAGGCAGGGCAGGGCTACTATCCACCTGTGCAGAGGCTCAGAGATGGCCGATGACTTGCCCATGGCAATACACGCTAACTGAATCAAACCAGCTCTCCTGAGTCACCGACCGGTGCCCAGAACGCAGGACCAGCTTTTCATCCATCCGAGTGGTGACAGGCCTGACTGGATTATCTGGTGTGTTAGCAGAGCTCCCTTCTGCACTGCACAGAGTGGAGTTGGCCTAGAGCTAAGAGACAGTGGTTTGATGTCCCAAGGGCACAGCCTGCTCTGGCCAATTCCCTGCAAAAGGAACTATCCTAAAGTGCGAAGTTGGGACCTGAGGTAGCCCTGGGGAGAACCTCTCCCTCCAAAAGAGAGGGTCTCCTACCTTCCAGCTCCATCCTCCTCCTCCACTGCAGAACACCCCCTCCGTCCTTCTCGCTGGTTCAGTGTTCCTTCAGGCTTGGTCTGACCTTTCTCCCTTGAAGCCCCTTCTTGTACCCATATACGGCCACTAAGCCCTGCCCTTTTCTCCCCCACTTTCCCCAACATTCTTCCTCCCTGTCAGGCTGTGCACAAAACTGCCCTAGAGGCCCAATGTCTTGTGGAGATCCTGAGGCGCTCCCTGGTTTGCATACCTTGGGCAGGGTGGTTAACATATGAAGATCTGAGGCTTCTCAAAGTGCCTCTGGCTCTCTGACAGCTTTTCCATTGTCCTGATTCTGACTTCTATCAGGAAAGGGGGCAGAGTCTCAGGTAAAGGGGAACCATATGGGTGAGCCACTGGGGGAAGAGATTTGGGGGAAAAAAGACCCAGTGTCGAAAAGGTGGCCACAGCTGTCACTCATGTTTTTCATCTCTCATATCCTCAGCCCTGGAGACAGACGAAGCATTGCCAATTCACTTGCTGAAACTCCTGATGATCCTCGCACGAAGGTGTTTGCTTTTCACACTGTACACGATTGGATTGACCAAGGGAGGGACCAGAAGGTAGACATAGCCCAGGAGAACCTGAAACAAGTGAGAAGAGCTATTTCCAAATCTGTGTACCACAGCCAGGCCAATGTCTGGTATGTAGAAGAGCAGGACGGCACAGAGGTGGGAGACACAGGTGTTCAGGGCCCTGAGGCACTCTGCACGGGATGCAACACTGAGCACTGTTTTGAGGATCATCACATAAGACAGGAAGATGAGGAGTGAGTCCAGCCCCAATGTGAAGAGTGTAGTAAACATTCCATAAATGCTGTTTACTGTGATGTCCGAACAAGCCATCTTCATGACATCCTGGTGCAGGCAGTAGGAATGGGAGAGGACATTGTCTCGACAGTATCGGAACCGTTTCAGGAGAAAGGGAAGTGGGAATATTACGGCCACCCCTCTCAGCAGAAGCACCAGCCACACCTTGGCTATTCTCGGCAGAGTTAGAATGGAAGTATATCTCAGCGGGTTACTGATCGCGATGAAGCGATCAAAGGCCATCAACAAAAGGACAGAGGATTCAGTTTTTGCAAGCACGTGAATGAAGAACAGCTGTGCAAAACAGGCATCAAGGCTGATATCCTTAGAGTTAAACAAGAAAGTGCCCAGTATGGTTGGCATGGTAGCTAATGACATGCCAATGTCTGTGACAGCCAACATGGACAGGAAAATGTACATGGGCTCATGGAGGCTTGGATCTGTTTTTATAATGAGCAGAATGACTGAATTGCCTACAATGGAAATTACATACATTAAGCAGAAGATGAGAGCAATCCAGAGATGAACATCTTCATGCCCAGGTATCCCGATGAGATGGAACACTGCAGAGTTGAATTTGGTGTCATTAGCGGATGACATAATGTACTGGGCAGGTCTGAGGAGTTTTGAACTTTCTTTCCTAACAGAAAAAAGAACAGACGAATAGATGATACATATCAAAACATCCTTCTGCTTTCAGTGCATGTTTAGAAACTTCCTGGAGCTAAAGGAAAATCAGGAAAAAATAGCTTTGACTTAACTCCATAGATAGGAAGATAGACACTGCCAGGGCAGATGAGACTAGCTTTCCACCTAGCCCAGTATCTGGGTATCGGCATGAGATGCAGAAAAAAATGGAAGAAGCCCTGCAATAGGCACCTATAAGAGAACCTGGTCCCAGGAAAATTTGCCCTCAACTCCAATTAGTTAAAACAGTTTGTGGTGTAAAACAGGAAGCATTTAGAGCTCTTTTGATGATTTTTAAGTGCCGAAGGGAAACAGATGTTGTATTGACCAGAATGACACTGAAGCCATTTATAGCCATGCTGATTTGGCTCACAAATTGCCCCACAACCTATGGGATAAAATTCTTAGGGATGGGTTCTTAATTCAATAACAGTGACTTTAAGGGTCTCACTCCAGATTTAGATGTGTAAATATGACCAGATGGATTAACTTTCCCTTACCAAATGTTCCAAGGGAGACACTGTGAACCTCAGGATTTCCTCCAGGAGAATCTAAAGTACTTTGCCTGGCCAATGATTACTGAATCCAGAGACTTCAGTCCTCCCAAAAGCTTCTCTTCAGCCTCACAGGACCAGTGCCCTGTTCCCATTCGAGGGTCTGTGGATACCTTAAAAGTTACACGGTCATGTGGACAGTTATTTGGGCTGGGTGGGAAAGGGGCTGGACCCATGCATGTGTGAATAGTTCAAATACTAGGTTTCAACTATTATAACCTGGAGTGTGCAAGTTAGGTTGTGTAACAGGTGATGGATGTAAATTACATACAACCAATATAACACTTCTCTTTCTTGCAACTCTGCTCTACTCTCTGCTGAAACACTGAGCTGTTGTTCTGTTCTCTCAGGACATTTTGGAATGTTTTGCAGAGTTCTTGAGTTCCTCAACCTCAGTGTAAATGTCAGGAACAGTTTCTGGTCACTTACCAGGATACAGTATCATACCACTGTTTTGAACTAATGAATAGTACAAACCCAATGCAAACAGTAAGGTATAGGGAGTTTTTCTGAAATGCTTCCTAAAATGAAAGTCATTAAGCAATAAAGTTATCACTGCTGTTTCTTGTGGAGGTTCCAACATTTTTGTGTCTGGCTTTCAACAAACATTCATGTAATAAAAGTTTAGTTTTCAATAACTGTAATACCATAAAACATTTTTGCATAATTTTTCATAGAATCATAGAACAATAGAGCTGGAAGAGACCTAAAAAAGCCATGAAGTCCAGCCCCCTGCCCTAGGCAGTACCAAATCCATCATATCAGCCCTGCCAGGGCTTTGTTGAGGCAAGACTTAAACACCTCCAGGGATGGAGACTCCACTACTTCCCTGGGTAGGCCATTCCAATGCTTCACCATCCTCCCAGTGAGAAAGCTTTTCGCAATATTCAACCTGGACCTTTCCAACCATAGCTTGAGACCATTGTTCCATGTTCTGCCATCTGTGACCAGCCTCTCTCCAGCCTCTTTGCAACCTCCCTTCAGTAAGTTGAAGGCTGTTATCAAGTCCCCTACAGATTTATACACCTGTACTTCACAACACAAGTAAACTCCTTTTTTCCCTCTGATCTTCCTTCCAAGATGACTTCTCAGGTAAAAGTGGGAATGAAAATGTAGCTTCCGTTCCACAATTTTTTTCAGAATCTGAAGCTATTGCAGTCTCTCAGGCTTCATTCAGTCACTTGTCAGCACACACAAGTCCAGTAGCTCCTCCGATCCTGGGTTAAGAGCTGACTGGTTCTCCTCAGGTTTTGTCTGCTCTGTCCGTAACCAGCACCCAGAGTGGTAGCCGGCACTGATGTCAATCTATATAATGTTCGTTTCCTGAGCTTTTACCCTGTGGTAAAGAGTAACCCCAGTGCATGTTATTCAGCAACAATGAGGGTGTGCATGAAGTGGGAATCAGGTCGCATGTAAGAGTATCATGCAAATGGAACTCAGATTACACCTAAAAGTAATCTATTCCTCTCTCTCTCTCTCTCTCTGTCTCTACCAGCCTGTATCCTCTAGTCATAAAATATGCAGCACACAGGACCAGCACTCTGCCAGACATGGAGCTGAACTGTGATAATAATTGTGTACGTTAAACCCAGTGTTTGGGATGTTTGCTACATTGGCTTAACTATTGGGGTTATTTATGTTATGGCTACGTTGGGTTAAACCAGGCTGACCCTTCTTAGCTTGATGGCAGGCTGCTGGAAATCAAGAGACAGAGCTCAAGAAAACATTGCTGATTTCCACAGTTCTGAGAGGCTCTTCAGACAGACAGGTGCAAACTCTGCTGGGGAAGGCTGAAGGCCCTGGGCCTGACTGGTTCCACATCCAAGTGTGAGGGTTCTGGGGTCAGAGACATGTAGATACTGTAATTTGAAAATTCCCTTGTTCTCCCATGCAACGCTTCTTTTGTACTTAACATTATGGGGACACAGGTAGATGTGTTGGAGGGTAGGGAGAGGGTCCAAAGTGACCTAGACAAATTAGAGGATTGGGCCAAAAGAAATCTGATGAGGTTCAACAAGGACAAGTGCAGAGTCCTGCACTTGGGACAGAAGACTCTCAAGCACTGTTACAGGCTGGGGACCAACTGATTAACCCTAACCCTAACCCCCTCCCCAGCAAAGAAAGGATGTGGATGAATTGGAGATGGTCCAGAAGAGGGCAATGAAAATGATTAGGGAGATGGAGCACATGACTTATGAGGAAAGGCCGAGATATTTGGGCTTATTTAGTTTGCAGAAGAGAAGAGTGAGTGGGGATTTGATAGCAGCCTTCAACTTCCTGAAGGGGGGCTCAAACCAGGGAGGAGGGAAGTTGTTCTCAGTAGTGACAGATGGCAGAACAAGTTACAGAGGAGGAGATGTAGGAAGAATAGTGGGAAAAAACTATTTCACCAGGAAGGTGGTGAAGCACTGGAATATGTTACATAGAAAGGTGGTGGAATCTCCATCCCTAGAGGTTGCTAAGTCTCAGCTTGACAAATTCCTGGCTGGGATGGTTTAGTTGGGGTTGGTCCTGCTTTGGGAAGGGGGCTGGACTTGATGACCTGCTGAGGTCTCTTACAGCCCTAGGGTTCCATGATTCTATGATTATTTTGTTTTAAGAAGGTTGAGTGCTCACTCTTTTGCTCACTAGTCACAGACTCCCAAAGTGAAGTTATTTGTCTGAAATCACAGGGACATCCTGGACAGGCACAGTTGGATCAAAGAGTTCTGTTGTCTAACGCTCAATTTGGGGGAAAGAAGAAGGAAAAATACCATCCCATGGGAGGGCAGAATCTGAGAACAGAGGTGAGCAGAGATACCTGTAGCCCAGTAACTCTGAGGGGTCCTTGCAGGGTAGAAGTTTTGGGGTACTCAGACTGTCAGGAATAGGTAACGTGCCCCATAGGACTTGTCACCACAGAGCAATGCAGCCTGAATTCCTGGGTTCACCATCGAGACAGAGAATAAACCACTTGAAAACACATTTGCGGATTAAATCTCCAGGAGCAAATAAACGTAGGGCAATCTGGGAACTAGTCATCTATATTCCATAGGGTCTCCTCTGCTCAGCTCCTAGAAGGATCAGGTCCAGATCACACTGCACACTGACAAATCATTAACTTCCAAACACGGATATGGGGCACCAGGATTTTAACACTATGAGGCCACTTCTAGTGTGAGATTTTTCTGTGGCTAGAGCTTAAGGGGATGTATGGGTGGGATTTCCAAGCTACCCATTACTGCCTGCCTTCCAGCTCCTGTCACTGAGTCACCCCAACAACCCAGTTGAGTCTTCTACCGCTGGATAGAACATCTGGCCATAAGAATAGCTGGCAGCTTTCTCCTTCACTTTGCATTTTAAAGATAGTGAAATATGCAAACATACCCAATTCCTGCTAGATGGGAGCCGCTGACACCAAAGGTCTTCACCCTCAAACAGAAGGCATCATCGGTGAGGTGGCACAGGCAGTCGGCAGTGACTATTCAGTTAGAGAGGCAACTGTCTTTATGAAGCATGCTGGTACATTCCCTGGGGAGCCACTTGGCGATTAGAGAATCTCAGCTTCTTGACTGAGTTTGCATAGCTTTAACTCCCACCACAGCCAATGGCAAATTGCAGGAGGCCAAATCACAGGGGATGCACAGAGATGCTACCCAAGTGGACTTCAGTGCCAGCCCTGCTGCAGACTCTGTTCTTTGTCATCACTGTTTGTGTGGTACTGATTAGCCAAATGGCTACCTTAAGTGTGACCCAGTGGTAACAATGATACTCTCACAGCTGTGATCTTGCTGAACTTCTTCTTCTTCTACTACCACTACTAAAGGACCAGAATTCTCCCTGGCAGCCCCCTATTCTGAATTAACATACCAAGGCACAGACCAGTGAAGGGACATTCCAAAAGGCACCATACAATTTGAATCTCCCTAGTCTGGCACCCTTGGAGCCTAACCGGTACCAAGTGACAGAAGTTTTGCAGACTGCACTACAGCTAAACAACAGCAGAGAACACTGAGCGCTAGGAGGGGTGGCAGTAAATAAACCTTATGGGACCACAGGAAACTTGGCCACATCCATGATAAGTGTTCTTCTGGTGGACTAAAACCACGTTGGATTATGGATGTCACCCAACAAGAGAGAGCCAGACTAGAGAGGCTCATCCTGCCCATGGAAATTTCCTTTGGATCACTGTCTAACTTATTCATTCTGACTTCTTTTGTATTCTTTTGCCAACACTGTCTTTTGGCTTTTTGAGGTCATCTGGAGGTCATCGCTCCATCACCGTATATGCTATTGCTCTGATGATACTGGGGCCCTTTTCCATAGCTATTCTTGCCTAAATTCATCATTCTTGAATATGAGTAACCAGAATTTATCCATTTTCCAGAGAAGGTCTTATGGGTGCCTCCAATAAGGATATTAATGCATTCTCTTTTGATAGGTTCTCCAATCTCATCTGCCTTGTTCACAGCTGCATTGCAATCATCCTTGGACTATGTAATACACCCATGTCTTTCTCCTTATCTTCTTTTTCCCAAGTTACCCTTATCTATATAAGCAAGTACATAGTAAGTAGAAGTACAGAAGACTGAGAGGTGAGTACGCATTTATTCATGGGGACAAAATACCAGCTATGAACACATCCTTAATGTAACAAGGAAATTTATAATAAGAACCAGTGACTGGAAAGTGAAACCAGAGAAGTCAAACTCGGAAATGAGGCACATGTTATTAACAGCAAGGGTGTGTAATCGATGGAATAATGGTCAAGGAAGGTATTGAATTTACCTGCTATCTCTAAACCATGAATTGGTGCCTTCCTGGAAGAGATGCTGTAGAAGAACACAGGCCTTATGTTAATCAATCACAAGTCATTGGGCTCAATGTGGGTGAAATTCTGCATCTTCTATTATCCAGGAGTTCAGAATAGATCAGTTCTTCTCAAGCTTTTTTAATGATCCCCCTTTTCTGTAAGAGTTTATGCTCCCCCATCCCTGGCCACACAAACACAAATGCTGGGCCTGGGCTTTATTTGGGTCACTTTCACCTTCTTTGCTTTCCACTTGAGTTTTCTTTGGTTATACAAATGAGGCAAAGAACCATTCCCCTGACAATAAAAGCAAAACTGAGATTGTGGTCCTTGTTTCCAATTAAATGTGCACCCCTCACTACTGGAAACAGCCTTGCATAATCTCACCAGCTTTGTACACTGCTATGCACACTTAACTGTAATTCAACACAAGAAAAAGATGCCGGCTGGAGACAAACACACAGTGCCAACTGAAGGCTGTATCTCTCTGAAGGAATCTGCTTGAAAGGATATTCACGCTGTGGTTAAAATATGCATAGGAAGGATTTTTCCTTAAAGCTCTCATGGCTCCAGTCCTCCAAATATATTTTGCCCCCACAGGGGCATTCCCCAAGTTTTTGAACCTCGAAACTAGGTGTTCTAATGACTCCTTCTGACCTTAAATTATATGATTCATTGTTTTGGGTGGATTGTTATCCTGGATGCATATTGAAAAAGTTGCCCCTCTGAATGCTGACATGCACTCAACAAGAAGAGAGCATGGCCAAGAAGAATCATCACTGTAAAACCAGGTAATAGGGTCTCTTTGCCCTCAAAACTAAGTCATTGTCCATCCTGGCAGGTATCTCACAATTTCCCCACTCCCTGAGTTGGGAACAACTTCCCTTCTCTGCTAGGTTCTTTAATCCAACGTGACACCTCTGTCTCTTCCCTTCAGATGTTTTTGGCCACATTGATTCAGTCATCCCCAGCCACCTTAAAACAAACATGTTTATTTTTAAGAGCAGAAAGCATTACAGAAAATGGCTTAAAAATAACAGCAGCTGTCACACATCCATCTTCACCTACCTCACCTATCACAACAAGATATTCTAGACTGGGTTTGATCTTCTGACCCAGGAACAGAACTGACCTTACTTTGGTTCCTTTGGGAAGCCAAGGATCTCTTGAGACCTAGCCTAGTTTCCCAGTGTCTCTGACAGCAAATTCTCAGCTGTTTGTTCCACTCTTGTGTCAATAAGCCTTTTCTGAAACCTGTGTGAGCCTGGGCCCAGTCCCTGCAGAGCTCTTCCGTGTTACAGGGACAGGTTATGAAGCTGCCCTTTGCACCCAGATTGTTTTCTTTGAGCCAGAAAACTAAGTTGTGGCTCCCATGGATATTGTTTCATTGTTTGGAATTTAGACACATACATCGCCAACGACTTGCCAACACTGGTCTGGTGCCTGTGCTGAAGCTGCCGGTAATTCTGTGATGTGGTCCTGAGTTCCATGACCTGCCCCTCACTATTACCCGTCAGCACCCCCCATCTGCCACAGGCCTAAGGTGCTGGAGACACAGGACTTTCCAGAATCCAGTGTCACGGAGGCTGAGGTAAGCAGCCTGTACAGATAATGGACAGGGGCATTGCTCTTTTGGGCCCTGACATAGACGTGATCTTAGGGTCTGGGTATCTGAGCATCTCAAATGGATTTATCTTCCCACTACTGCTTTGAGGTGGGGTGGCGGTATTATCCAGCTTTTCAGAGGTGGCTCATGACTTGCCCACAGGCACACAGGGCAAGGGAATTAAGCCGATCTCTACTGAGTCACAGAACAATGCCTAGATAACAGCTTCATCCCTTCAGCATCTGAGCAGTTACAGGTCCAGGTGGATGATCTGCTGTGCCAGCCACGCTCACCCCTGTGCTGCAGAGAGTGGGGATGGCCGGCAGCCTGTTACATGGGTTTCATTCACTGGTCTGTTCTCCCACCATCTCAGCAAAGCTTAGAGCAGTGAGGGGGCTGGGCTGACCTCTGTGCGGTGGTAGCAAGATAAACATATTCTCTGGGGAAGTCCCTGCAGATGGGAGTCATGACAGACTACCCTGTTGGGGCCTGAGGTAGCCCTGCAGGTCCCCTGCCCTCTAGGGTCCCTGCAAATACTGACATAGCCTGGAACACTTCAAGAAAGTTCCCCTTTTCTGGTTTCACATTTATTCAGTTCAAAGCACAGGCTCTCCTAACATCTGGCCCCAGCTTCCTCCTTCACTCACAAGACCCCCTTCCAAACTCCTTTCTGTGGTCTCTGCTGGTCTGAGCTTGCTGTATCCCTTGCTCCTCCTTTTCTCTGATATCCCCTGTCCCCCTCAGCCTCTCCCTGTGGCATTCTGCTCCTCTAATCATGTGTGATCTGGGCCATAGTCAGAGCTGCACTGGGAGCCAAGGCAAGTGTGGGGAGCTGTGGACTGACCAGCTCCCCTGTTCTCAACATCCTGGGGGAACGGCAGACAGGCTGGGGGCTTCACTTATGGCCCTGCCCAAGGAATGTGGTAGATCTGGCAGTTCCGCACTATGGCTGTTGCTCTATAGACAGCTTTTATCACTACCCAGCTCCGGCCCAGCCAGGATGGGGAGTATCTGGTAATGAGCAGGAGCTGAGGAGCAGGAACTTAAGGAAAAGCCAGAGGGGTTTGAGGGGTCACATGCACCTTGCTGCGTCTCATTGGGGAATTGCTCAGCAGTTATGTGTTGGGCAGGGCCTTCAAAGGGGTGGGGTGGGGGGAACTACTTGAATGGCTTCACCTGATCTCTGGCATTAATCATGTCTTTATATGACCAAATCACAAGCACCTGTTTGAAGGCCTCATGAGTGTGGGTGACAGCACCCATTGAATAGCCCTGGCCCACAGGTGGCGTAGGCCTCCTGGATCACTCAAGTCCAAGAGCACTCAAGGGCAGGGACAACCATGGCTCCAGAGCTCTGTAGCTTTTTTCATAGACTGTGGATGGTTAAACACCGGTGGAATAGTTACAGAACAGGTGTGATGGGAAACCTTTTCAACATCCCTTCTCTTTGAGTACTGTACTGCGAGGAATATTGAAGTTGGAGGACCCACCAAATTGCCTCTTGATGAGCCAAAATCCTACCAGTCCTCTAACTCACCATGAACATAGTCACTTTATAAATGCTGGTTCCTGTCTTGGTCCCCTTCCCTCAGCCCATGCTACTTCCTCACCAGTGGATGGGGGCAACTCATCTCACGTGGCTCCAGGCCTTATGTGCCATAGGAATCTCCATCCACAGAGTAGACCATTTCAGGCTGTAGGTAAGAGTCCATGTTGTAATGGTTGTGGCCCATGTTTTCCATGGCCCATATCAGCATAGCTGGATCTAATAGAACACTTACCCATCACTTGCAGAATGCCTTGAAAAGTCTTGAACGAAGATGTTTGTTTTTCATGCTGTATACGACTGGGTTCATCAGGGGTGGGATCAAAAGGTAAATGTAGCCCATGACAACCTGAGGCAAATTAGAAGAGCTGTTCCCAAATCTGTGTATCACAGACAAACCTATATCTGGCAAGTAGTAGAATAGGATGGCACAGACGTGGGAGACACAGGTGTTCAGAGCCTTGATGCTCTCCGTGGAGGATGTGACACTCAGGACAGTTGTGAGGATCATCACATAAGAAAGAAAGATGAGCAATGAGTCCAACCCCACAGCTAAGAGTTTCACAGCAAAGCCATAGATGCTGTTGACTGTGATGTCTGAACAAGCCTGCTTCATGACCTCCTGATACAGACAGTAAGAATGGGAGAGGACATTGGTGTGACAATATGGGAACCGTTTCAGGAGAAAGGGGAGTGGGAATACTAAGGCCACTGATCTGAGTGCACACACCAGCCCCATCTTGGCTATTCTTGGCAGGGTTAATATAGACGCATATCTCAGTGGATTGCAGATTGCGATGAAGCGGTCAAAGGACATCAATAGGAGCACGGAGGATTCACTGAAAGAAAACAAGTGGACAAAGAACAGCTGGGCAAAACAGGCATCCAGGCTGATTTCTTTATAGTTAAACAAGAATATGCCCAGTGTTGATGGCATAGTGGACATCGATAAGCCAATGTCTGTGACAGCCAACATGGATAGAAAAATGTACATGGGCACATGGAGGCTTGGATCTGTTTTTATAATTAAGATAATGACTGAATTGCCTACTATTGAAATAACATATATTAAGAAGAAGGGGATAGAAATCCAGAGATGGACATCTTCTTTCCCAGGTATCCCCGTGAGAAGGAACACTGCAGAATTGAAGCTGGTGTCATTGACAGCTGACATAACGTACTGGGCTCTTCCAAGAAGTTTTCAATGTCAATTTCTGAAAAGAAAAGTAACAGAATCACAGAATCATAGGGCTGGAGGGGACGTCAGGAGGTCATCTAGTCCAGCCCCATACTTCAGGCAGGATCAACTCCCACTAAGTCATCCCAGCCATAACCTTGACAAGTGGGGACTTAAAAACCTTGAGGGATGGAGAACCCACTACCTCTCTAGGCGATAAATTCCAATGCTTCGCCACCCTCCTGGTGAAGTAGTTTTTCCTTATACGTAACCTATACCTCTCCTCTTCCACTTCAGAACATTATTCGTTGTTCTGCCATCTGTCACCACTGAGAACAGTTTCTTGCCCCTCTCTTCAGAGCTCGCCTTCAGGAAGTTGAAGGCTGCTATTAAATCACCCCTAAGTGTTCTCTTCTGTAAACTAAACAAACCCAAATCCCTCAGACTATCACCATAGGTCATGTGCTCGATCCCCTTCATTGTTTTTGTTGCCCTTCGCTGAACCTGCTCCAGGAAATCCGCATCCTTTTTATACTGGGAGGCCCAAAACTCGACACAACATTCCAGATGTGGCCTCACCAATGCTGAATAGAGGGGAACAACTATTTATCTAGATCTACTCGAAATGCTCCTCCTAATGCACCCCAGTATGCCGTTAGCCTTCTTGGCTACAAGGGCATACTTCTGTTTACTCATATCCAGCCTTTCATCCACCATAACCCCAGGTCCCTTTCCGTTGTACTGCTGCTGACCCAGCTGGTCCCCAGCCTATAACAATGCTTGGGATTCTTCCGCCCCATGTGTAGGACTCTACACTTCTCCTTGTTGAACCACATCTGATTTCTTTCGGCCCAGTCCTCCAATTTATCCAGGTCATTCTGGATTCACTTTTTACCCTCCAAAGTATCTACCTCTCCCTCTAATTTTGTGTCATCCTCAAACTTGCTGATGGTGCTATCCAGTCCGTCATCCAGGTCATTAATAAAGATGTTGAACAGCACCAGCCCCAGAAACAAGCCTCGTGACTGAGACATTGGACATATCAGACAGTTCCCATGCCAATCTGACATCAGGAATTGTAATACACATAAAACTACAGGGGAACACTTTACCCTCCCTGAACATTCAATAAAGGATTTGAAAATAGCCATTCTCCTACAAAAGGATTTTGCACAAGATTGCAGAGGGAGATTTCTGAACTGGAATTCATTTGAAAATTTGACACTTAATTAGGCCTTAACAGGAATCTCAGTTATCTTGCACATTACAAGGGCAATTTACCCACCTATGACTTTCTCAGGAATGGTAAACATCCAGCTTAACTTAATCAGCCTCTTCTATTGGTCCTATTAATGACATGTAACCCTCCACTGCATCCTCACTATATAAACTCTAGATTCGAATTGTCTACTACAAATCTGAGGAAATGGATATTACCCATGAAAGCTCGTTACCTAACAAATAGATTAATTAGCCTTTAAGTCTATTCCCCACTGCTTTGTGGGTAGGTTCAGGAGATGCATCTCCTTGAACTCACATCAGTTCCAAATGAACTGACTCTGCTTTTCCTTTGGATTGAACTGGGGCAACCGAGAGGGGGATAGTGCTGCTTGGGCAACGCACTAGCTCCAAACACCAGACCAGGAAATGAAGAGTGTGAGAGGGAGCCAAATGAAGAGGACACTCCATCCTTGCTGATAGCATGGAAACAACACGGGAAGTTATGGGTTACAAGCCGTCTTCATGGGACGCTTTCGTCTGTGGGAGGAGTCACTGCGTCTCACTGGTCAGCTACGGCATGTCTTAACTGGGCAGCCCCCCAGTCAATAAGTTGCTGACCAGCCACATCTGCCTTCCTCGTTGGGTGCATGGGGATAGACCAAAAATCAAAAAGTAGATGTAAATAACATACCTGCCAAAATATGGAATAATAAATCAACTTGCCTCTGGCTTGGTAGCTGGAAGGTGCAGACCATGCCCACAGCTGAATTAGAACATATTATATCCCTGAAGCTCTGCACCAAGTCAGGCTATGTCAACATCATCAGTGCTTATACACCCATGTTGATCTCATGTGCTAAAGACAAGGACCACTTTATCATAATCTTCAGAAAGTTATCAACTCCTTTCCAACTGGTGAACAACTGTCCACCATTGGAGACTTCAATGCTAGAGTTGGATGAAACCATCAGTCCTGGCACATCTGCCTTGGTCATCACAGTATTGGGAAAATTAACGAAAACGGTGAAAGGCTTCTCAAATTCAGCTCAGAATCAGCTCTACATCACTGATACTTTCTTTAACTTGAAAGAGTGCCACAAGGTTTCGTGTCACCACCCCGGATCTGGTCACTGACATCAACTTGACCTTGTATTGGTATGCAGGAAACATCCAAATTTTCCTTTGGAACATGTAAATTCTCTAACAAAGACTGGATTGATGAAAATGCTGATGTTCTTAGGCTTCTTTAAGAAAAACACAAGGCACATCTGAATAACATGAGGAACCCATCTTAAAGCACAAGAGGTCAACTTTGCCATGCAAGGTGTGTTCTTCAGAGACAATCCAAGTGGTGAGTGAACAAGTATTAGGCCGGCCTAAATACTTGACCTAATATTCAAAAGGCATCTGATTTGGGCTACCTGAAAACCATGTATGATGGGTCGAAGAAAGCACTCAGACCAAACATTACGAAAGTTGCCCCACTGAAGCATTTAAATGGACAGAGGATCACAGAGAAAAAGCTGCAGATGTCCAGATGGGTGGAACACTACTCAAGTCCTTATCCTCATGAGCGTACAACACAACCTGAACTTGACAACCCCATCCCAACTGTTCTGAACATGTCTGAGCTGGATGCAGAGCCTACTTAGGAGGAACTTTCTCAAGCTCTTGATGCTCTCTCCATTGGAAAAGAACCAGAAAACGACAGAATTCCAGCTGAAGTCCTGAAGGCAAGCAAGGCTGTGCTCTTCCCCTTCCTCTATGATTTACTCCTAAAATGTTGGCGAACAGGTGATGTCCCACATGACACGAAGGATGCAAACATCATCCCTCTCTATAAAAACACAGGCAACAAGGGTGACTGCAACAACTATGGAGGCATCACATCTCTGAGCATCACAGGCAAAGCATTTGCCCATGTCATTCTCAAATGCCTGCAAAAACTCACAGATTGAGTGTATCCAAAAACACTATGTGGCTTCAGGGCTGGCAGGTCAACAATGGACATGATTTTCTCACTTTGTCAACTATACGAAAAAATGCAGAGAACAAGGAAAGCTGTTATTCGTAGCATTTGTGTACTTAATAAAGGTGTTGGGCACAGTCAGTAGATCAGAACGATACAGAGTATTAACCAAGATTGGCTGCCCACCGAGCCTACTCAAGCTTATAACATCCTTCCACAAAAACAAGAAAGCAACAGTGCAATATGATGGATCTACATCAGAACTGTTGGCAGTGAACAGCGGAGTCCAATAAGGGTGTGTTCTTGCTCCTACTGTCTTCAGCATATTCTTCTCAGTTCTGCTAAATTATGCATTTCAAAACTCATGCAGTGATGTATTTCTCCACACAGGATTAGGTGGCTCTCTCTACAGTCTGGCAAGACTCAAGGCCAAAACTAAAGTCAAGAATGTCCTCATCAGGGAACTCCTCTTCGCAGATTATGCAGCTCTCTTTGCTCATAACGAAAAGATGCTAAGGCACTAATGACTTCTCTATCCAGAGCCTGAAAGTTGTTTTCCCTTGACATAAGCATGAAGAAAACTGTTGTTTTCACTCAAGGTATACCTCAGTGACCCAATGTCATTCTGGATAACAGCCCATTAGATGTGGTTCAACTATTCTGTTACCTTGGATCTACTGTCACCACAAACCTATCCATGGATGAAGAATTGAACATCGGAATTGGGATTTTTGGCAGATTTACAAAGCAAGCACAAAACAATCCTAGGCTGATAGTGAAAACAAAGATACTAATCTACCAAGCATGTGTATTGAGTATCCTGCTATATGGATCTGAGACGTGGACCACCTACTCAAACCAGGAGAAAAAATTGAACAGCTTCCATCTTCGCTGCCTCTGCAGAATAATGAATATCAACTGGCATAATAAAGTTTCAAATGCAGATGTCTTGTCAAGATGTGGCATACCCAGACTCATAGTGATCCTCAACAGCAGAAGACTACAATGGCTTGGTCATGTGATAAGAATGGGTGACGAACACCTCCCTAAATATTTCCTCTTCGATGAACAGTCATGTGGGTTGGGAGCAAGAGGAAGACCAAAGGTAAGATTCAAGGAGACATGCAAAAATGGCATGCAAAAATTTAACATAGATCCAAAATCCTGGGAATCTACATCATCAAATCAAAATACCTGTCGACAACTGCTATGACAGGGCACATCATCCTTCAACAATATATGTGCAAGCCATACAAAAGAACTTCATCTTAGAAGGGAAAAATCTCAGACTCAAGAACTCAGAAAGTAGACTGACATGCAGTTATTGCAATTGACCGTGCAAATCCAATATTAGATGGATAAAACATGAGAGAAACTGCAGACTCAAACACTGCCCTTAAATCCTTACCGCCACTGCTAACCACCATCTCTCGAGACGAAAAGTGGCCATGCAGTCTTTAAAGTGCTACAGGACTGCCTGTTATTTGTGCAGCTACAGACTAACATGGCTACCCTTCTGGGTAAATTTGGAGGTATATATTAAGTAGAGTTTAGAGACCTTCCAACATTTTAAAACTATCCTCTCTACCCAATTTCTATTTGTAATAGAATTTTGTTGTTATCCTTATAAACATCCAGTCCATCTTTGAATCCTGCTCAGCTCTTGTCCTCCAGGATACCTTGTAGCTAGGGACTTTCACAGCCTGCTTCAAAGCACCCTGTGATTTTACAGTTGTGGCCTTCCCAGAGATACTCTTTCTGTCCCACCATGTCTGAGTGTGACTCCTTGAATCATGATGTGTGTAAACCCATGGCAAGTGCATAGTGAATATTTCCACAGTATTTATGTGTTTCATATAAGCTATTTATAAATATATTTCATTTTACTATTATGTACATTTTTATTTGTCTCCACTCCTGAGTCCAAATTATGCCTTTGCTTCTTTCCAGTGGAATGGATAAGTTCAAACACAAAGGGTCTGAATTCAATTAAAGTGATGTCAATGACATCACTCCAGATTTACAAATGTATGTTCATCCAGAACCTGACTTTATTTGATTGACTGCACCGGATTCTCCCAATGATACACTCTCATCCCCAAAATCTCCTCTAAGAGAAGACTAAGTCCTGTGCTGAATTCAGGAACTGAGAATAGAATAATAGAAACACAGAACTGGAAGGAACGTCAGGAGGTCAACAGGTCCAATCCCCTGCACTCTTGTCATGACCAAGCATCATCTAGGCCCTTCCTGAGAGGTGTTTATCTAACCTACTATTAAAAATCTCTGATGCTGGAGATTCTACAACCTCTCTAGGCAACTTATTCCAGTACTTAAGCACCCTAACAGTTAGAGATTTTTTCCTAAGTTCCAACCTAAACCTCCTTGCTGCAGTTTCAGCCCATTGCTTCTTGAAGTAGCCTCAAGAGATGAGAGATATTTTTCTCTCTCTTCCTTGTAACACCTATTTAGGTACTTGAGAGCTGTTATAATGTCTCCACAGGTATGTGAATCCTCACATATAGGTCTACATTCAACTCCTTTAACCATCTTGTTCCTCATCTCTGGGCTTGTTTCCAATTTGTCCACTTTTTTCCTGAAATCTTGTATACAGGACTGGATATAATACTGCAGCTGAGGCCTAATCTGTGCAGAGTAGAATGGTGCAGGGGGTGGAATTAGAGTAGTATTTGGAAATACACATATCATGGAATTGGAAGGTCATCAGGTCCAGGACCAAGAAGCATCCCTGACAGCAATTTTTTCTTTTTAAATTTCTTTGCCCCCAGATCCCCCAAAAAAATTGAATTTACAACCCTGAATTTAACTGGCCAAAGCTTAAACCGCTATCCCTCCCTTCCTGCTTACAGCTGCCTGATACATCTCAGACGATGCTTGCTTTTTTGCAACAGTGTCAAACTGTTGACTTCCTCTTGATTGGTACTCCCTTCGTTTCATGTGCCTGTATATTTATACCTGCCTCTGGAATTTCCACTCCAATGCATCTGCTAAAGTGGGTCTTTACCCGTGAAAGCTTATGTTCCAACAAATCTGTTAGCTGAAGGAAAAGCATTTCTTGGCTGGAACTTCAGAGACATTGAGAGAGACAACACAGGAACTGCAAGCTGGGAAGGGCCTGTAACTGGGCTCTGGCCATGTTACACAGCTTGTTTTTCAGAGTGGGAGCATCTGTTGCTGAGACACTGTACAGGCTGATGGGCATAGACACAACTGGGAAAGTCTGAAGCCCTCCAGCATCCCTGGGTCCCTGTCAGAGTGGGAGGGGTTGGGTTTAGAGACATGTACAGATTGTTATTTGAAAACCCTCTTTTTCTCCCATGTGTTACTTCATGTCTCCTGATCTGGTAAAAGAGCATTTAGGTTCAGGAAGTCTGTCTGGTCACTTGTCTCAACACTACTCCCAGACCCCCAGAGGGAAGCACAACAGATGCCAAACCCACTCCAACCTGCTGAGGAAGTACGGACGACCCGCAGTGTGCTGTAGCTCTGGCACCAGTGGGAGAATCATGGGGTTCCACCCCATGAGAGGACAGGGTAGGAGGCCTGACTTCTAGCACTCAGAGACCAGAGAGGGGCAGAGATGCTGGTATCCCTGTGGCTCTGAGGGCTCTCTACAGGGCAGAAATGCTGGAGCCCCCAGTCAGTCAGCAACCGAAATACACCCTATTGGGCCCATTACCGCAGAGCAACATGGCTCTGAATTCCTCCCTTCCCAACTGGGCCCAGAGCAAATGGCACCTCTTGGCATGGGACCCTTTGAGAAATTCTGACTCAGGGCATCAGGGTTTTAACACTCAGAACTCTTTTTGAAAATTGTGTTTTGGTGTCACTTGAACAGCCCCCAGTGGTGCTTGGTCAGATGAAGGGAATGGGCTTCAAAGCTCCCTAGTGCTACCTGTCCTCCAGGCCTATCACTGAGACAGCCCAGCTTAGTCCTCTCCCGCTGCCCAACACCCACAAAAGGAAACATTTCACGTCTCATAGTAAAGATATTGAAACCTTCCAACGTACCTAATTCCTGCTGAAAGGGGAGCTGGTGCCACCAGAGGTCTTCACCCTGAAGGACAAGGAGTCACCAGAAAGCTTGCAAGGGCAGCAGGTAGTGTGCGTTCAGATACGGAGGCAACTGTGTTTATGAAGCATGCTGGTACATTCCCATGGGGGCCACTTGGCTATCAGGGAACCTTGGCTGCCTGGCTTTGTGTGCACCAGCTTTAGCCACTGTCATAACCAATGGCAAATTGCAGAAGGCCAAATCACAGGGGATGCGGGATGCTGCTAAACAACTGGACTGCACCACCTGTCCTGCTGTAGATTCTGTTCATAGAATCCAGGCTTCTCAGCACTGTTTGTGTAGTTCTTTTTGTTCATGTGGCCACCTCAGGGCAGAGGAGGGTTAATGATGAAGCTGTTGCCGTTGTAATACAACTAATGTACAATAGAAAAGAATATTAATGCTAATAATAGGGGAGCAGATTTCTCCCCAGCAGCCCCCTTCCCCGCATTACAAACTGAGTGGGCAAGCCGGAGAAGGGAGATTCTACAAAGCTCTGTGCATGGGAAATTCCCTCGGATGACTCCAGAAGAGGAGTTAAATTCCCTGCTCCCCGAGAAATGAAAAATAGCCTCAGGATACAGGCATCCCCTGAGTTATGTACAAACCTCAGTGATCTACTGGTAGCTAAGTTGACCCACCCACAGTCTCTGGGCCTCTGTCACTGCTCTAGGACCAGGCCCAGATTCTAGCTAGTGCAGGCTCACCAGAGATGTATTAAAAGGGCCTGTCCAGCAGTTTCTCCCCACAGGATCTGGAGAAGGGTCATTGTGCAGGGTGGAAGGGGCTGCTCAGAGATGAGAAGGCTGGTTAGAGTTGCTGATAGACACAATTCCCTAGTTAGGTGGCAATCTTCTCATACCCAGAGGGCAGGCATAAACTCCATCATTGCCACCTCCATTACTGTTTTGAGGATAAGGCCGAAGAAAAGCCTCCAATTCCTCCTGAGGATCCAGACAGCTGAACTTCTGCACACAAAGGATCCATCTTCTATCAAAATTCAAATAGAAAAAGCGAGTGAAAAGTAAAGTTTGGGTAAAAAAATATTTGTTAGGGTGTGAGGGAAATGGTGTCTGTTGTCCTGCCCAGCTCTAGCTCAACCCATGAGCCTATGTTGCACATCTTACTGGACCCCACCTCTAGCTGGCAGCACTACCCAGCCATTTGATCTCCCCACAGAACAACCCTGAATATCAGCTAGGGTGGCTCTTCCAGCTCTGAAACAGACTTGCCTGCAGTAGCTCATCTGCGACTGGAAAAGTCAGGGATCATAAGAATGAACATATTTTGTCAAATCCATCTGGTCTAGTCCTGGCTTCTGACTGTGACCAGTGCAGGTGCTCAGAAGGAACAAACATAACAGGGCAATTATCAAAGGATCCATCTGCCATCTTCTACTCCCAGCTTCTGTCAGTCAGAGGCTACGTCTACATGTGCACACTACATCGAAATAGTCTATTTCAATGAATAACATCTACACGTCCTCCAGGGCTGGCAACGTCGACGTTCAACTTTGACTTTGGGCAGCACCACATCGAAATAGGAGCTGCGAGGGAACGTCTACACACCAAAGTAGCACACATCGAAATAAGGGTGCCAGGCACAGCTGCAGACAGGGTCACAGGGCGGACTCAACAGCAAGCCGCTCCCTTAAAGGGCCCCTCCCAGACACAATTGCACTAAACAACACAAGATCCACAGAGCCGACAACTGGTTGCAGACCCTGTGCATGCAGCATGGATCCCCAGCTGCCGCAGCAGCAGCCAGAAGCCCTGGGCTAAGGGCTGCTGCCCACAGTGACCATAGAGCCCTGCAGGGGCTGGAGAGAGAGCGTCTCTCAATCCCTCAGCTGATGGCCGCCATGGCAGACCCCGCTAGTTCGATGGTGCGGGACGCAGATCATCTACACGTGCCCTACTTCGACGTTCAACTTCGAAGTGGGGCACTATTCCCATCCCCTCATGGGGTTAGCGACTTCGACGTCTCGCCACCTAAAGTCGATTTCAACTTCGAAATAGCGCTCGCCACGTGTAGCCATGATGGGCACTATTTCGAAGTTGGCGCCGCTACTTCGAAGTAGCGTGCACGTGTAGACGAGGCCAGAGATGCACAGACACCCTTGGTGTTACATCCCAAACCATGCAGGCTAGTTGCTGTTGAACCAGTCCTCCATCATATCATCTAGTTCTTTTTTGATCTGTCTATCTTTTGGCCTTCACAACATCCCTTAGTGATGAGTTCAGCAGGCTGACTGAGTTGTGCGAAAACGTAATTTCTTTCATTTGTTTTAAAATGCTACCTATTAACTTCATTGGGTGACCCTGGCTCTTGTGAAGGGGATAATAACATTTTCTAATCCACTTTTTCCACATCACTGATGATTTCATAAACCTTTACTATATTCCCCTTGGCTATATTTTTTCCTCAGGTTGCAAAGCCCAGTCTTATGAATCTCTCCATTCATGGCAGTTTTTGTAGGCTGTTTCTGAAACTTTTCTCGTCTCAGTATATATGTTGAGAGGGGTAAAACATAGAAGCATAGAATACAAGAACCGGAAGCAGCAATGAAGGGTCCTGTGGCACCTTATAGACTAACAGAAAAGTTTTGAGCATGAGCTTTCATGAGCACAGACTCACTTCATCAGATGCTGGTCTTGGAAATCTGCAGGGCCAGGTATAAATAAGCCAGAGCAAGGGTGGGGATCACAAGGTTAGCTCAGTCAGCAAGGGTGAGGCTTACTACCAGCAGTTGATCTGGAGGTGTGAACACCAAGGGAGGGGAAGCTGCTTCTGTATTGAGCCAGCCATTCGCAGTCTTTGTTTAAGCCAGAGCTGAGGGTGTCAAATTTGCAGATGAATTGTAGCTCAGCAATTTCTCTTTGGAGTCTGGTCCTGATATTTCTTTGCTGTAGGATAGCGACTTTTAAGTCTGCTCCTGTGTGTCCTGGGAGATTGAGCACTTCAAGGGGCCAGGCAAGGACACTGGGGAGTCAGGCACCGAAGTGCCAGGCCCCCTTGCGGACTGACAGCAAGCTGTGGGACCTCCTCACCCTCTGGTAAGACAAGGTGGGTCTGCACCAGATGGGGGTCTGGGGCCAGAATGCAGCAGCATTCAAGCACTTCACCAAGAGCCTCACAGGCCACAGTCACCCCACCTGCACCCCAGACCAGGAGAGGTCCAAAGTGAAGGAGCTCCACTAAGGCTACTGCAGGGCCTGGGACACAGCCAGGTGCTCAGGGTAGTGCCCACCAGCTGCCCTCACTTTAAAGAACTGGACCATCTCCTTGGGCCCAAGGAGGTAGGACCACCCGGCTGCGATCCTTGACATGGTGGACCCTGGAACCGAGCCAGATCCTGAGATGGGGGCTGACGGGGAGGACTGTCCAGGACCATCAGCAGGTACCAGGTGCCCGCAGAGACTCCAGGCCATAAGCAATGATGAGGGCTCAAGAGAGGGGGTCCTCATCATCAATGTCCCATCTGGCCCATCCAACCTGGCCCCCTCCAATCATGCCTCTCCCGGGTTCCTGGAGGGACCCAGAGGTATGTGCAGTGAATGCCAGTGACTGCGGGGCTCAGGGAGGGAGCACACAGTCCTGCCAAGGGTGGCCGCAACCCACCTACATGGTTGTTGGCCCCAAGGCATGAGCAGGCCTGATTGCCCCACTTCTCTGGTCTTAGAGGGCTGACGTGCAGCACTCAGCACCTTGTTGCCTGGACAGCACCACAGGCCACCCGGCTGTGGAGGGACTGAAAGAGGCTGAGGAGAGCTAGCACTCCCAGAACCCAGATGGGGAACCCCAAGATGCGGTATCTCCAGGGCCTTCAGGATGGGGTGGGCAGAGGGGGGGGTGTTCGTGGGGTTCTTCACTGGGGACTAATGGCCTGTTCCTCGCCTCTTATGTCTCCACAGGTCCAGCAGCCAGCAGCTGGACCAGCCCCAAAATGGTCCCAGGAAGCCCGACCATGGAAAATGAGGTAGGGACAGCACGGGGCTGCTATCAAGCCATCTGCTGGTGCCGCTAGGGCAGGGAGGAGGAGGTGGGGGATGCAGCCCTCACAGTGGCCCTGTGGTACCTGACAGGCATGCTGCAGGAGTGGTTTGCCATGGGACCGGGTGGCAACCTACCTGGGCGCCCTGACCCAGGCTGTGGTCAGCCACCTGGCCCCAGCCACTGCCCCAACACGTGCCATAAAAAAAGGGTAAGAAGGGTTCCCTCGAAGATGAGTTATTTTCGAAAGAGCCACTTCTACACTGCTTTTCTTCTTTCAAAAGAATAATATGCAAATGAGGTTCCAGATATTTAAATATGGCACCTCCTTTGCATTCTTGATTTCCCTCATCTGCACCTCATTCTGTCAGGCCTCTTTCAAAAAAAGAATGCAAGTGTAGACACAGCCTATTTGTGTCTTGTTGAAAAAGACTCAACTTTTGTCAATATACATTCCATTATGAATGGCTTTCCAGAAATGGATTTCCCTAACTGCAGAGGGGCAATAGGTTGCACACATATTCCAATTCTGGCAGCACACCACCTTGCAACCAAATTGGAACCGGAAGGGGAGCTTCTTCATGGTTTCATAGGTGCTTGTGGATCACTGTGGACCTTTCATGGACATTAAGAAAGACTGGTCCGGAAAAGTGCATGACATATGTGTCTTACGAAGGTGTATATGGGAAACTTGGATAGATCTATGGACCATTTCAACAGCACACTCAGGAGGTGCAGAACGACTTCTGAATACACATCTGGGTGGTTAGAGGCACATTTGTGGTGCCTTTATTTCAGGTTAAACCTAAATGATGACAATAGTCCATGTGTATAGCTTTGTTGTATGCTGAATTATATTTAGGAAGGGAAGCATGAAAGGTTTATTCTGGGGTGAACTGCTCAGATTGAGCACCTGGCTGCTTAATTGGAGCATCCAGATACCAGGGCTACTAAAGTAGCATAACATGGGGCAATAAGAGTCAAGGATGCAATGAGGAAATGTTTAAATATTGAAAACCAATAATGTTTGTTGCTATCCTTGGAACTGCAGTGCCTAATTGTATTTGCTAGGCTAGGGAGCAGCTGTAATTGTTAATGCCAAGGATTCAATGTAAGAAATTAATAAAGTAATAGTTGACTTGCAGGTGCTATCAAATGTCATCGCTCATCTCAATATAAATGAAGAGGTTTTTTTTTGTTTTTTTTTTTAAAAAAAACAAAAACAACCTTTGCTTTTATTTCCAAATCAGAACACCACATGGACACACACAGGGCAAGTTTATGGTAGACCTGAAAGTCCATCTCAGATAAGCAAATCCAGCTATGACATTTGCATAGCTAGAATCAACATATCTATGACCAATTTATCAGGCCATCTACACAGAGGGAGATGGTGAACAGGAGAAACTGTCCCATCGACCTCCCTTACTCCTTATGAGAATGAAAAGTACCATGGTCGACGGTCAAGCCCTGATGGTTCAATTTAGCACTTCTTCACTAGGTGCACTAAATCTAACCCCAGACATTTGACCCTGACTGGATCCATCTGCTGGAAAGTGCAGACATACCCACACACTTGCAGTGATGGGACAGAGGGAGAGTATTGGGGTAGATATGATCACAGATGCATGTAGTCCAGATTTCATTTGAAAAAGCAGATGGTGGGGATGACATGTGCAGGAAAGAGGAAAGTGTCCCAAAGTGTTTAGGCATGCTCAGGGAGAGACTGGGGACTCTGTGGGAAAGAATTGATCTGACGAATGGGATGCTGGGCATACATCTGCTCAGTCTGGAGCATAAGGCAGGGCTCCATTTTTCCCTCCACGCCTTCTGTTTGGTCTTCTTCTGACTCTGAGTACAGGCACACCATGTGGAAGAGTCTTCCTTGATGCATCTTGGGCATTTTCTTACCCAGCAGAGAAACCTGCTGGTGGAGGAGGATGGCATCTCAAGGTCATTCTGTAGGACCACAAGCAGGCAGGTAAGTATATCTGCCTTTATGTGCAAAAGAGGGTGGACAATATAAGCATGCTCTGTGTACGAGTTTATACAGAGTAAGATGGATTTATTTGAGATTCAGGTCCCATTCTGGCTGTGCATTAGGATGCGGTGGCACATTTGTTTAATGGTGCCTTCCCAGATCTGTGCTGATCTCAGTGCCTGCATAGCTTAGCTGGGAGGGCTGTAACCCCATACCTGTTCCTGTTTTAGAGGTGGCCAGAGGGCCAGGCTCAGCGGAACAGATTGGTAGGTATATCAAGTGGTAGTCACAAAGGTATATGTGTAACTCACAGATTGGTTGGTATATCAAGTGGTAGTCACAAAGGTATATGTGTAACTCACAGATTGGTTGGTATATCAAGTGGTAGTCACAAAGGTATATGTGTAACTCACGTCATCACCCTATACTGCACCCAAGTGAACAGCCTCAGAGGGACCTCATGGTGACTCTGACTTTTTGGACAGCTCTTACCATGCCCTGGGTCTGGCTTCTGGCCTGACAAGAAGGTAGAGTCTTACACAAAGGGGATTAGCAGAGATAAAGACTTGGAAGAACAGATGGGGTAAAGGGAAGGCCTTCGATTAAAAGGAAACACGATAGAAGAGATGTCCATGGACATCACTCAGATTTATCATCTCCCATGTCTCCATCCCTGAAGATGAGTGCTGAACTAACCCCTCACTTGACAAAGGCTCTGATTATCCTTGAACGAAGATGTTTACTTTTCACACTGTACACAATTGGATTCATCAGAGGTGGGGCCAACAAGTACACGTAGCCCAGGAGAATCTGAAGCAAGTGAGAAGAGCTATTCCCAAATCTGTGTGTTATTGCCAGGCCAACATTTGGTAAGTAGAAGAGCAGGACAGCGCAGAGGTGGGAGACGCAGGTATTCAGGGCCGTGAGGCACTCTGTGCGGGATGCGATGCTCAGCACTGTTTTAAGGATCATCACATAGGAGAGGAGGATGAGCAGTGAGTCCAACCCAAATGTGAAGAGTGTGGTGAACATGCCATAGATGTAGTTGACCTTGATGTCCGAACAAGCCAATTTCATCACATCCTGGTGTAGGCAGTAGGAATGGGAGAGGACATTGGCTCGACAGTATTGATACTGTTTCAGGAGAAGGGGAAATGGTAATGCTACAAATACCCCCCTTAGCACAAATACAAACCCCATCTTGGCTATTCTTGGCAGAGTTAAGATAGAAGTATATCTCAGTGGGTTACAGATTGCGATGAAGCGGTCAAAGGCCATCAGCAAGAGGATGGAGGATTCAATTTTTGCAAGACAGTGAATGAAAAACAGTTGGGCAAAACAGTCATTAAAGCCGATCTCCCTGAAGTTAAACAAGAATATGCCCAGTATTGTCGGTATAGTGGCTATCAATAAGATAAAGTCTGTGATGGCCAGCATGGAAAGAAAAATGTACATGGGTTCATGGAGACTGGGGTCTCTTTTTACAATAAAGAGAATGAGTGAATTGCCTACTATTGAAATAACATATATTAAGCAGAAAGGGATAGAGATCCAGTGATGGATGTTTTCATGCCCAGGAATCCCAGTGAAAAAGAACACTAAAGAGTTGAATTTGGTGTCATTGACAGATGACATAATGTAGAGTGCAGATCTCAGGAGTTTTGAACTTTCCTTCCTGAAAAGAAAAAAAAAATAGGAGACCAGATTATATTTAACAAGACATCTTGCTGCACCCAGTGAAAGTTTAGAGCCACCCGGGAGCTCAAGAAACATCAATGTCATGGATTTATTCCCCTGACACCCAGTAGGAAGACATATTTTGTGCTATAAATTAGGGAAAAAATAGGATGATTCAAAGGCCTTTAAAAATATCCTCAGCACTGTATTTGAATTCTTCTGATTTCCTGTATGAGCACACACTCCCTCTTGGCCTGCTAGTAAACTCTCTCCCCCATTGATATTTGATGGCTGGGAGTTCTGCAGCTGGCTGTAGCACTATGTTCTCAGAATTGTGACTTTCCACCAGACAGTCATCCGGGCCCTCCATTTCTAAATGTGCCCATTGTATCAGAACATGTAGATAAACATAAGGCAAGTCAGTGATGAAACAGTCACTGAATTTGTTTGCCCTGCATTGAAGCTATTTATAAATATATTTTTGGCCTCATTACCTGTGTATTTATCTACATTTTATTTATCTACTCTTGAGTTTTCAAATTCTGATTATGTCTTTTTGGAGGACATTGAAAAATTCTTCGGGACTGTTTCTTGATTCAGTAACATTGACTTCAATGGACTCATTCCAGGTTTACATGTGCAAATTTAATTGGAAGAGGTTCAATTAACTTTATCTTACCAAATTCTCCTGATGATACATACTGACCCCCAAGAATCCCTACAAGACAACCTAAAGTGATTTGCCTGGTCAGTGTTTTCTGAATATTGACTTGTGGATCATTCTACAGGCTTTTCTTCATCCTCACAGGACCTACATCTTGCCCCCATGCAAGGGGCTGTAGATATCACGCGAGTTACAAAGTTAACATAGACAATTAGTTCTGCTGGGTGAAGGAAAGATTGGCATGACTAATGAGTGAATATATCAGCGTTAAGTTTACACTAATATCCAGCTTACTGGGCAAGTTGCTTCAGCCCTGCGCCTGTACGAGTTGAAGGACTTAAATTACATAAAAGCAGTATGAATCTCCCCTTTATTTCACTTCAGCTCTCCTCTACACTGATTCACAGACCAGAGCTTCTGTAATTTGAGGACTATTTGGAATGCTTGCACAAGCCTTTCAGAATACATGAATGCACCCACATGAATGCAAGTGTTAGAAACAGCTTCTGGTCAGTTACCAGGAGAGAATATGATAAAACTGTTCAGCAAACAAAGGTCTAATAGCATAAAACCACTGAGGGCAGTAAACCATTAGAATGGCTTGCTAGGGAGGTGCTAACACCTCCACCCTTAGGTGTTTTTAAGGCCTGGCTTCACAAAGACCTGACTGTGAAGATTTGGTTGACGTTGGCCATGTTTTGAGCAGGGTGTTGGACTAGATGACTTCCTGAGGTCTCTTCCAGCCTGGATCTTCTTACACTCCTATACTATACTTTTGAAATACTTTCTAAAATCAAAGTCATTTACTAATAAAGTTACCTGTGCTCCTTCCTGTAAGGATTCCAAACAGCTTTGCTGCTAGCTTTTAACCTACATTTAGGTCCTTAATGTTCATGTTTTAATATTTATATTACAGTGAAACATTTTGGCCTAACAATTACACATCTGTACTTGTGCACAAGGTTACCATTCTTTCCCCTCTGATCTTCTTCCAGAGATGATTTCCCAGGTTTGAGTGAGATTTACAAGTTAGCACCTGTTCTGTGGATTTCTTCAGAACCTGAAAAGATCGCATCAGTTCATGTCTCATTTAGTTACTTTTCAGCAAACAAAAGTCTAGCAGCTCCTCTGTCCCTGGGCTAATCATTGTCTGGTTGTCTTCAGGTTCTGTTCTATCCAGAAAGGTAACAGGCGTTGCTATTCAGGCCTTTCTGGTGATTTTCAGGAAGTGGATTTAAAAAACAAATGCATGGTTATCCAATGGAAATGGCATTTTTTCTTACCTGAAAGTAATCAACAGCTCTCTCTTTCTCAGATTGCCAAGGTCTTCTTTTAATAAAATACCTAGCAGATGGGAACAGCACTGGGGCAGCCATGGAGCTGAGCTTTCATAATGAATGTGTATATTAAGCCCAGTTCCTGGAACGTTTGCTGTATAATTATGCTGGGTTATTTATTGAGATTTTTACAGTAGGTTTGTATTGGGTTAAGGCAACATGCCTCCTCTTAGTTTTGTAGAAGAATCCTGGAAAAGCAGCAGCAGGAGAAGCAATGTCTACAAAAACCATCTCTCAGTAACTACCACCAAAGCTGAGAAACAGCAGTGGAGCTACATGCTGTCAGAGCCTATATCTGGGATCCAGGCACATTGCTGACAGAATCGTCAGACACATGGATGAGCATGATTTAGTAGGAAAACATCAAGAGGGATTCTCTAAAGGAAAAACATACCTTACTAATCTGCTATAATTCTTTGAGAGGATTAACAAACATGTAGACAAGGGGGATCCAGTGGATATAGTGTACAGGTTGAACCTCTCTAATCCCGCACCACTGGGACCTGACCAGTGCCGGACAAGAGAATTTGCTAGATCATGGGAAGTCAATATTGTCTGGCATCATTACCAGCACTTACTGCTTATTGGCCTTGAAGAAGACGTTTAGGGGTAAATTCCAACTAAATAAAAGCACAGAACACTGACAGCCAGGACTGATGGCTGTAAACAAACTTTGTGGGACCATGGGGAAACTTGGCCACACCCAAAATAAGTGGTCGTCCCGCTAACTGAAATCATGACAGATTATGGATGTTGCCATATAAGAAAGTTCCAGATGAGGAATATTCAACCTGTACTTAGATTTACAGAAAGTTTTTCACAAGGTCCCTCACCAAATGATCTTAAGTAAAGTCAGCTGTCATGGAATAAGAGTGAAGGTCCTTTCACGGACTGATAACTGGTTAAAAGAAAGGAAACAAAGGATAGGAATAAATAGTTTAAATTTTCAGAATGGAGAGGGGTAACTAGTGGTGTACTTCACACGTCTGTACTGGGACCACTCCTATTAAACATATTCATAAGTGCTATGGAGAAAGGAGTAAAAAGGGGAGTGTCAAAATTTGCAGATAATACAAAACTGCTGAAGAGAGTTAAGTTGAAAGGAAACTGTATAGAGTTTCAAATAGATCTCTCAAAACTAGGTGAGTGGGCAGCAAAATGGCACATGCATTTTAATGTTGAAAAATACAAAGTAATGCATACTGGAAGATATAATCCTAAATACAAAAACAAAATGATGCAGAATAAATTAGCGGTTACCACTCAAGAGAGAGATCTTAAAACCTCTATACATAGGTCACTGAAATTATCCACTCAGTGTGCAGTGGCAGCCAACAAAGCCAACAGAATGTTATGAATCATTAAAATGGATAAATAAGACAGAGAATGGCTTAATTATTTTGTATAAATTCATGGTAGGCCCACATTTTGAATACTGTGTGCAGCTGTGGTTGCCTCATCTCAAAAAAGATATATTGGAACTGGAAAATGTTCAGCAAAAGGCAACAAGAATGATTAAATATTGGGAATGGTCGCCTGATGAGGAGAGATTAAAAAGACTGGCATTTTTTCATTTTAGAGAAGAGAAGACTAAGTGGAGATATGATGAAGGTCTATAAAATTAGAACTGGTGTGGAGAAAAGAAACAAGAAAAGTTATTTAATTGTTCCCATGACACAAGAAGTTACGAAACGAAATGAACAGGTAGCAGGTTTAAAACAAACTAAAGGAAGTACTTCTTCACACAACACACAGTCAACCTGTGGAACTCTTTGTCAAAGGATGCTGTTAAGAAGAGGACTTTATCAGAGTTTAAAACAAAAAAGGATGCTTCCATCAATGGCTACTAGCCAGGATGGGTAGGAATGATGTCCTAAGATTCTGTTTATTGGAATCTGTGAATGGATGACAGGGGAGGGATCACTTGGTGGTTACCTGTTCTGTGCATTAGCCTCTGGATACTGGGTTACATGGACCTTTGGATTGACCCAATATGGTCATTTTTATGTTCTTGTGCTGAATTCACAATGTTGAGAAACTTTTCAAACTGACAGCCACAGACACTGCTGGGGAAGTCTGAAGATCCCCACCCTGCCTGGATCTGCATCAGTGTGGGAGAGCATGGGGTCAGAGATGTGTACAAACTAGGGTCTGAGAATCTTCTTATTCTCCTAAGTTAAGCTGTGTTCATGGAATCAGAATCATAGTTTTGGAAGAGGCCTCAGGAGGTCACGGAGTCCTATTGGTTGGATTGAACAGTACTTTTGTTCAGAGAGGCTGGCTGGTCACTTTTATCCCTGTGAGTCGCAGACCCACGGAAGGGAAAAAACAACAAAAAAATAAAGAAACAAACAAAAAGAAACCAAGTTTTCAAGCCCGTTCGGACCTAATGGGCTAGAATAACATACTGCAGCTCAGGCAAAGTAGGCTGAAATGCCAGACTGAGGGTGGGAAGATTAAGCAATTCCAACCACTGAGAAGGCAGGCTGTGCTGCCTGACATCTCTTTTTCAGATACAAGAGCAGAGCAGAGAGGGCAATAGCCCAGTAAGTCTGAGGGGTATCTAGAGGACAGAAGTGCTGGGGACCTCAGCCAGTCAGTAACCAGGAATATGCCTTCTCACCACAGAGAAGCCCAGCTCTGGATTTCCACCCTTGTAGCTGAGCCAGTTAATAAAACCTTTGAAAATTCATTTGATGAAAACAAATTCCCAGGAGTAAAACCTGAGCCATTTGGATGGATGTGAGCCAGTGATATTTTATGGGGGTTTCCTCTCAGTCCACCCCAGGCAAGGTTGGACCCACAGCCCTCGGATCCTTCAGAAATCCTGACTAGGGTTATCATCACTTCAACACTTGAACGTTGTTTTCACTGTGAGATTTTTGTGCACTTGGAGCTCTCTCGTGGATTTTGGGAAGACGTGGGTGGGGGGGACTTTCCAAGCTGCCTACCTCCGGCTGCTCTCTAGCCCTGTCACTGACCCAGAAACCCAACCGAGTTTTCTGCCACTCTGCAGAACATGTGCAGAAGGAAACAGATGGCAGCTTTTACCCTTCAGTTTGCAATTCAAAGACAAAAAAACTTACCAGTTTACACAGTTCCGGCTAGAAGGGGAAACACTGGCACCAGAGGTATTGACCCTGAAGCATGAAGAGTCATGGAAGAGGTTGCACAGGCAGCAGGTGGTATCTGATTAGATAGGGAAGCAGCTGCCTTTATGAAGCATGCTGGCACATTCCCTAGGGGACCATTAGGCCATCAGGGAACTTCAGCTGTTTGGCTTTGTGTACAGCAGCTTTAACCCCATCACAGTCAATTGCAGAATGCCAAATCACAGGGGATGTGCAGTGATCCTAAACAAACGGACTGCGGCACCAGCCTTTCTGCAGGTTCCCTTCCTGGAATCTGGGCTTGTCATGACTGGCTATTACCAATGATGAGAATGAATGAATCCCTCATCTTTTTCTGGTAATCTGGGAAGGGGTGATGGGATAGTTACATGAGAATTGTCTGTTCTGCTCATGCCTTCTGGATCACATGCTATTGGCTACTGTTCGAAGACAGAACACTGGGCCAAATTGACCTTTGATCTGACCCAGTATGGACAACCCTCTGTACTTATTTCTTAATTATCCTCCTCTTTTAGCTTAGAGCAACATCCAGTCTACACTAAATGCTTGTCACCGGCCAGGTCTGACTGGACACCGAAGTCTCTTCCCTTTGGGTGCTTATGACCACAGTTCCACGGTTACCCTCAGCTTCCTGAAAACAAAGAGGTTTATTAGCAAGTGTAACCCATACACCTATGGGTGGTTAACCATCCCATGTAGTGGTACCCAGACCACATCACCGAGAAAGAGTAAGTGTCCTCTACAGCCGAAGCTGAAAGCCAGCTGGCCTTTAGCTTCAGCTGTAGAGGCACCTGCACCAAGCTCCAGAAGTCTCAGGTTTGAGCTCTGCCTATGGGCAGTTACACAGTATAGAGTGTTAGGGAAAATTATTCTAAAGCAATAAACAGCTGTTATATGTGCACACTCTTCTGTCTCACCCTTCACTGCAAGTTAAATTAGAAAGACTTTGCTTCAGACGTAGAGGACCAGAATTTATCCAACTGAGTTCCCTGTGGGAAGCCAAGGAGCTCTGGGAACCCAGCCAGCTATCATTGTGTCTCTGAGACCACCTCCCCGTCTGTTTGCCCCACTCCTGAGGAAGCAGCTTTTTCTGAAAGCTGTGTGAGCCTGGGCCCAGTCACCTTAGTGCTCACCTGTGACCATGTTACACCTGCCACAGATGTCAGACACTCGGTGATGACAATGATAGGCAGGTGATGGGTTTCTGAGGGGTGTTTGAGGTGTCACAGTGACACCAAGAGTTTCAACACAGTCACTATACAGGTCTTTGCAACAATTTGTGGCTAAATTTATCAAACTGCCAAACAGTGGAGGTATGTACGAGTGAGAGATAGCAGTGAAATGGCAAAGGCCAGCTTCACACCCTGTAACAGGGACATGGCTGAGCACGATGGTGACTTGTCCCAGGCTCACACAGGTTTCAGCCCAGGATGTTTCCACAAGAAGAGGGCAGAGAGGTGTGAAGATGCTCTCAGGGACCCGGGCAAGCCAGGCTTGTTCCCAAAAGCTTTCTTGGCTCCCAAAAAGCTCTCAGGGACCCAGGCAAGCCAGGCTTGTTCCCAAAAGCTTTCTTGGCTCCCAAAAGAACGTAAATTGGGCCACATATACTTGGACATTTGCTGGTATTGTTGCAATTTTACAACTTCATGGGGGAAAAGTTTGGGCAAAATCCAAATGCCTCTAATGAAGGTTGGGAGGTATGGCCTTTCATTCAATAAATCTTCCCTTTTAAAACAAAATTTACAGAGGTTCAGATGCAGCCCATAGACTGAATTGAGTCTAACACAAATAAAAAAAGAACAGAGCCTCTGTGCCTGTTGTCAGAACAGGTTGCAACCTAACTGTCAGAATGACCAAATAAAAACAAAAAGAAGAGCAACAGAAAAGGGACCAGAATGAGGAAAAGAGGTGGGGGCTTGTTGTTCATCCAACTTCCTTGGTAAATGGGTAGTGGACCAACATATGTGCCCAGTTTAGCAAGGATAGCAGGATCAGGGCCAGCAGGATTAGGGCCAGGCAGGTCACAGACAAACAGATCCGCAAAAAAGTTGGGAGCCCTGTGTGGTACAGTGGCCGGAGTAAAGAAGGAAAGGGGGAATTATAGTCACAGGGAGTTCAGATCACTGGGACAATACTTTGGTGAAGGGGTGGGACCTCTGGGATGTCATCGGAGGTGCTAAGACACCTCTCAGCATCCATTCTCTTCTAGCCTGGGTCCCCTTGACACTTGATCTGAGGTTGAGAGGGAAGTAAAAGATTGACTTCTTAAGAGTATTTGGGTAAGAATAAATGTGGTACAAAATAATGGAGAAGTCACACTAGTGATCTACTACATCTAACTAGGAGGAAGATGTGGATAAGGCTTCCTTTATTCAACTAATAAAATCATTCAAAGCCCAGAACTTGGTGTTCATGGGGGACTTCAGCCATCCAGACACATGTTGGGAAAATAACACAGCAGGACAAAGATCATCCAACAAGTTCATAGAATATAATGGAGACCTTATTTTTTTTTTTTTAAATCTCCTGGGAAGGAGAGAACGTTACAAGGGGAGAGGCTGTTCTTGATTTGATTTTGACAAACAAGGAAGAACTGGTTGTGAATTAGAAAGTAGAAGGCAGGTTAAGTGAAAATCATCAGGAAATGATAAAGTTTATGATTCAAAAATGTTAGGAGGGAAAACAGCAAAATAAAGACAATTGATATCAAGAAGGCAGATCTTTGGAAACTCAGGTAATTGGTAAATAAAATCCCAAGAGAAGAAAATCTAACAGGTAAAAGCTATGAAGACAATGGCAGCTTGTAGGTAGTTGTCTGAAAAGGTGTTATTAAGGGCACAAGAACAATATATTCTACTATGGAGGAAAGATAAGCAGGATTACAAGAGGTTACCCAGGTTTAATCAGGAGCTTTTGTATAATCTACTGATCCAAGAAATGTCCTACAAAAAGTGGAAAACTAGGTCAAATTACAAAGCATGAATAAAATCGAATAACTCTATCATGTAGGAGAAAAATTAGAAAGACAAAGGCACAAGAAGATCACAATCTAGCTGGAGTCATAAAGGGGAATGCGAAAATATTCGCCAAATACATTAAAATCAAGAGGAAGAACAAGGTAGGTTTTTATTCAATGAAGAGGGAGAACCAGCCGTGTCTACATTGACTCAAAACATCGAAATGTCCCTGCAAGTGGCCTAATCAAAGCTTACTAATGAGGTGCTGAAATGCATATTCAGCACCTCATTAGCATGTCGCTGGCTGTGGCTTCTCAGAATTGTCACTTTTCGCTCATCCAGGTGGGGGTCCTTTTTGAAAGGATCCCATCAACTTTGAAACCCCTTATTCCTATGAGCTGATCAGATTTCAAAGTTGGTGGGGCCCTCTTGAAATGGACCTCCATCTGGACGAGCCACGCAGAAGTGAACAGCAGCAACTTTGAAGAGCCACAGGCGGCAGCATGCTAATGAGGCTCTGAATATGCATTTCAGCGCCTCATTAGTAAGCTTCGATTTGGCCATTGGCATGGCTATTTCAAAGTTTTATGCCAATGTAGATGTAACCAAATAATAGATAATGAGGAAATGGTAGAAGTGCTTAATGACCTCTCTTCTTTTGGTTTTTACTAAGAAAGCTGGTGATGAGCGCATGATTAACATAGGAAATACCAGTGAAAATGGGATAGGTTCAGAAGCTAACACAGGGAAAGAGCAGGTTACAAATTACTTACACAAATTAGATGTCTTCAAGTCACCTGATGAAATGCATCCTAGAATACTCAAAGAGCTGACTGAGGAAATATCTAAGCTACTGGTTATTATCATTAAAAAGTCATGGAATATGGGAGATTCCAGAAGACTGGAAAAGGGCAAATGTCATGCTCCTGCATAAAAAGGGAAAAAAGAGCACATCAGGGAATTGCAGACCACTCTGCCAATGACCTGGGTTTGTCAGCCTTGCAAGGATGGGGCAGTGGGCTCATCCAGGATGAATTGCTGAAAGCTATCAGAAACTCGGGATGTGTTTCCTCAGACAAGGGAAGTATGTAACCCCAGAGGCACTGAGACCATAGACAACAAATAGCGAAGTCTGTTCCACTGTCTTAGCTGACAGGCAGATGGCTTTTAGCTTGTGTGGTATAGGCATATGGCTTTCACACCTAAGGTCACAGTTTTTTTTACCTACCTCCAGTGACCACAGTCTGTTGGCTTTTCACTATGATACTAAGAAAATAATACAAAGCACATAATCTAACCTATGTTTACTATATAAACAAAGGCACCAAATGCATGGAAGAACTCTCCCAAAATGAGGTCCTATTACTCTTTGCAGATGCCAGCAATCATATACAACTCCTTCTTAAAAAAATATATCAGTAATGCTTTTCAACTCTCACCTGTGAATAAACTTTAAGCTTTTCACTGAAACTGTTAAAAACCAGGTCCACTGTAGGTACTCCAGCTCATGAATTTAATAACTCAGAAGTGGGACAATTCACAGTAGAAGCCATTGAAACCTGGACTGCCAATAGAACAAAAACACATGAAAATGTGGGGAGGGGAATGATTTATTTATTTTTGTTTAAATCAGTGAAGATGTTTGTGAAAAAAGAGAGCTTGCTTAGGAATTATCTGCCTCCCAAAAGAGGTAGTAAAATGACATTTTGTCTTTCACAACCTTTGGAAAAGCTGGTGCCAACAAAGAGCGGTTTGGATCATGAATCTACTACTATGCTGCCAGTTGTGTATCATTTTTGTGGGTTTTGTCTTATGGTGTTTTGTCTTCTTGTCACTAACACTGCTGTGTATTCTGTGCTATTGAAAGGGTAAAGCAGGAGGCAGAACAGAATTCACAAGCATTTAAGCTGTCTTGACAGATACAAATGTTGCAGGCAGACGAAGGAGATGTTGGTCTGTGGAACCCTGAAACAGCTCACATCTTTGTATCTCAGAATACCTCAGCACTTTGAAGTCATTTATCCTCCCACCACCGCTACAAGTTACACAAATGCTATTATCTACCTGTATGGAGGCTGACAGACAGCTAAGGGCTTGCCAGTGGTCACACACAGGAAAGGAACCAAACCCAGCTGTCCTGAGTTCCCGAAAATGCCTGGACCAAAGGACCAGACTTCCAGGCCTGTGAGTGGTGACAGGCCTGGCTAAATTTGACGTTGCTCCAGCAGAGCACCTCGCTGTGCTACAGAGGCTGGGGATGGTCAGCTGCCAGTTAAAGTGCTTAAATTCACTGACCTCTTCTCACCCCACCTCAGGAAAGTATAAAGAAGGCTAGAGACAGGGATGACCTCAGACCATTGGTAACAGCTTCCAAGAGTGCCACACACTCTAGCCAAATGCCCAAGGACAGATGTGCCACCACTGTGGGGTCATATTAATTCAGACTTATCCAGAACACAAGTTCTCCCACCGTCCAGCCCATCCTCCCTTAAATGGGAACAACTCATTGTCCTGCTTGCCAGGCCCGACTAACCCCCTATTCACCTTTTTCCTGTACCATATAACTACTCTTTCCCACTAAGCCCTGCCGCATATTCCTTGGTTTTCTCTAATGCTCTGCTTCCCAGCCAAGCCGGGGTTGGACAACGCTAAGAAACTCTGCTCAGACACAGACTGCTGTGGGGAGACCCAGACACTCCACCCTCCCAGGGTTGTATATCATGAGGGATTCTGGGGCTCCACGTGGTGAAACTGGCTCTCTGGACATCTCAAATTGCATCACAACTCTGTCTTCTCGCCTGGAGAGGAGGCGGAGTCTGGGCAACATGGAATAGTATAGGTGGGGTGTTGGAAGAAGAAATGGGAGAAAAGGAGTGGCTTCAGGAGAAATGGTCCAGGACAGCATAGGTGGCCCTGGCTGTCAACGGTGTTTTTCCTCTCCCGTGTCTCCGGCTTTGGGGCCAGGTGATGAACTGAGCCTTCACTTGATGAACACCCTGACTATCCTCGCACGAAGGTGTTTGCTTTTCACACTGTACACAATTGGATTTATCAAAGGCGGGGCCAGCAGGTAGATGTAGCCCATGAGAACCTGTAGGAAGAGAGAAGAGCTATTGCCGAATCTGTGTGTTACAGCCAGGCCGACACTTGGTATGTAGAAGAGCAGGACGGCACAGAGGTGGGAGACGCAGGTGTTCAGGGCCCTGAGGCTCTCTGTGGGGGATGCAACACTCAACACTGTTTTCAGGATCATCATATAAGAGACGAAAATGAGCAGGGAGTCCATCCCAAATGTGAAGAGTGCAGTCAACATGCCATAGATGTTGTTGACTGTGATGTCCGCACAAGCCAGCTTCATGACATCCTGATGCAGGCAGTAGGAATGGGAGAGGATATTGTCTCGACAGTATCGGAACCGTTTCAGGAGAAAGGGGAATGGGAATATTAAAACCAGCCCCCTTAGCACACACACCAGCCCCATTTTGGCTATTCTTGGTAAAGTTAAGATGGAAGCATATCTCAGAGGGTCGCGGATCGCAACAAAGCGGTCAAAGGCCATCAACAAGAGCACAGAGGACTCAATTAATGAAAGCGAGTGGATGAAGTACAGCTGGGCAAAACAAGCCTGGAAGCTGATCTCCCTAAAGTTAAACAAGAATGTGCCCAGTATTGTCGGCATGGTGGATGTCAATAAGCCAAGGTCTGTGAGGGCCAACATGGAAAGGAAAATATACATAGGCTCATGCAGGCTTCGATCTCTTTTTATAATGAACAGAATAACTGAGTTTCCTACTGTTGAAATAACGTATATGACGCAGAAGGGGACAGAGATCCAGAGATGGCGGTCTTCCTGCTCAGGTATCCCTGTGAGAAGGAACATTGCATGTTTGAATTTGGTGTCATTGCCAACTGACATAATAGACTGAGCAGTTCCAAGGAATTTTGAATTTTCCTTCCTAAAAGGAAAAATAACAGAAGACTAGGTCACATTTAGAGAGAGACATTTGTTTGTTCTTATCGGAGCATAAGGAATTTCAGCAAAAATGCAGTCTTGGATTTAGACCAGTAATAGGAAGTTTGGCTATGCCAGACTGGATAAGACCTGTAGTCATTCAAACCCAGTAGTGAATGGCCAGGCCCAGATGGTTCAGAGGAGGATGGCAGAAGCTCTGGAATAGCTTCAAGGAGATAACATGCTTTCAGAGAAAGATTCCCCTGACACCAATTTTTGTGAGGCATATTTTGTGGTGTAATTCAGGAATCTTCCAAGGCTTTTTAAAAACAATCCTCGTTATTGCATTTGGATTTACTGGTTACCCTACAAGCATTCAGTCTGTCACTGAATGATACTAAGTTATGCCCCATTGATATTTTTTGGCTGTAAATTCTGTGGCCTACTTCAGCACCGTGTAATTTTACAGTTGTGACCTTCCCACAGACGGTTTTTCAGTCTCCCAAAACCTTAGCTTGCAAATTGCATCATGATGTGTATAAGCAGAAAGTAAATGGAAGGTGAAAATGGTCACTGTATTTATCTGTCCTGTGTTGAATCTGTGCTTATAAACATGATTTAAGGTCTCATTGTATATATGTTTTATTTTCTCTAATTCAAAATGTTCAAAAATTCCATTCCCTCTTGAAAGCACATGAGACAAAATTTTAGGGCTGCATTCCTAAATCGACTATATTTACTTCAATAGTTTCCCTCCAGTTTTACATGTGCAAATTTGATTAGGACCAGATTCGGGTAATGCTCTTGGTGATACACCCTGAAACCCAAGGATCTCTTTAAGAGAAGCTGAAGTGCTTTTCCTGGCCAATAAGGACTGAACCCAGAGAAAGTGACCATCTTTCAGACTTCTTTTAAGGGTGCACGTTCCTTTTGCCATGTTCACATAAGAGGTAATGGGCATAAATTAAATAGAACCTCTGCTACATTCCCCTTCCCTGAACCTCGGCTTGACTTTTTCCTGTATCACAGATCAGAAGGTTTGTTCTCTCATGAAACCTTGCAATAGCCTTGCAGAGTGATTGAATGCAGAACACTGAATCATAAAATCAAAGGGTTGGAACAGACCACAGGAGGCCTTCAAGTCCCACCCATCTACAAAAAGCAGGATCAACCCTACTAAATCATCCCAGCCAGGGTTTTATCAAGCTAGGACTTAAAAGCCTCCAGGGATGGAGATTCTACCACCTCCCTAGGTAACACACTGAAGTGGTTCACCACCTTCCTAGTGAAATACTTTTTCCTTGTATTTGATTGAGACATCTCCCAAATATTCCCATTTCCAAGTGAATGCAAGTGTTAAGAACATTTTCTGGTCAGTTACCAGAAGATAATATGATAAAACTCTTCACTGGAAAAGAGTTAGTAGCACAATACCTTTGTGGTAGTGAAGCTACAGACTGACTTAGTTAAGGAAGTGTGCTATCTCCACCCTTGGAGGTTTTAAAGTCCTGGCTTTCCAAAGTCCTGGCTGGGATGATTTAATTGGTATTGGACCAGAACACCTCCTGAGGTCTCTTCCAACACTCATTTTCTCATTCTGTGATTCTATAATTCTCGACTTCTGAAAGACTTTCTAACACCACAGCCATGAATCAGTAAAGTTTTCACTGTTACATCCTGTGGACATTCTGTAAGGCTCTACGGCTGGCTTTCAACATACATTCTTCCTCTCAAAGTTTAATCTGTAATATTTGTATAGCAAGAAAAAGTTTTAGAATCACATATACACCATCTGTACTTTGGCTCACACCTTCACATATTTTTTCCCCTCTGATATTCATTCAGAGGAGATTTCTTCAGTTAGAGTGGAATTTAAGAGACACAACATCTGTCATCTGGATTTCCTCAGAACCTGAAATGATTGCAGCATCCCTGCCCTCAGTCAATCTTCTTGTCAGCATGCAAAACTCTTGTAGCTCCTCTGTTCCAGAGTTAATAGATGAGTGGTTCTCCTCAGCCTCTGTTCTGGCATTCTGCAGTCTAATAATCCTGCTACTGAGGAAGGCTGAAGCATTGCAGGAAGCAGACTTCAAAGTCAAATTTCTCAGTACTCATGGGAAAGGCATTAGGTTTCACACCTGGAAGTAATCTATTGCTCTCTCTTACTCAGACTGCCTGTGTCTTCTATTCATATAATACCTGGAACAGAGGTCTGCAACCAGCATCTCTGGAGCCACATGTGGCTTTTTAAGGACTTCTTTGTGGCTCCCAATGCTATAATTGCAAAGGAAACAAACAAACAAACAAACATAAAAACAAAAAAACAAAAACCACTTCTCATTATTTTTGATAAAAGATGAACATTTAAAAGCCCCCAAAATAAGCAGCTCATATCTAAATAGCAAATGATATGTGATCTCAAACCATTGCGTAACTCCCCCTTTAATATGTCCTGTGCATTTTGGAATATGATATGTATCTGTGTTTTGAGCATGTTGCTAATAAAGTCTTGATTTTTAAAAAGAAAACCCACAGCATTCTTGCTGTGAAGGGCAACACTCATTTTTAGAAAGAAAAAAAAGCAATTAAGTGTGGAAAATGTTGACATAATTAAAGCGGGGTTAGAATGGTTTCAAAAAAGAGGAAAATCGAAGCTGAAAACAAAATTTCAAATGCAATGGATGCACTCTTTTGCCTTTGATTCACATTCATCTGGGCTCCCTTTATGTCTCATTTGCAATGAAAAGTTCTCCAACAACATTTAAATGCAACCTCAAGAGAATTTTTCAAATGTTGTGAATGTCCTGCAGTAAACATGAATCTCATTACAAACCATTGTGTGTCCATTCTTAAGATAGGGGTTACAAAACATATGGTTTGACATTATTTATTAGGGACTGTCTTGTATTCACGTGAATTGCAGCTCTTCAATTACTGTGTGTTTTACAGAATTTAAAAAAAAATATTTTTTTGGTCTTATGATTGCCAACCCCTGACCTTGAATATGGAAAAGGCCCTGTGACATACATGGAACTGCGCTACCATAATGAAGACTTAGCTTGAACCCAGTTCTTGCCATGTGATATTAGGTGAATTATTGGGATGTTTATCTTATGGCTATACAGTTTGAAGCTCTCTAGTCCGTCACCGCTGGGACATGACTGGTGCTGAACAAGAGAATTTGCCAGACCAAGGGAGGTCCATATTTTCTATCAGCATTACCAACATTTCCACATCTTATTGGGTTCTTAGGAGATATTAAGGGGTAAATTACAGCTAAATAACAGCACAGAATCTAGGGAACTAGGACTGGTGGCTGTAAACAAACTCTATGAGACCACGGGAAACTTGGCCACACCCATGGTAATTGGTCATCCATCAAACTAAAATCATGTCGAATTATGGATGTTGTCGAATTAGAGAGTTCCGGATTAGAGAGGTTCCACCTATATTAGGTGATACTAGTGTGGCTCAACTTAGCTTAACAGCAGGTTGCTGGAAAAGAAGGAGGAGAAAAGGAACAGTTCAAGAAAAGCCACTGCTCAGTAACCACCTCAAGAAGGTCAAGAGACCAGATCAATCCACATTGCTGAATTCATAATGCTGAGGAACTCTTCAGGATGATGGGCACAGACATTGCTGGGGAGGTTTGAAGGCCATGGGTGTTCCTAGGTCCCCTTCATAGTGCGGGACTTGGAATGAGGAACATGTACAGTCTGTTGTTAAAATCCCTCTCATTAGCCCCTGTTATACTTTATTCCACCTGTTCAGATGAAACAATGTTTAGGTTCAAGAAGCCCATCTGGTCTCCTGTCTCACTTCTAGTAAAAGGCTGCCTCAAGGAAGAAGTAAAACCCACTTGGACCTTCTGGGCAGTCACGGTCTACCTGCAGTGTGCTGAAACCCAGGGCCCAGTCTGAGGACTGGAGGATCATGGAATTCCACCCAACAAGAGTGCTGCGTACAAGGCTTGACATCCGGGACTCAGAGACCAGAGAGGGTACAGAGGTGTTGGTAGCCTTGTAACCCTGAGGGTTACCTACAGGGCAGAGGAACTGGAGCTCTCAGCCTGTCAGGAAACAGAAATATGCCCTGTAGGACATGTTCTGTTACCAAAGAACAACACAGCACTGAGTTCCTGCCCTCACAATTGAGCTAGAGAATAAAACCTTTCCAAATGCATTTGCAGCTGAAATTTCAAGGATCAAATCGATAGGAGAAAATTTGGGAAGTAGTCACTGATATTCCATGGGGTCTCCTCTCACTCAGCCCTTGGCAAGGTTGGGATCAGAGCCCACAGCATCCTGAGAAATCAAGACCTCATTAAACATCCTGATGTGAGTCAGCAGCGTTTTAACACCGGCAGGTCACTTTCAATGTGAGATTTCTGTGCAGCTTCAGGAACTCTGATGAAGCTTAGGCATATGGGAGGAGTTCCCAACCCGCTTACCCCTGCCTGCCCTCCAGCCCTGTCATGGGGTCACCCTGGCATCCCGGGTGAGACTTCTGCTGCTGCACAGGACATCTCCAAATGGAGACAGCTGGCCACCTTTCCTGTGCTCTTTGCATTTTAAAAATAGTGAAACCTGCCAACGTACCCAATTCCTGCCAATTCCTCTGACACGGAGGCTTTCTCCCTACAGCGGAATGAGTTGTCGAAGAGGTAGAATGGGCAGCAGCCAGTGTGCGTTCAGCTACAGAGGCAACTGCCTTTATGAAGTATGCTGGCACATTCCCTTGGGGGCCTCTTGGCCATTAGGGGACCTCAGCTGACTGGCTAGGGTATTATCTACGCTTGTAAAATTAAAGTGCTGCCACGGCAGGGTTTCAAAGTGACAGTGTGGCCAAGCAGGAGTGGTGGGCAAGAGCTCTCTGTGAAACCACCTCCATGAGGGGAGTAGATAACAGGACTAAGAACATGGCTGTCAGCACTGTAGCCTGGTTGAAATCTATGTTCTACAGCACTGTAATTTACTGGGCTTGGATAGGGTGTTGTTTTTTTTTTTCCCACACCCGTGAGCTGTAAAGTTACGGCACTTAAGTGCCAGGTTTGATTTATCTTTAGTGTGCACCAGTGTTAACCCCATCACAGCCAATGACAAATGGCAGGAGGCCAAATAACAGGGGGTGGGGTGTAATAAAATTGCAAGGCACATAGAAGAGCACGAATTGTTGGGCAAAAGTCAGCATGGTTTCTGCAGAGGGAAGTCGTGTCTGTCTAATCTGTTAGAATTCTTTGAAGGGGTTAATAAACATGCGGACAAGGGGCACCCAGTGGACATAATATACCTAGATTTCCAGAAAGCCTTTGACACGGTCCCACACCAAAGGCTTTTATGTAAATTAGGTGGTCATGGGATAGGAGGAAAGGTCCTTTCATGGATCGGGAATTGGTTAAAAGACAGAAAACAAAGGGTTGGAATAAATGGTAAATTTTCACAATGGAGGGGGGTAACTAGTGGTGTTCCCCAGGGCTCAGTCCTGGGACCGATCCTGTTCAACTTGTTCATCAATGATCTAGAAAATGAGGTAAGCAGTGAGGTGGCAAAGTTTGCAGATGACACCAAGTTGTTCAGGACAGTCAAAAGCAAAAGGGATTGTGAAGAACTACAAAAAGATCTCAGCAAACTGAGTGATTGGGCAGCAAAATGGCAAATGAAATTTAATGTGGGTAAGTGTAAGGTAATGCATGTTGGAAAAAATAACCCAAATTACACGTACTACATGATGGGGTCAAATTTAGCTACGACAGATCAGGAAAGGGATCTTGGAGTTATAGTGGATAGTTCTCTGAAGACATCCACACAGTGTGCAGCGGCAGTTAGTAAGGCAAATAGGATGTTAGGAATTATTAAAAAAGGGATCGATAATAAGACAAAAGATATCATACTTCCCCTATATAAAACTATGGTACGCCCAGATCTCGAGTACTGCGTGCAGATGTGGTCTCCTCACCTCAAAAAAGATATATTGGCATTAGAAAAGGTTCAGAAAAGGGCGACTAAGATGATTAGGGGCTTGGAAAGGGTCCCATATGGGGAGAGGCTAGAGAGACTGGGACTTTTCAGTTTGGAAAAGAGGCGATTGAGGGGCGATATGATAGAGGTATATAAAATCATGAATGGTGTGGAGAAAGTGAATATAGAAAAATTATTTACCTTTTCCCATAATACAAGAACTAGGGGACACCAAATGAAATTGATGGGTAGTAGGTTCAAAACTAATAAAAGGAAATTTTTCTTCACACAGCGCACAGTCAACCTGTGGAACTCCTTGCCCGAGGAGGCTGTGAAGGCCAGGACTCTATTAGGGTTTAAAAAAGAGCTTGATAAATTTTTGCAGGTCAGGTCCATAAATGGCTATTAGCCAGGGATAAAGTATGGTGCCCTAGCCTTCATAACAAGGGCAGGAGATGGATGGCAGGAGATAAATCACTTGTCTTCTGTTCTCCTTCTCTGGGGCACCTGGCATTGGCCACCGTCGGCAGATGGGATGCTGGGCTTGATGGACCTTTGGTCTGACCCAGTATGGCCATTCTTATGTTCTTATGTTCTTATGTAATATTAAATAATCAGACTGCAGCACCAGCCCTGTTGATGGCTCCGTTCCCGGAATCCAGGCTTGTCATCACTCCTCATACATTTATGATTAGACACATGGCCCCCTGTGTGATCTTGCTGAAATCCAGGAAATAATGATGAGCTGTGAAATTGCTGAAATCATCATCATCATCATCATCATCCTCGTCTAGGCCTATCTTTCTCTGTGGTAGTCCCCATTCCTGAATTAGAAGTTTAGAAGTACATTGAATTCTTTTGTCTCATCTACAAAATTTTGCTTCTTTTTCTAGTTCATATATGACTATTTTGATCAATGCTGGTCCCAAGGCAGACCCGAGAGGATCCCGCTATTTCTCCCTCTCCAAACCGACCATGTTATGGCAATCCTTTGTGTCCTTTCTCTTCAGCAGGCATTGATTAATGAGAGGACCTTCTTCTCCCACAACCAATTACTTTGCTTAAGAGTCTTCAGTGACAGCCTTTGTCAAAATTATTCTGAAAGTTCAAATACACCATATCCATTTTCTCACCCTTATCCACATGCTTGTTGACAGGCCCAAAAATTCTAACAGATTGCTGAGGCGTGATTTCACTTTCAAAAGCTGTTTAGATTCTCCCCTAACAAAACATGTTCATCTGCATGTCTGATATTTTGGGTCTTTATTAGAGATTCTACCAATATACTTGGCACAGGAGATAGGATTACTGCTTTCAATTGCCTAAGTCACATCTGGAGCCTTGTTTAAAAATCAGCCTATCTTTAACTCTCCGATAGTCATCTGGCTCAGAGGCTGATTTAAGGCCAAGGTCATGTACCAGAGTTAGTAATTCTGCAATTTGTTTCTGAGTTCCTTCAGAACACTTGGTGAATCCCATCTGGTCATAGTTATTTATTACTATTTAATTGATCAGTTTGTCCTAAAATCTCTTCTCCTCACTTCACTGTTGTTTCTCAGATTTATTGCCTAGACAAAATGAATGAGGGGGTGGGACTCTCCCTCACATCCTCTGTGGTAAAGACCAGTGGCAAAGTTGAGGCAAGGAATATCTCAGTGTTTTGTGCATTGGTTTGCTAAACCCTGGATTGTGAGCTCAATCCATGAGAAGGCTATTTAGTCATCTGTGGCAAATAGATTAAAAAAATGTCATGGGTGACACATAGTTTTGAAAAAAAAAATTGTCAGGGTTGATGCTTACTCCTACCGAGAGTGAAAGGGACTGGACTTGATGACTTGCCAAGGTCCCCTCCAGCTCAATGAGATATATACCTCCACATATATGCATTTCCTTTACCCTCTCCTCAACAGCTTCAGCTTCCTTGAATGCTCCCTTAGCACCTCGATCTTCCAGTAGCCCCACTCATTGTTTGGCAGGATTAACACTTGTGATGTACTCTAAACATTTTCTGTTTCTTTTTGTGTTTTTTGCTCTATGTTTATTCTGCAGATATTTTAAATGCTATGTGAAGTATTCACAAACCCCACTTCAAAATGGCTCATTTCACTAAAAATCATACGAGATTACTAATTAGCGAGCTCTAAAAGTACACCAATGTGGGGTTCCTCTTCATACGACTTTGTTTACAGAGTCACCTGCTTCAGGCATTTCAGCTTTTCTACAGCTCGCTTTTTAAAATAAACTTTCTTAGGCAAACTGAATCTGAGATTCCCACAAAGTGTCTGGATTCAAGAAAGCAAAACAGCCATCATGTAGCACTCTAAATACTAACAAAATAATTTGTTAAGTGGCAACCTTTAGTGGGAGAGACCCACTGCTTAAGCTCTATAGCATTTCTAGTCCAGACTCAGTTATATAGCACAGAGGTCCAAAAAGAAAAAGAAAAAAAACCTGACAAATCAAATATGTGGAACTGACGGAGGTGAGGTGAGCTCCATGAGTCCATTGATCCTGTGTTTGGCAGTTACATCCACTCAGGCTCACTGACTTACAAACACCTGTCTGGTGACCCTGCACAAGCTGCTGGCATCTCGATGGGACTCCAGCTCGGATCGGTGAGATAGGTTCTCTGCTATTCCCCTCAGAAATTCACTTCCTGTCCTGCACTGTCACTCACAAATACCCTCACGTCTGCCATGGACACCAGGGGATGGAGGCACAGGGCTTCCCGGCTGCCAGCTGTCACAGGAGGCTGTGGGAAGAGGTGTCTTTAGGCAAATGTCACTGGTATTGTTCTGTGGAGCCCTGACATTGGTCTAACCTTAGGGTCTCAAAGTATCCGAGCACCTTCGATGTATAAATCCCCCTGTCACCTCTATGAGGCAAAGCAGGGCTATTATCCAGCTGTGCAAAGGCTTAGAGACAGTCAGTACCCTGCCCACAGTGACACGTAACATAGGAATCAAACCTCGCTTGTTTGAGCCACAGATCAAAGCACAGCTGTCCCAGGACCACAGGAGCAACCTTCTGGCCATCCAAGTGGCGAGGGGCCCACCTGGATTCTCTGCTGTTCCAGCAGAACTCCCCCTGGCTGTAAAGACTGAGGATGGCCGGGAGCCAATTACAAGGATTTGAATCACTCTATCCCAGTGGAGTTTACAGCAGTCCGGGGCTTGGCTGAAGACAGATGCCAGTCCAGGGAGCTTCCTTCAGGCCTGGGATACCCCTGCATGTACAGAGACCTTCCCTCTGAGCTCCTTCCAGTAGTGACTCTCAGTCAGGAACACTTCAGGGAGGAACCAGGGCAGAGTCAGTGCATGGTGAGAGCTGCCTTCCAGCCCAGGCTACTCTGGGGAACAACCAGTTCTCCACTATTCTTGGGACACACTTCCTGAGAGGAAATGTCAACAGTGTGGGGCTCCTGCCAGTGGCTGTGGCTCTCTGGCTGGCTGTTAGCGTGGCCCACCTCTGGTTGCCACCCTAACGATGGCCCAGAGTCTCAAGCTGCATCTACATTATGATCTAAAATTGAATTTATTACAATCAATTTATTAACGTTGGATTTTATCAGTTTGATTTTGAGCATCTTCACATTCCCACGTGCTCCCCACAAAATCGACTTGGTGCTCCCACACACAAGTAGCTTAAATTAAGTGCTGCAGCAGTGTGTTGTGGGAACCTATCCCACAGTTCCCTGACCCCCGGAGCATTCTGGCTATTTTCAGTGGTGCAGCATGGGAAAACAAACTGCCAGGCAAGAGGATGTGGGTGTCCGACAATATCTTCCCACATTACATTTCCTACATTTCATATCCCTCATTCCCCTGCTATGTGAAACAAATGTCTCTTTTTCCAGATGGGGCTGTCTTGCCTGGATAAGAGATGTGTTTTTTATAACTGAGAGGAAGGAGAGGTAGTAAAGTGTTTAGGAGTTATTAGAAAAATGATTTTGAGTTTCCCAACCAACAGTTTTTGCAAATGGGATGTGAAACCACTGGATCTTTGCGGGTTTGGACCCTGATTTAGACCTTCTGGCAAAGAAGATCCTCAGATCAATAATTTTGTTTCACAGGCCCAAGAGCCAGCCAGGGCACCAAGAGGCAGGTCCCTCCTGGACTGGGTGACAGGTGCAGAAACTCCTGGACTCGTGGAGCAAGAATGATCTCCTGGCAAAGAAGACCTGTTTGTTTATATGGACACACGTGCTACACTGAAGCTGCAATGAATACTTGGAACTTTTATGGTTTGGGGAGGCTAAAACATCCCCAGCTACAGGCAGCTCTGAAAATTGTGACCACTGAGAGAGAATTCCCCTATGTGGCTAAAAGACCCCAGACTACAGCCAGCACCCAACAACCATAACCACCAACACAGACTTCCCATGGGTGGCTGAGAAACCCCCTACTACAGCCAGCCCCGAAAATCATGACCATCGAGGGAAACTTCCCCAGCACAGCTAAACGACATTCTACAACAGGCAGACCTGAAAGTGGTGACTGCCGAAGGAGACTTCCCCCAGGTGGCTAAAAAATCTCTGACTATAGCCAGCCCTTTGGCCTTTGGATAAAGCCCATTTGAGAACTTCATCTGAGAGGACAACCACTCTAATGACAAAATATTTTCTTCTGTAGTCCAAAAATCATGGCCACCCAGGGACACTTCCCCTGGCTGGCTACAGGACCCTCACTGAATGCAAGATGCCACCGCTTCTGCACCACATCCTTTTATTACTTCGGTGTCAAGTCACGTGATGCAGCTGGGTGCAAGAAAGTTCCAGACTCTGTGGCACCTCCGGGAGGAGCGAAGGGGGGGAGGTGGGGGTAAGGACACAATGTAAGCGGCTGGAAAGAAGTTTCTTGTCAAAGCAAGACCCCCACCCACAGACTAGCTGCTCTCTGATGAGGGTGAGGGAGAGTTCCAGAATGTGTGGCACCTCCTGGGGAGAGAAGAGAGGGGAGGTGTGGGGCAGGACATGTAAATGGCTGAAAAGTAGTTTGTTGTGCTATCATACAAGCATGACCGCCACCCACAGCCTACCTGACGCATGGTTCAGGGTGGGCAGCGGCTGGTACTAGGAAGCGAAGAAAAAAAATGGTAATTAGCAGAGGTAGGCACAGAACTGCAGAACCCACAGCTGTGCTACTAGCAAAGAAAGAGAAAGAAAAATTTTCAGCCTTTCATGATCCTACACTCATGGGCTTCCTGGTGCCAAATTGAAACTGTACACCTGTTGCCTAATGCATCCACTCCTGAGAGCAGAGGAGCTGGATGGGGGCAAAGCAAAGAACTGTGGGCATTGTGGGGCACATATGGGACATCACTGCAGGCTAATGGATTCAGTTTAAAGACATGGTACCTCCTCAGTACACTTCATCGGAATCTGAAATTTGAACTGAACGCTACCCCCATCAGATTACTAAACTGTTATGACATCAATATTATGTCCATTTTAGTGCAGCAAAAATTGAGCTCATTGAATTTTCAGTGAAGACAGGAGCTTGGTAAAATCGGAATAATGACTTAAAATTGATACTATCTCATAGAGTAGACATAGCCTTAGTTAAAGCCGAATAGTAGAGGGACAGCCTTGAGTGAAGAGATGAAGAAAGGGAGGAGCCTCTGAGTAAAGTATCCAGAATGGAATATATGGTTGTGGCCATCACAAGTGTTTTTTGTCTTCTGTGTCACCAATTCTGGAGCTCGGTTTGCTTTTCACACTGTAAACAATGGGGTTCATCAAGGGTGGAACCAGTAGGTAGACATAGCCCAGGAAAATCTGAAGCGAGGGAAAAGAGCTATTCCCAAATCTGTGTATAACAGCCAGGCCAATATCTGGTATGTAGAAGAGCAGGACGGCACAGAGGTGGGAGACGCAGGTGTTCAGGGCTCTGAGGCTCTCTGGCTACGTCTACACATGCACGCTACATCGAAATAGCTTATTTCAATGTAGCGACATCGAAATAAGATATTTCGATGACTAACGTCTACACGTCCTCCAGGGCTGGTGCCGTCGATGTTCAACGTCGACGTTGGGCAGCACTATATTGAAGTAGGCGCTGCAGGGGAGTGTCTACACACCAAAGCGGCCCACATCAAAATAAGGAACAACTGCAGACAGGGTCACAGGGCGGACTCAACAGCAAGCCGCTCCCTTAAAGGGCCCCTCCCAGACACACTTACATAAGAACATAAGAACAGCCATACTGGGTCAGACCAAAGGTCCATCCAGCCCAGTATCCCGTCTGCCGACAGTGGCCAATGCCAGGTGCCCCAGAGAAGGAGAACAGAAGACAATCATCAAGCGATTTATCTCCTGCCATCCATCTCCTGCCCTTGTACTGAAGGCTAGGGCACCATACTTTACCCCTGGCTAATAGCCATTTATGGACCTCACCTGCAAAAATTTATCGAGCTCTTTTTTAAACCCTAATAGAGTCCTGGCCTTCACAGCCTCCTCCGGCAAGGAGTTCCACAGGTTGACTGTACGCTGTGTGAAGAAAAATTTCCTTTTATTAGTTTTGAACCTACTACCCATCAATTTCATTTGGTGTCCCCTAGTTCTTGTATTATGGGAAAAGGTAAATATTTTTTCTATATTTACTTTCTCCACACCATTCATGATTTTATATACCTCTATCATATCGCCCCTCAATCACCTCTTTTCCAGACTGAAAAGTCCCAGTCTCTCTAGCCTCTCCCCATATGGGACCCGTTCCAAACCCCTAATCATCTTAGTCACCCTTTTCTGAACCTTTTCTAATGTCAATATATCTTTTTTGAGTTGAGGAGACCACATCTGCACACAGTACTCAAGATGTGGGCGTACCATAGTTTTATAAACAGCACAAGATCCACAGAGCTGACAACTGGTTGCAGACCCTGTGCATGCAGCATAGATCCCCAGCTGCAGCAGAAGCAGCCAGAAGCCCTGGGCTAAGGGCTGCTGCACACAGTGACCATAGAGCCCTGCAGGGGCTGGAGAGAGCATCTCTCAACCCCTCAGCTGATGGCCAGCATGGCGGACCCCGCTATTTTGAGGTTGTGGGACGCGTATCGTCTACACGTGCCCTAGTTCGACATTCAACGTCAAAGTAGGGTGCTATTCCCATCTCCTCATGAGGATAGCGACTTCGACGTCTCACTGCCTTATGTCGATTTCAACTTCAAAATAGCGCTCGCCATGTGTAGACGTGGCGGGGGCTATTTTGAAGTTGGAGCGGCTACTTCGAAGTAGCCAGCATGTGTAGACGCGGCTTCTGTGTGGGATGCAATGCTCAGCACTGTTTTGAGGATCATCACATAAGACAGGAAAATGAGCAACGAGACCACCCCCAACGTGAAGATTGTAGTAAACTTGCCATAGATGATGTTGACTGTGATGTCTGAACAAGCCAGCTTCATGACATCCTGTTGCAGGCAGTAGGAATGGGAGAGGACATTGGCTCAACAGTATGGGAACCGTTTAAAGGGAATGGGAGTGCTACAGCCACCCCTCCTAGCATAAATACCAGTCCCAATTTCGCTACTCTTGGCAGGGTTAAGATGGATGTATATCTCAGCGGGTCAAAGATTGCAACATAAAGGTCAAAAGTCATCAACAAGAGCATGGAGGATTCAATTTTTGCATGAAAGTGGATAAAGAACAGCTGGGTAAAACAAGTATCAAGGCTAATCTCCCTAGAGTTAAACAAGAATATTTCCAGTATTGTCGGCATGGTGGATATTAATAAGCCAAGGTCTGTGATGGCCAACGTGGAAAGGAAAATGTACAGGGGCTCGTGGAGTCTTTGATTTGTTTTTATTAAGAATATAATGACAGCACTTTCTATTATCGAAATAACATATTTTAAACAGAATGGGACAGAGATCCAGGGATGGATGGCTTCCTTCCCAGGTATCTTTTGTGTTTGACTTTTCACAGCCTAATTGAGCATTGTGCAATTTTACAATTGTATCTTTCTCACAGATACCCATTATGACCCTTCGCTTCTGAGCGTGGCCCATTGTATCATGACGGGTATATAAACACATGCAATGTGTATGGTGAAAGATGCTATTGTAGTTATCTGTTCTGTTTGGAAGACATTTACAAACATTTTTCATATCTATCTATCTATCTATCTATCTATTCATCATATATAGTTTTTCCACTCCCGAGAAGGCAAATTATGCCATTTCCTTTTTGTAATACATGTGGTAAATTCTTAGACCACATTCTGAACTGAATAAGTAACATCAACACTCTTGCTCCATGTCTCCTGGTATAAATTCAATCAGATCCGGGCTTCGTGAACTTTCCCTTACTAAATGCTCCCAGTGATACTCTCTGATCCTCAAGCATCCAGCCTGCCAAGAGAAACTGAAGTGCTTTACCTGGCCAGCACTGACTGACCCCAGAGAGATGGATTTTCTGACAAGCTGTTCTTCACCCTCACAGGATCTGCATCCTCTCCCCGTGCAAGGGTCTGTAGATATTTGTCAAGTTACAAGCCAACTAAAAACAAAAGGAACAGCAACAAAAAAGGAACCAGAATAAGTAGAAGATGTAGGGGATTGTTATGAAGCCAACATCCTTGCTAAATGATTAGTTGACTAACACATGCACCTAGTTTAGCATGAATAGCTGGATCAGGGCCAGCCAAACAGGCAGGTCACAGAGAACGAGATTGGCTAAAAAGTTAGGAGCCCTGTGTGGTACAGTGGCAGGAGTAAGGAAGGAAAGGAGGAATTACAGTCACAGGGAGTTCAGATCACTGGGACAATACTTATGTGAAGGGTTTGGGACCCCTGGAATGTCATCTGAGGTGCTGAGACACCTCTCGGCCTCCCTTCTCTGCTATCCTGGGTCACCTTGACACTTGGTCTGAGCTTGAGGTGGAAGTAAAAGTTTGACTTGTTGCGAGCCTCTGGGTAAGAATGAATGTGGCACAAAATAATGGAGATGTCATAGTAGGGATCTACTACATCAAACTAGGAAGAAGATGTGGATGAGGCTTCCTTTAATCAACTAATAAAATCAGTCAAAGCCCAGAACTTGGTGTTCATGGGGGACTTCAACCACCCAGACATGCATTGGGAAAATAACACAGCAGGACACAGATTATTCAACAAGTTCATGGAATATTGTGGAGACATTATTATTGTTATTATTGTTATTATTATTATTATTATTATTATTATTATTTCTTGATTTGATTTTGTTCTTGATTTCTGTTCTACATTTGATTTTGACAAATATGGAAGAACTAGTTTTGAATTAGAAAGTGGAAGGCGGCTTAAGTGAAAATCTTCAGGAAATGATAAAGTTCATGATTCAAAAAAAATGTTAGGAGGGAAAACAGCAAAATAAAGAGAATGGATTTCAAGAAGGCAGATTTTTGGAAACTCAGGTAATTGGTAAATAAAATCCCAAGGGAAGAAAGTCAAACAGGAAAAAGCAATGAAGACCCTTGGAAGTATTTAGACAGTGTTCTGAAAAGGTGTTATTAAGGGCACAAGAACAATATACTCTACTATGTAGGAAAGATAAGTAGGATTACAAGAGGTCACCCAGGTTTAATAGGGACATCTTGCATAATCTACTAATCAAAAAAATGTCCTACAAAAAGTGGAAACTTGGTCAAATTACAAAGAATGAATAAAATCAAATAACTCCATTAAGAGAAACACTAGAAAGTCAAAGGCACAAGAAGATCCCCGTCTAGCTGGATGCATAAAGGGGAATGAGAAAATACTCAAAGAGCTGACTGAGGAGATATCTAAGCTCTTAGTTATTATCATTAAAAATTCATGAAATATGGGAGATTCCAGAAGACTGGAAAGGGGCAATTGTCATGCTCCTCCATAAAAAGGGAAATGAGGACATCTCTGGGAATTGCAGACCGCTAAACTTAGTTTCATGAACTTTTAGCTTATGCTGTAGAGGACCATAGATTTAGTTCCTAAATTTACTCATTCATTCCCTCCTACCAATGACCTGGGTTTGTCAGCCTTGCAAGGACGGGGTGAGGTGGGGGGTGGTTCATCCAGGATGAATCTCTGAAAGGTATCAGAAACTCGGGATGTGTTTCCTCAGACGAGAGAAGTATGTAACCCCAGAGGCACTGAGACCATAAACAAAGAATAGCGAAGTCTGTTCCACTGTCTTAGCTGAGAGACAGATGGTTTTTAGCTTGTGCAGTATGGGCATATGGCTTTCACATCTAAGGTCACAGGTTAATTCCCTTCTTCCAGTGACCAGGGTCTGTTGGCTTTCCACTATGATACTAAATAAATAATACAAAGCAAATAATCAAAGCTATGTTTACTAAATAAACAATGACTCTAATTACATGGAAGAACTCTCCCAAAATGAGGTCCTATTACTCTTCCCAAAGCTTATGGAATGCATTGTCACAACTTGGAATAATATCTGAGCCAATGACTGTGTCCTTTTCCAAGAGAAATAAGTAGCACAAGGAGAAACAAGTGAGGAATTATCTCTGTACAGGCTGGAGGCAACTGAGCATTTGCACATTGTGAAAATCTCAAGAAGGAAAAGTGTGTTAGGCAGATCGTTCTTGGTTTCTTTGCAGCCCTTCTGATGGGGAAAAAAGGGCCTTTTCCTAAAGGAATGTTGTTAAATATTCCAGGCCAAGAAACAATCTTATTTAGATCAATTGACTATAAACAAATTAATCACATTTGCTAAATGGACAGGGAAGTTATTGGAATTTAACTACCCCCAAATGTGCGAAAGTGAACATTATCTATGTAAAATTATTAGAGCAGTGCAAGGGATTTTAACAAAATGAGAATGTCTGTATAGTCAGAAAGACGTGAAGGAGTGCTTCTATTACAGCTAGATGGTATGAGAGAGAAACTCTGGGTGTGTCAATGAAATGAAGTTTGCTCCTGCTTTGCTAAATTTGTCAGCTAATGGATGAACAGGAAGCCCTAGATAATCTAGAACTGGAAGGGACCTCGGGAGGTCATCTAGCCCAGTACCCTGCCCTCTCAGCATGACCAAGCACCATCCCTAACATCTCTTTCCCTCCATCCCTTAGGGACCTCCTCAAGGATTGAGCTCACAACCCTGGACTATGCTTCCCCAGTGGCTCTGTTTCCTGATGATTCCACCTGACAGAAGGGTTATGGGCACATCTACATTCCTCTCTTTGTGTTTAAATATATTTCATGACTAGGTAAAGTTTTAAGGACCTGAACCAACACAATTGTGTTGTGAAACTCCTTTTTGATAGGTTTAAGATGAATTGGTTTTGTTTTGTTTTGTTTTAGAATAATGACTTTATTGTGGAGGTTCCCTTGCTGGAAACTTCTATTCAAAGAAGAAAAACCTGGCAGAGTTTTTCTGCCCGATACAAGTAACTAAGGCCATCCCTAGGGTCAAACACCAGCCACAGCAGGTCCCATCCCTGTAGTGCACCCAACCTGCACCCTTTCTTCTCTCCTCTATCACGGCTCCAGCCTGGTTGGGCCTAGAGCCCAATGAGGCCTGAGATTTGAAATATTAAACGCTGGGATAAGTTCAATGTTAATGATCAACTCAGTAACAATTTTGGGAGAAAATACCCTTGAAGGTGCCAGCAATGATAACTGGAAATACATCTCTTGCTTAGAAAAAAATATAGCAGTAATGCTTTTCTACTCTCACCTGTGAATAAACCGAAAGCTTTGCACTGAAACTGTTAAGAACCAGGTCTGCTGTAGGTACTCCAGCTCATGAATTTAATAACTCAGAAGTGGGACAATTCACAGTAGAAGCCATTGAAACCTGGACTGCCGATAGAACAAAAAGACAGGAAAATGCAGGGAGGGGCATAATTTATTTTTTCTGAGATCAGAGAGGATATTTGTAAAAAAGAGCATTTTTAGGAATTATCTGCCTCCCATAAAAGGTAGTAAAATGACATTTTGTCCTTAGGAACCTTAGGAAAAGCTGGTGCCAGCAAAAAGCAATTCAGACCATGAACCTGCTTTCATGATGCTGGTTGTGTTTTATCTTTGTGGGTTTTGGCCTATGCTGTTTTGTCTTCTTGTTGCTTACACTGCTGTGTCTTCTGTGCTATTTAAAGGATAAAGCAGTAAGCAGAACAGAATTAACAAGCATTTAAACTGTATTGACAGATACAAACGTTGTAGGCAGACAAATGAGGTGTTGCTCTGTGGAACCCTGAAACAGCTCACATCTTTGTGTCTCAGAATATCTCAGCACCTTGAAGTCATTTATCCTCCCACCACTGCTACAAGTTACACAAATGCTATTATCTGCCTGTATGGAGTCTCACAGACAGCTAAGGCCTTGCCAATGGTCACACACAGGAAAGGAACCAAACCCAGCTGTGTTGAGCTCCAGAAAATGCCTGGACCAGGAGACCAGACTTCCAGACCTGTGAATGGTGACAGGACTGGCTAAATTTGATGCTGCTCCAGCGGAGCACCTCGCTGTGCTACAGAGGTTGGGGATGGTCAGCTGCTAGTTAAAGTGGTTAAATTCACTGACCTCTTCTCAGTCTACTGAAGTGGAGTTCAGAGCAGGTTAGAGCCAGGGCTGATATAGACAATTGATAACAGCTTCCAAGAGCACCACACTCTCTGGCCAAATGCCCAAGGACAGATGCACTGCCACTGTGAAGTCATACTGATTCAGATTTATCCAGAACACAGGTTCTTCCACCCTTCAGCATATCCTCCCTTAAATGGGAACACCTCATTGTCTTCCTTGCCAGGCCTGACTAACCCCCTACTCACCTTTTTCTGAAGCCCTATCCTATATCACTACTCTTCCCACTAAGCCCTGCCCCATATTCCACAGCTTTCTCTAATGCTTTGCTTCCCAGTCAAGCCGGGGTTGGACCATGTTAAGAAACTCTGCTCTGACCCAGACTGATGTGGGGTGACCCTGACACTCCACCTTCCCTGGGCTGTATAGCATGAGGGAAGGGCAAAATATGTAGATTCTGGGGCTCCTCATGGTGAAGCTGGCTCTCTGGGCATCTTGAATTGCATCACAACTCTGTCTTCTAGCCTGGAGAGGAGGCGGAGTCTGGGTAACATGAAATAGTTTAGGTGGGGTGTTGGCTGAAGAAATGGGAGAAAAGGAGTAGCTTCAGGGGAAATGGTCCAGGACAGCATAGGTGGCCCTGACTGTCAATGGTGTTTTTCCTCTCCCATGTCTCTGGCTTTGGGGCCAGGTGATGAACTGAGCCTTCACTTGATGAACACCCTGACTATCCTCGCACGAAGGTGTTTGCTTTTCACACTGTACACAATTGGATTTATCAAAGGGGGGGCCAGCAGGTAGATGTAGCCCATGAGAACCTGTAGAAAGAGAGAAGAGCTGTTGCCGAATCTGTGTGTTACGGCCAGGCCAATGTCTGGTATATAGAAGAGCAGGACGGCACAGAGGTGGGAGACGCAGGTGTTCAGGGCCCTGAGGCTCTCTGTGGGGGATGCAACACTCAGCACTGTTTTCAGGATCATCATATAAGAGACGAAAATGAGCAGGGAGTCCATCCCAAATGTGAAGAGTGCAGTCAACATGCCATAGATGTTGTTGACTGTGATGTCCGCACAAGCCAGCTTCATGACATCCTGATGCAGGCAGTAGGAATGGGAGAGGATATTGTCTCGACAGTATCGGAACCGTTTCAGGAGAAAGGGGAATGGGAATATTAAAACCAGCCCCCTTAGCACACACACCAGCCCCATTTTGGCTATTCTTGGTAAAGTTAAGATGGAAGCATATCTCAGAGGGTCGCGGATCGCAACAAAGCGGTCAAAGGCCATCAACAAGAGCACAGAGGACTCAATTAATGAAAGCGAGTGGATGAAGTACAGCTGGGCAAAACAAGCCTGGAAGCTGATCTCCCTAAAGTTAAACAAGAATGTGCCCAGTATTGTCGGCATGGTGGATGTCAATAAGCCAAGGTCTGTGAGGGCCAACATGGAAAGGAAAACATACATGGGCTCATGCAGGCTTGGATCTCTTTTTATAATGAACAGAATAACTGAGTTTCCTATTATTGAAATAACATATATGAAGCAGAAGGGGACTGAGATCCAGAGATGGATATCTTCCTGCCCAGGTATCCCTGTGAGAAGGAACACTGAAGATTTGAATTTGGTGTCATTGCCAACTGACATAATAGACTGAGCAGTTCGAAGGAATTTTGAACTTTCTTTCCTAAAATGAAAAATAACAGAAGACTAGATGACTTTTAGGGAGAAACATTTGACAATTCTTCCAGGAGCACAAGGAATTTCAGCAAAAATGCAGTCTTGGATTTAGACCAGAAATAGGAAGACAGGCTCTGCCAGACTGGATCAGACCTGTAGTCCATCAAACCCAGTAGTCAATGGCCAGGTCCAGATGGTTCAGAGGCATATGAAAGAAACCCTGGAATAGCTGCAAGGAGACAACCTGCTCCAAGGGAAAGATTCCCCTGAGACACACTTATGAGGTATATTGTACGGCATAATTCAGGATTGCTTAGGATCCTTCCAGGACTTTTTCAGAAACAGTCCTCACTATTATGTTTTGATTTACTGGTTACCCTTCAAACAACCAGCCCACCCCTGAATGCTACTAAGCTATGTCCCATTTACATTTTGTAGGTGTGAATTCTGCAGCCTACTTCAGCACTGTGTGATTTTAAAATTGTGAACTTCCCACAGCTTTAGTGTTGCAAATTGCATCATGCATGTATAATCAGAAAGTAAATGGATGGTGAAAATGGTCACCGTATTTATCTGTGCTGTGTTGAATCTGTGCTTATAAACATGATTTATGGTTTCATTGTATATATGAGTTTTATTTTCTCTAATTGTAAATGTTCAAATGATTCCATTCCCTCTTTGAAGCACATGAGACAAAATTTTAGGGCTGCATTCCTAAATCAACTATATTTACTTCAATAGTTTCCCTCCAGTTTTACATGTGCAAATTTGATTAGGACCAGATTCTGGTAATGTTCCCTTACCAAATGCTCTTGGTGATATAATCTGAAACCCAAGAATCTGTTCAAGAGAAGCTGAAGTTCTTTGCCTGGCCAATAAGGACTGAACCCAGAGAATGTGACCATCTGTCAGGTTGCTTTAAGGGTGTACTTTCTTTGTGCAATGTTCACATAATAGGTAATGGGCATAAATTACTTAGAACCTCTGCTACATTTCCCTTTCCTGAACCTCAACTTGACTTCTTGCTATATCACAGATCAGAAGGTTTGTTCTTTCATGAAACCTTGCAATAGCCTTGCAGAGTGATTGAATGCAGAACACTGAATCATAAAATAAAAGGGCTGGAACAGACCACAGGAGGCCTTCAGGTCCCATCCCCTACAAAAAGCAGGATCAACCCTACTAAATCATCCCAGCCAGGGCTTTATCAAGCCAGGATTTAAAAGCCTCCAGGGATGGAGATTCTACCACCTCCCTAGGTAACACATTGAAGTGGTTCACCACCTTCCTAGTGAAATACTTATTCCTCATATTCGATTGAGACATCTCCCAAATATTCCCATTTCCAAGTGAATGCAAGTGTTCAGAACATTTTCTGGTCAGCTACCAGGAGATAATATGATAAACCTCTTTACTGGAAAAGAGTTAATAGCACAATACCTTTGGGGTAGTGAAGCTACAGACTGAGTTAGCTAAGGAAGTGTGCTATCTCTACCCTTAGAAGTCTTTATGTCCTGGCTTTCCAAAGTCCTGGCTGGGATGATTTAATTGGTACTGGACCAGAACACCTCCTGAGGTCTCTTCCAACACTCATTTTCTCATTCTGTGATTCTATAATTCTCAACTCCTGAAAGGATTTCTCATACTTGCCACAAATCAGTAAATTTCTCACTGGTACGTCCTGTGGACATTCTGTAGGGCTCTACCGCTGGCTTTCAACATACATTCTTCCCCTTAAGGTTTAATCTGTAATATTTGTATAACAAGAAAAAGTTTTAGCATCACATATACACCATCTGTACTTTGGCTCACACCTTCACATATTTTTTCCCCTCTGATATTCATTCAGAGGAGATTTCTTTGGTTAGAGTGAAATTTAAAAGGCACGTCTGTTACCTGGATTTCCTCAGAACCTGAAATGATTGCATCATCCCTGCCCTCAGTCAATCCTCCTGTCAGCACGCAAAACTCTCGTGGCTCCTCTGTTTCTGCAGTGTAGTACCCCTGCTACTGAGGAAGGCTGAGGGTTTACAGGAAGCAGACTTGAAAGTCAAATTCCTCAGTATTCATGGGAAAGGCAGTGGATTTCACACCTGGAAGTAATCTATTGATCTCTCTCACTCAGACTGCTTGTGTATTCCATTCATATAATACCTGGAACACAGCTCTTCAACCAGCATCTGTGGAGCCACATGTGGCTTTTTAAGGACTTCTTTGTGGCTCCCAATGCTATAATTGCAAAGTAAACAAACAAACATAAAAACAAAAACAAAAAAACACTTCTGACTATTTTTGATAAATGGTGAAAATCTGAAAGCCCCAAAAATGAGGAGCTCATATCTAAATAGCAAACAATATGTTATCTCAAAACATTGGGCAACTCCCCCTTTAATATGTGCTGTGCATTTTGGGATGTGATATGTATCTGTGTTTTGAGCAAGTTGCTAATAAAGTCTTGATTTTGAAAAGGAATGTCCACAGCATTCTTCGTGTAAAGGGCAACACACATTTTAAGAATGAAAAAAAAAAATAAAGTGAAAAAAAATTAACAAAATTAAAGCGGGGTTAGAATGGCTTCAAAAAAGAGGAAAATTGAAGCTGAAAACAGAATTTCAAATGCAATGGATCCACTTCTTCACCTTTGAATTGCATTCATCTGGGCAATGCAATTTAATGTCTCAAAAATGCACCCTCAAGAGAATTTGTTCAAATGTTGTGAATGTCCTGCAGTAAACATGTATCTGATTACAAATCATTGCGTGTTCCATTCTTAAAATAGAGGTTACAAAAAGTACTGTACTGGGCAACACACATTTTAAGAAAGAAAAAAAAAAGAAATTAAAAGTGGAAAATGTTGACATAATTAAACCAGGGTAAGAATGGCTTCAAAAAAGAGGAAAATCGAAGCTGAAAACAGAATTTCAAATGCAATGGATCCACTCCTTCGCCTTTGAATCGCATTCATCTGGGCTCCCTTTATGTCTCATTTGTAATGAAAAATTCTCCAACAACATTTAAATGCAACCTCAAGAGAATTTTTCAAATGTTGTGAACGTCCTGCAGTAAATATGAATCTCATTACAAATCATCGTGTGCTCCATTCTTAGAATAGGGGTTACAAAAAATATGGTTTGACATTATTTATTAAGAACTGTCTTGTATTCACGTGCATTGCAGCTCTTCAGCTACTGTTTTTTTTTTTCCTGAATTGGAAAACAAAAAAGTATTTCCTTGGTCTTTTAATTGCCAACCCCTGACCTCGAATATGGAAAAGGCACTGGAAATATTGGAATATATAGAAAAGGTGATACTAGTGTAGCTTAACAACAGGCTCCTGGAAAAGAAGGAGGAGAAAAGAAACAGATCAAGAAAAGCCACCGCTCAGTAACCACCTCGAGAAGGTCAAGAGACCAGATATATCCACATCGCTGAATTCATATGCTGAGGAACTCTTCAGGATGATGGGCACAGACACCACTGGGGAATTTTGAAGGCCGTGGGCTTTCCTAGATCCCCATCAGAGTGAGGGACTTTGAACAAGGAACTTGTACAGTCTGTTGTTAAACTCCCTCTCATTAGCCCATGTTATGCTTTATTCCTACTGTTCAGATGAAACAATGTTTAGGTTCAAGAAGCTCATCTTGTCTGCTGTCTCACTTCTAGTAACAGGCTCCCACAAGAAAGAAATACAACCCAATTGGACCTGATGGGCAGGCACGGTCTACTCACAGTGTGCTACAGCTCAGGGCCCAATCTGAGGACTGGAGGATCATGGAATTCCACCCAGTAAGAGTGCTGCGTACAAGGCCTGACATCCGGCACTCAGAGACCAGAGAGGGGACAGAGGTGTTGGTAGCCTTGTAACCCTGACAGTTACATACAGGGCAGAGGAACTGGAGCTCTTAGCCAGTCAGGAAACAGAAATATGCCCTGTAGGACATGTTCCGTTACCAAAGAGCAACACAGCACTGAGTTCCTGCCCTCACAATCGTGCTAGGGAATAAAACCTTTCCAAATGCATTTGTAGATGAAATTTCAAAGGTCAAATCGATATGAGAAAATTTGGGAAGTAGTCACTGATATTCCATGGGGTCTCCTCTCACTCAGCCCCTGGCAAGTTTGGGACTAGAGCCCACAGCATCCTGAGAAATCAAGAGCTCTTTAAACATCCTGATGTGAGTCAGCAGCGTTTTAACACCGGCAGGTCACTTTCAATGTGAGATTTCTGTGCAGCTTCAGGAACTCTGATGAAGCTTAGGCATATGGGAGGAGTTCCCAAGCCACTTACCCCTGCCTGCCCTCCAGCCCTGTCATGGGGTCACCCTGGCATCCCGGGTGAGACTTCTGCTGCTGCACAGGACATCTCCAAATGGAGACAGCTGGCCGCCTTTCCTGTGCTCTTTGCATTTTAAAAATAGTGAAACCTGCCAACGTACCCAATTCCTGCCAATTCCTCTGACACGGAGGCTTTCTCCCTACAGCGGAATGAGTTGTCGAAGAGGTAGAATGGGCAGCAGCCAGTGTGCGTTCAGCTACAGAGGCAACTGCCTTTATGAAGTATGCTGGCACATTCCCTTGGGGGCCTCTTGGCCATTAGGGGACCTCAGCTGACTGGCTAGGGTATTATCTACGCTTGTAAAATTAAAGTGCTGCCACGGCAGGGTTTCAAAGTGACAGTGTGGCCAAGCAGGAGTGGTGGGCAAGAGCTCTCTGTGAAACCACCTCCATAAGGGGAGTAGACAACAGGACTAAAATCATGGCTGTCAGCACCGTAGCCTGGTTTAAACCTACGTGCTACAGTTCTGTAATTCGCTGTGTTTTGATGCGGTGTTTCTTCACATCCTTGAGCTGTAAAGTTACGGCACTTAAGTGCCAGGTTTGATTTATCCTTCATGCGCATCAGCATTAACCCCATCACAGCCAATGACAAATGTCAGGAGGCCAAATAACAGGGGGTGGGGTGTAATATTAAAGAATCAGATAGCAGCACCAGCTCTGTTGAAGGCTCCGTTTCTGGAATCCAGGCTTCTCAACACTTTTCATATGTTTTTGATTAGTCACATGGTCCCCTCTGTCATCTTGCTGAAATAAAGGAAATAATGATGAGCTGTGCTCACGCTGAAATCATCAGCATCATCATCATCATCTTCTAGGCTTCCATTTCTCTGTGGCAGCCCCCTTTCATCCATTAGGAGTTTAGGAGTACATTGAATTCTTTTGTCTCGTCTACAAATTTTGCTGATTCCTTTTGCTAGTTCATATACGACTATGTTGAACAATGTTGGTCCCAAGGCAGACCCGAGATGATCCCGCTATTTCTCTCACTCCAAGCTGACCATGTGATTGAGATCCTTTGTGTCCTATCTCTTCAGCAGGCATTAATTCATGAGAGGACCTTCTTCTCCCACAACCAATTACTTTGCTTAAGAGTCTTCAGTGAGGGCATTTGTCAAAATTATTCTGAAAGTTCAAATACACCATATCCATTTTCTCATCCTTACCCACATGCTTGTTGACAAGCCCAAAACTTCTAACAGATTGCTGAGGTGTGATTTCTCTTTGAAAATCTGTATTGATTCTGCCCTAACAGAGCATGTTCATCTGCGTGTCTGATATTTTGGGTCTTTATTAAGGATTCAACCAATATGCATGGCATTGCAGAAAGGATTACTGCTCTCTACTGACAAAATCACATCTGGAGCCTTGTTTAAAAATCAGCCTATCTTTAACTCTGTGATAGTCATCTGGCTCAGAGGCTGATTAAGTTCTAGGTCGTGTACCAGTGTTAGTAATTATGCAATTTGTTTCTGAGTTCCTTCAGAATACTTGGTGAATCCCGTCTGGTCATAGTTATTTATAACTGTTTATTTACCAGTTCATCCTAAAATATCTTCTCCTCACCTTACTTTTGTTTGTCAGATTTATTGCATAGACAGTGTATTGTGCGAGAAGACATTGTGACGGTCAAGAGTGCAGTCCAACACCTCTATGAACCCTCAGGAGAATTCCAAACAGACCAGTCTATGCAAGGTGAAAAGCTGCAAAACAAGTATCCTGCCAAGGCGAACAGCTGCAAAACAAAGTACAATCGCTGAAACTTCAAGGCTACGCTGGCAGTAGGCCACAAAAGATACTAAGAGTAGTGCATTGGCAATTTTAAGCAATTTTATGTAAATGAGTTTAAGCATTATTAGTTAGTGTTAGGAGGCCCATTATAGAGCCTCTCCCCCACATGAAGCTCCGATGCGTCGGGTTTTCCCCCACTGGTGACTGCGGTGTTTCCGGGGCTCCCATCGCGGGTGTCACGCTTTCAGTAAACCAAATATAGCACTCGCCTTCTGGGTGCAGCCTCGTTTCTGGGGAACCTGAGCCTGGCTGGTTACAGACAGAACGGCATAGGGGTGGGAATTTGCCTCACATCCTCTTCAGTGAAGACCAGAAACAAGGTAGAGGAGAGGGATAGCTCAGTGGTTTGAGCATTGGTCTGCTAAACACCACATTGTGAGCTCCATCCTTGAGGAGACAATTTAGACAATGGTAGCCAATAGATTTAAAAAAAAACAACCTGTCATGGGTGGCAAGTAGATTTAAAAAAAAATGGTAGGTTTCATGCTTAGCTCTACTAAGAGGGAGGGGACTTGACTTGATGACCTCCCAAGGTCCCTTCCAGCTCTCTGAGTTGTGTATCTTTATATATATATATATATATATATATGTATGCTTTCCCTTTAGCCTCTCCACAACAGCCACATCTTCCTTGAATGCTCCTTTAGCACTTTGATCTTCCAGTGGCCCCACTCATTGTTCGGCAGGTTAAACACTTGTGATTTATTCTCAACATTTTCTGTTACTTTTTGTGTCTTTTGCTATTTGTTGTTCTGCAGACAGTTTAAATGTCACGCAAAGTATTCCAAAACCCCACTTCAAAATGGGCCATGTCACTAAAAAATCATGAGTGGTTAATAAATGAAGAGAGTTTAAAGGATACCAATATGGGGTTCCTCTTCATGTGACTTTGGTTACAGGGTCACCTGCTTCAGGTTTTTTAGCTTTTCTACAACTCGCTTTTTAAAATAAACATTCTTAGGCAAACTGAAATCTGAGATTCCCACAAAGTGTCTGGATTCCAGAAAACAAAACAGCCATCTTGTAGCACTTTAAAGATTAATAAAATTATTTATTAGTGATGAGCTTTTGTGAGGGAGACCTATTTCTTCAGCTCTATAGCATTTCCAGTCCAGACTCAGTTATATAGCAAAAAGTTCCAAAAAGAAAAAAAAATGCAATAAAAACTGACAAATCAAATATGTAGAACTGAAGGGGGTGTGGGGGGATGTTAAGTGTCTTGCCTGAGTTAATCACAAACATCAACGGAAGGTAAGGAGTCCGTGTAATATGCGAGATAATTGCAAGCCTTGTTCATGCCAATTGTTAATGAGTCAAATTTGAATACGAACCCCCATTCACAAATCTCCCCATGTAATCTGCTTTTAAAGTCTTTTTGTTGTAGGATATATATTCTCAGGTCTTTAACATAAAGGCCCACTCCATTTCAATGCTCGCTGACAGTCTTATGTGTATTGAGATTCCTAATTCCTGGTCTGGATTTCCAATTACAGGAAATTATGTGACATTCTAAATTAAACTAATTGTTTTGAAAAAATGACACCTTAGTCACAATCTGAATGTGTCTGGCTTCGGCCTCCAGCCATTGGTTCCTGTTATAACTTCCTCTGATAGACTGAAGGTGCCATTAATGGTTGTTCCTCGTGCAGCTATTTGAAGGCTGCAAGCAAGACACCCCTTCACCTTCTCCTTGTAAAGCTAATTGGAATGATCTCTTGGAATATATCACCATAAGGCAGGTTTTAAAACCCTTTAATTATTCATTTGGCTCTTCTCTGCCCTCCTCTAATATGTAAACATTGTTCTTGAGCTGTAGACACCAGCACTGGACACAGAAGTCCAGAAGTGGTTCCACCAGTGCCAAGGACACAGGGAAGATCACCTCTGCATCAATATGAGCTTTCCTGATTGTGCATCTCACATTGTAGTTGCTTACTCAGCCTCAGTGCTCCACTGTATCAGAGGGCTAGCCGTGTTAGCCTGCATCTGCAAAAGCAATGAGAAGTCCTGGATACTTGCCCACAAAAGCTTATGCTCCAAAAAAAAATCTGTTAGTCTATAAGGTGCCACAGGATTTCTCTTTGTTTTAAAGTTCCAGCAGCAACTCACATTCACCTGCTTCTCCACTATGACCCTCAAGTGTCTTTCAGGGTCACAGAATCACAGAATCACTGGGCTGCAAGGCACCTCAGGAGGTCATCTAGTCCAGCCCCCTGCTTCAAGCAGGATCAACCCCCACTAAGTCATCCCAGCCAGGACCTCGTCCAGCCAGGACTTAAAAACCTCAAGGGATGGAGAAACCACCACCTCTTTAGGCAACACATTCCAATGCTTCACCACCCTCCTGGTCACCTGGTCCACCTTCCATCCGAGACACACCACGTGATCCATTGTCTACAGCCAAGCACTAAGATATAACCACATTTGCTCCAACACCTCCGACAGAGACAAACACCTACAGGATCTCTACCAAGCATTCTTGAAACTGAAATACCCACCTGAGGAAGTGAAAAAACAGATCAACAGAGCTAGATGTGTGCCACGAAGCCTCTTACAGGACAAGCCCAAGAGAGAAACCAACAGAACACCACTGGCCATCACCTATAGTCCTCAGGTAAAACCTCTACAGTGCATAATCAGGGATTTACAACCCACCCTGGACAATGATCCCCCCCTTTCACATGCCTTGGGAGGTAGACCAGTCCTTGCCCACAGACAACCTGCCAACCTGAAGCAAATCCTAACCAGCAATTATACACCGCACCACAGTCACTCTAACTCAGGGACCCATCCATGCAAGAAACCTCGTTGCCAGCTCTGCCCACATATCTACACCAGAAACACCATTACAGAACCTAACCAGATCAGCCACATCATTGTGGGTTCATTCAGCTGCACATCTACCAATATAATTTCTGCCATCATGTGCTAGCAATGCCCCTCTGCTGTATACATCGGACAAACTGGACAGTGTCTATGTAAAAGAATAAATGCACACAAATCAGATATCAGAAATGGCAATATACAAAAACCCGTAGGAGAGCACTTCAATCTCCCACGCCACACAGTAGCAGACTTAAAAGTAGCTATCTTACAGCAAAGAAATTTCAGGACCAGACTCCAAAGAGAAATTTCTGAGCTACAATTCAACTGCAAATTCGACATCCTCAGCTAAGGCTTAAACAAAGACTGTGAATGGCTGGCTAAATACAAAAGCAGCTTCCCCTCCTTTGGTGTTCACACCTCCAGATCAGCTGCTGGTAGTTAGCCTCACCCTTGCTGACTGAGCTAACCTTGTGATCCCCACCCTTGCTCTGGCTTATTTATACCTGGCCCTGCAGATTTCCAAGACCAGCATCTGATGAAGTGAGTCTGTGCTCACAAAAGCTCATGCTCAAAACTTTTCTGCTAGTCTATAAGGTGCTACAGGACCCTTCATTGCTGTTACAGATCTTGACTAACAAGGCTGCCCCTCCGATACCTCCTGGTGAAGTAGTTTTTCCTAATATCTAATCTACACCTCTCCCTCTTCAACTTCAGACCATCACTCCTTGCTCTGCCATCTGACACCACTGAGAACATTATCTCACCCGCCTTTTTAGAGCTCCCCTTCAGGAAGTTGAAGGCTGCTATTAAATCACCTCTAAGTCTTCTCTTCTGTAAACTAAACAAGCCCAAATCCCTCGGCCTATCCTCATAGGTCTTGTGCTCCAGACCCTTAATCATTTTTATTGCCCTTCACTGAACCTGCTCCAGCAAATCCACATCCTTTTTATACTGGGGGGCCCAAAACTGGACACGATATTCCAGATGTGGCCTCACCAGTGCCAAATGAAGAGGCATATCAGGGTCACTGTTCTCATTTGAGCCATATTGAAACTCCTGTTGCTGAGGGCTTAGGTAAGTTGCCCAAGGCCAGAGCAGAAGTCTGTGAAAGAACCTGGAACTGAAGCCAGTTCTTCTGAGTTTCAGATCAGAGCTTTAGCCACTAAACCACCCTTTCTCTCTGGGGCTAGTGGCTGGAAGGAGGCAGCTGAGCCTATTAAGCTTACCAGAAACTCAGGGAATTTAACTCCTGTGACATCACTAAACAGGAGCCCAAGAACAATTCCTTTGACAGACAGTAATACTGAGTCATGCATTCTCTTGACTCTACCGAGGAACAGTTCCATTGACTTGGGCCCACAGCAGGGTCACAGTGGACAAGCTAATCCACATGAGCTTCTGGTGTGATGCCAAGTCAGCAAATAGCAACGAAGGGTCCAGTGGCACCTTATAGACTAACAGAAGAGTTTTGCACATGAGCTTTTGTGAGCACAGACTCACTTCATCAGTGCTCACGAAAGCTCATGCTCAAAACCCTTCTGTTAGTCTATAAGGTGCCACAGGACCCTTCGTTGCTGTTACAGATCCAGACTAACACGGCTACCCCTCCAATACAAGTCAGCAAATGTGACCCTTAGGAACATAGGTCTGGTAGGGTCAGTGTATAATCACCCACAGGCAGACTTGAACTTGGGACCTCTAGAGCTTAGTGCAGGAGCCACTACAGTTTGTGCTAAAAGCCTGCTGCCTCTCAGTTTAGGCTGTAGAGGAGACAAATTCTTTCTCTGTGTGAGTGGTCTAGGTAGCACTACACGGGATGGTGAACCACACCATTAGATGTGCAGGTTACAAATAAACCCAAGTTTTGCTCTGACAAATCTGATCTGTTGCATGCACCTGTCAAGCCCCAACCTAAAAGCAGCTGTGTTGTTTATCCCACCCACACTGCACCTGTCAGGCAGCTGTTCCAGACCCTGCCTCCTCACAGAGTCAGAAACCTTCTTTTCCTTTCCAAACTCAGTTTTCCCTGGGGCCACTTTGTCCTGGTTTGTTCTTGTGACAGCACTGGTCTCCCTGGTGTTTATAAAGCGTTTTGATCCCAGCACAGCCTATGTTGTTTTAGGCTAAACCAATCAAACTCTTTCAGTCTCCACACAAGTCAAGTTGTCTAATGTCCTGGGATCCCCTCTCTACCCTGTTTCGGTCAGAATTCATCTTCCTGGCATTGGAGGGATCAGAATTTTACAAACCTTGTCAGAAAAGATTTTGCCAGCACCTTTTATGTGAATATTAAGATTTCCCATCTCTTTTGACACATTCTAGGAGCTTGTTTGCCTTGTTCACAACCTCATCATGTTGGTGTCTAAGGGTCATACTGGGAGCGTCTAACACACCCTGGTCTTTCTCCTGCTTTATTGTTTCCAACTTACCCTTGGCTGTAGGAACAGTTGTGTGGTGAGTGGAGTTCAGGGAGACTGACAGCTGAATTGATAATCATGAACCATATTCAGAAGGTTAAAATACCAGCTGTTAATGGTCTTGTTACTCGAGCAAGAAACGAGAATGAATGTGTGGAAACTGAAGACAGACAAATTTATGGTGGAAAGGAGGCAGCCATTTTTAATAGTGAGAGTGCTTAACTGGGTTAACAAACTCCCACAGGGGGTGGTGGATTCTCCTAGTATTTCCAAATCGAGACCGGAAGACTTCCTGAATGGTATGCTTTAGATGAAGACAAGGTCTTTTACTCCAACACAAATCGTAGGGCTCAATACAGGGTGGAATTGGTGAATTCTACACGCTGGATCGGATAGACATCACACTAAGTCAGTGGTTCTCAAACGTTTTTGATCACCTCCCACACTCATTTGTGTTTCTAAGACTGTGGTTTTCAACCACTGTGCCGGGAGAACGGCCCAAGTGAGCCATGACATATTTCAGACTCCATTTGCTGTGGCTCTATGCTGAGCTGCCATGAAAAAAGCCACCACGAAGGAAGATGCTGGACCCCATTCGCACCAGGAGGTTGCTGAAATGTTGCTTCCCAGCTTGAACAAAGTGGTACAGAGCCCACCCCCACTCCCTGCTGTGCAATGAGGACGGAGGGCAGGAGCCTATTGGAGCTATTTAAATGCTGTGTCTAGGCTCCCACAATTTGGTGGGGATGGGAACCTGCGTTCAGTGGTCATTCGTGTACTCAACAGCCCTAGCAGGGAACTGCACAGATTTTGGAAAGCTGTCTCTGCTCACTGTCTAAGACGGTGTGTTCCGTGGTGGATTTGAAACATTAATGCATTTGATCCTTGTTTAGCTCATGGTGTGAACAACTTTGTTGCAAACCTCTCTAGTGAAACCATAATTACCCTATAAGAAACCTCTCGAAACGCACAGCACTGTGTAGATTCAAATACACATCGCTGTCTGAACACCGGATCTACCTGCAGCAATTATTTTGGCAGCATGTACACTGCTGAGGGTAATATGAAAACAGGATTTTTTTTTTCATCCAGGCTTCTGTTACCCATTCATTCAAAGCCTGCCACTACCCCTCAGGGAGGCCCACACCCTCAGTTTGAAAGATACAAACGAGGTCAGGAGTGAGCAAACTTTTTACACTGGGCACCGTATTTTGTCCCTGAAATTAAGAGGGTCCCCCCAACCTGTCTAATGTGATCCAAACTGAGGGAAATTTTGGTTATGTTCATACGAAAGCAAAACAAAACAAAACAAAAACGTCTTTCAGCCTGTATAAGAAAGTAAGTATGCAGTATGTCAAAACTTTATTCATCGGTATATAAATGTGAATACACACAAATAAAAACAGTAATATATTTCAACATTTTTAATGACATGGATGAACCTGACACTCAGCAAGTGACTGTGCTTATGACATTTCATAGCCCCCTAAAGGGTACTACCAACCCCCCACTTTGTGCACCCCAGGACTAGGTTATGGCTTATTCTAGCCTGGAATTCTACGAATCTATGAATCATTGTCTTGAGTGACTTGTTACCTTGGATTCACCTTGAACATGTTACTCCTCTGAATGCTGGGAGGACCTCAGAAGGGATAGATGTTGAACATGAAGATTGTTTACAGAAGTGGCAGAATCTCCATCCCTAGAGTTTTTCAAGTCCCTGCTTGACATAGACCTGGCTGGGATGATTTAGTTGGGCATGATCCTGCTTTAGGCCAGGGGGCCAGAATCTATGACCTCTGGAGTAAAGCACTTAGGAATGATTAGAAAAAAAGATTTTGAGTTTCCCAACCAACGGGTTTTCAAAAGGGGATGCAAAAGCATTGGATCTGAGCAGGCTTGGACCTGGATTTAGACCTCCTGGCAAAGAAGATCCTCAGATCAATAATTTTGTCTCAAAGGTCCAAGAGCCACCTGGGGCACCAAGACGCAGGCTCCTGCTAGACTGGGTGAAAGGTGCAGACCCTCCATGACCTGTGGAGCGAGAAGGATCTACTCCAAGACCCCAAGGTGTAGTGCCGTGATGTGCAGACCTTTGCTGGATGGCCATCACCATGGCGGAATGAGTCCACCCCCACTGCAGCATGGAGGAAGTCCAGGTGAAGGAGGTCCGGCAGTGCTACATCCATTCCCAGGATGCTGGCTGACACTCTGGGGAAGGACCCACCACCTGCATCTGGATTTAAACCTCCTGGCAAAGAAGACATATTTGTTTAAGTAGACACGGGTGCTACACTGAAACTGTAATGAACCATTGAAACTTTTATGGCTTGGGGTGGCTAAAAGATCTCCAGCTACAGGCAGCCCCGAAAATCATGACCATGGAGGGAGAATTCCCCAGGGCAGCTAAAATATACCCTACTGTGGACAGCCCTGAAAATGGTGACTGCCAAAGGAGACTTCCCCAGGTGGCTAAAAAATCTCTGACTATAGCCAGCCCTTTGGCCTTTGGATAAAGCCCATTTGAGGACTTCCTCTGAGAGGACAACCACTCTAATGACAAAATGTTTTCTTCTGTTGTCCAAAATTGTGACCACCCAGGGAGACTTCCCCTGGCTGGCTACAGGACCCTCACTGAATGCAAGATGACACCACTTCTGCAATACGTACTTTCATTACTTTGCTGTCAAGTCACATGATGCGTCTGGGCATAAGAAATTTCCAGACTCTGTGGCACCTCTGGGGGGAGGGAGAGGAGAGGAGGTGGGGGTCGGGACAAAATGTAAGCAGCTGAAAAGAGGTTTCCTATCCAAGCAAGACCCCCCACCCACAGACTAGCTGCTTTGTGGTGAGGGAAAGTTCCAGAATGCATGGCACCTCTTGGGGAGGGAAAAGAGGGGAGATGTGGTGCAGGACAACATCTATAAAGCTGAAAAGTAGTTTGTTGTCCTATCATACAAGCATGACCCCTACCCACAGCCTACCTGACGCATGGTTCGGGGCGGGTGGCTGCTGCTGCTACGAAGTGCAGAAAAAAAGGTAATTAGCAGAGACAGGCACAGAACTAAAGACCCCTCAGCTGTGCTACAAACAAAGAAAAAGAAAGAAAAAAATTCAGCCCTTCAAGATCCTACAGCCACAGACTTCCTGGTGCCAAATTGAAGTTGTATTCATGTTGCCTAACTCCTCCATTCCTGAGAGCAGTGGAGATGGAGCAGGCCAAAGTGAAGAACTGTGGGCATTGTGGGGCACATATGGACCATCACTGCAGGCTAATGAATTCTGTGTAAAGACATGGCACTTCCTCAGCACACTTCATGGGAATTTGAAATTTGAACTGAATGCTACACCCATCAGGTTACTACAATATTATGATATCAATATTGTGTCGATTTTAGTGCACCACCATAAATCACACTAATTGAATTTACAGTGAAGACAGGAGCTTGGTAAAACTGGACTAAATGACTTAAAATTGATACTATCTCATAGTGTAGACATAGCCTTAGTTAAAGCCGAATAGTAGAGGGACAGCCTTGAGTGAAGAGATGAAGAAAGGGAGGAGCTTCTGAGGAAAGTATCCAAGATGGAATATATGGTTGTGGCCATCACAAGTGTTTTTTGTCTTCTGTGTCACCAATTCTGGAGCTCGGTGATGAACTGACCCTTCACTTGATGAATGCCCTGGTTACCCTCTCACGAAGGTGTTTGCTTTTCACACTGTAAACAATTGGGTTCATCAAGGGTGGAACCAGTAGGTAGACATAGCCCAAGAGAATCCGAAGCAAGGGAGAAGAGCTGTTCCCAAATCTGTGTATAACAGCCAGGCCAATATCTGGTATGTAGAAGAGCAGGACGGCGCAGAGGTGGGAGACGCAGGTGTTCAGAGCCCTGAGGCTCTCAATGCGGGATGCAATGCTCAGCACTGTTTTGAGTATCATCACATAAGACAGGAAGATGAGCAACGAGTCCACCCCCAATGTGAAGATTGTAGTAAACATGCCATAGATGATGTTGACTGTGATGTCTGAACAAGCCAGCTTCATGACATCCTGGTGCAGGCAGTAGGAATGGGAGAGGACATTGGCTCGACAGTATGGGAACCGTTTCAAGAGAAAAGGGAATGGGAGTGCTACAGCCACCCCTCTTAGCATAAATATCAGTCCCAATTTCGCTACTCTTGGCAGGGTTAAGATGGAAGTATATCTCAGCGGGTCACGGATTGCAACAAAGCGGTCAAAGGCCATCAGCAAGAGCACAGCGGATTCAATTTTTGCAAGAAAGTGGATGAAGAAGAGCTGGGTAAAACAGGCATCAAGGCTAATCTCCCTAGAGTTAAACAAGAATATTCCCAGTATTGTCGGCATGGTTGATATTAATAAGCCAAGGTCTGTGATGGCCAACATGGAAAGGAAAATGTACATGGGCTCATGGAGGCTTGGATCTGTTTTTATTAAGAATATAATGACAGCATTTCCTACTATCGAAATAACATATATTAAGCAGAATGGGACAGAGATCCAGAGATGGACATCTTCCTGCCCAGGTATCCCAGTGAGGAGGAGCACTGAAAAATGGGGTTTGGTGTCATTGACAGCTGACATAATGCAACACGCAGTTCCAAGGAATTTTGAATGTTCTTTCCTAAAAAGAAAGGAAACAAAAGATGAAATGATATTTAACAAGAAGTCTGTCCACTCTGAATAGAAGTTGAGAGACTCCCAGGATGTTATTGAAGATCACCATTATTTTAGTTTTGTATTTAGACCACCATAAGAACATAAGAACATAAGAATGACCATACTGGGTCAGACCAAAGGTCCATCTAGCTCAGTATCCTGTCTGCCAACAGTAGCCAATGCCAGCTGTCCCAGAGGAGGTGAACCGAAGACAATGATCAAGCCTTTTGTCTCCTGCCATCCATCTCCCACCTTCAACAAAAGGCTAGGCACCATACCTTACTGCTTACTAATAGCCATATATGGACCTAACCTCCAAATATTTGTCAAGCTCTTTTTTAAATTCTGTTAGAGTCCTGGCCTTCACAGCGTCCTCTGGTAAGGAGTTCCACAGGTTGACCATGCGCTGTGTGAAGAAAAACTTTCTTTTATTGGTTTTGAAACTGTTATCCATTAATCTCATTTGGTGTCCTCTAGTCTTATATTATGGGAACAAGTAAATATTTTTTCTGTATTCACTTTCTCCACACCATTCATGATTTTATATACCTCTACCATATCGCCCCTCAGTCTCCTCTCTTCTAGACGGAAAAGTCCCAGTATCTCTAGCCTCTCCTCATATAGGACCCGTTCCAAACCCTTAATCATTTTAATTGCCCTTTTCTGAACCTTTTCTAATGCCAATGTATTTTTTTTCAGGTGAGGAGACCACATCTGCACGCAGTACTCAAGATGTGTGCGTACCATAGTTTTATATAGGGGAAGTAAGATATTCTTCGTCTTATTTTCTATCCCTTTTTAATTGTTCCTAACATCCTGTTTGCTTTACTGACTGCTGCTGCACACGGCGTGGATGTTTTCAGAGAACTATTCACTATAGTTCCAAGATCCCTTTCTTGATCTGTTTTAGCTAAATTTGCCCCCCTCATATTGTATGTATAATTGGGGTTATTTTTCCCAATGTGCGTTACCTTACATTTACCCACATTAAATTTCATTTGCCATTTTGCTGCCCATCACTCAGTTTGCTGAGATCTTTTTGAAGTTCTTCACAGTCTGCTTTGGTTTTGATTACCCTGAACAGTCTGGTGTTATCTGCAAACTTTGCCACCTCACTGCTTACCCCTTTCTCTAGATCATTGACGAATAAGTTGAACAAGATTGGTCCCAGAATTGACCCTTGGGGAACGCCACTAGTTACCCCCTTCCATTGTGAAAATTTACCATGTATTCCTACCCTTTGTGTCCTGTCTTTTAACCAATTCCCAATCCATGAAAGCATCTTCCCTCCTATCTCATGACACCTAATTTACATAAGAGCCTTTGGTGAGGGACCATGTCACAGTCTTTCTGGAAATCTAAGTATACTATGTCTACTGAATCCCCGCTGTCCACATCCTTGTTAACCCCTTCAAAGAACTCTAATAGATTAGTAAGACACGATTTCCCTTTACAGAAACCATGTTGACTTTTGCTCAACAAATCATGTTCCTTTATGTGTCTGACAATTTTATTCTTTACTATTGTTTCTACTAATTTGCCCGGTACTGACATTAGACTTACCGGTCTATAAATGCTAGGGTCTCCTTTAGAGCCCTTTTTAAATAATGGTGTTAAATTAGCTGTCTTCCAATCATTGGGTACCAAAGCTGATTTAAAGGATAGGTTACAAACCACCGTTAATAGTTCCACAATTTCACATTTGAGTTCTTTCAGAACCCTTGGGTGAATACCATCCGGTCCCGGAGACTTGTGACTGTTTAGCTTACCAAAACCTCCTCTAATGATACTTCAATCTCGGACAGTTCCTCAGATTTGTCACCTATAAAGGACGGCTCAGATTTGGGAATCTCTGTAACATCCTCAGCCGTGAAGACTGAAGCAAAGAAATCATTTCGTTTTTCTGCAATGGCATTATCTTCCTTGATTGCTCCTTCTATGTCTCTATCGTCCAGGGGCCCCACTGATTTTTTCGCAGACTTCCTGCTTCTAATGTACTTAAAAAACATTTTACTATTGTTTTTTGATTTTATGGCTAACTGTTCCTCAAAATCTTTTTTGGCTTTTCTTATTACATTTTGACATTTAATTTGGCAGTGTTTATGTCCCTTTCTATTTTGATCACTAGGATTTGACTTCCACTTTTTAAAAGATCCGTTTTTATATCTCACTGGCCACGTCTACAAGTGCACGCTACTTCGAAGTAGAGGTGTCAACTTCAAAATCGCGCCCGTCATGGCTACACGTGTTGGAATTGACGTTAGGCGGCAAGACGTCGAAGTCGCTAACCCCATGAGGGGATGGGAATAGTGCCCTACTTCGAAGTTGAACGTTGAAGTAGGGCACTTGTAGACGATCCGCGTCCAGCAACATTGAAATAGTGGGGTCCGCCATGGTGGCCATCAGCTGAGGGGTTGAGAGACGCTCTCGCTCCAGCCCCTGCGGGGCTCTATGGTCACCTTGTGCAGCAGCCCTTAGCCCAGGGCTTCAGGCTGCTGCTGTGGCAACTGGGGATCCATGCTGCATGCACAGGGTCTGCAACCAGTTGTCGGCTCTGTGGATCTTGTGTTGTTTAGTGCAACTGTGTCTGGGAGGGGCCCTTTAAGGGAGCGGCTTGCTGTTGAGTCCACCCTGTGACCCTGTCTGCAGCTGTTCCTGGCACCCTTATTTCGATGTGTGCTACTTGGCGTGTAGATGTTCCCTCGCAGCGCCGATTTCGTTGTGGTGCTGCCCAACGTAGAAGTTGAAAGTCGACGTTGCCAGCCCTGGAGGACGTGTAGACGTTATTCATCGAAATAGACTATTTCGATGTAGCGTGCACGTGTAGACGTAGCCACTGCCTCTTCTACATGGTTGTTAAGCCATGGTGGCTCTTTTTAGGTCTCTTAGGCTACGTCTACACGTGAAGCCTACATCGAAGTAGCCTATTTCGATGTGGCGACATCGAAATAGGCTATTTCGATGAGTAACGTCTACACGTCCTCCAGGGCTGGCAACGTCGATGTTCAACATCGACGTTGCGCAGCACCACATCGAAATAGGCGCAGCGAGGGAATGTCTACACTCCACAGTAGCACACATCGAAATAAGGGTGCCAGGCACAGCTGCAGACAGGGTCACAGAGCGGACTCAACAGCCAGCTGCTCCCTTAAAGGGCCCCTTCCAGACACACTTGCACTAAACAGCACAAGATCCACAGAGCCGACAACGAGTTGCAGACCCTGTGCATGCAGCATGAATCCCCCGCTGCAGCAGCAGCAGCAGCAGCCAGAAGCCCTGGGCTAAGGGCTGCTGCACACGGTGACCATAGAGCCCCGCACAGGCTGGAGAGGTAGCGTCTCTCAACCCCCCAGCTGATGGCTGCCATGGAGGACCCCACAATTTCGACGTTGCGGGACGCGGATCGTCTACATGGTCCCTACTTCGACGTTGAACGTCGAAGTAGGGCGCTATTCCGATCCCCTCATTAAGTTAGCGACTTCGACGTCTCGCTGCCTAACGTCGAAGTTAACTTCGAAAGAGCACCCGACGCGTGTAGCCGCGACTGGCGCTATTTCGAATTTAGTGCCACTACTTCGAAGTAGCGTGCACGTGTAGACTCAGCCTTACTGTGTTTTTTAATTTGGGGTATACATTTAAGTTGGGCCTCTAATATCATATCTTTGAAAAGTTTCCATGCAGGTTTCAGGGATTTTACTCTAGTTACTCTACCTTTTAATTTCTGCTTAACTAACCTCCTTATTTTTGTGTAATTCCCCTTTTGAAATTAAATACCAGTGAGAAAGTAGGCATTTCCAGAGAGGATCTGACCTATACACCATCTATCTAGTTTTCAATGGCCAGTACAAGATGATACTGAAGAAGGTAGAAGAAGCCCTGCAACTGGCAGCTATGAGATAATCTTTTCCCAGGGAAAGTTTCCACCTATAACTATGGAGACATATTGGCTACATCTACACTAAGAGAAATATTCAACATAGCCATGCAAATGGCCATTTTGAAGATTACTAATGAGGCACTGAAATGCATATTCAGTGCCTCATTAGGATGTCACCGGCCGCAGCGCTTCAAAATTGCCATGTTTCTCTCCCACACTGCTTATCCACACAGATGTCCTTTTCAAAAGGACCCTGCCAACTTCCAAATCCCCTTATTCCTATCATCTCATAGGAGTAAGGGGATTTTGAAGTTGGTGGGGTCCTTTAGAAAAGAGCCCCTGTCTGCATGAGCTTTGCAGGACCATATAGCGGCAATTTCGAAGAGAATTTCAGTGCCTCATTACTAATCTTTGAAATGACCATTTACATGGCCATTTCAAAGTCTTGTGCCAGTGTAGACACGGCCGTTCTGTGATACAAACCCGGAGATTTAGGGTCCTTCCAAGACTTTTTATAACAAATCTTCACTATTTTAATTGGATTTTCTGGTACATCCATACATTCATCCAGCCCCTCTTCGGATCCTGCAGAGCTTTTTGCTCCTTTTATATTCTGTGGCTCTGAGTTCTGCAGCCTACTTCAGTGTGATGTAGTTTTACAGTTTTCACCTTCTGAAACAGCAATGAAGGGTCCTGTGGCACCTTATAGACTAACAGAAAAGTTTTGAGCATGAGCTTTCGTGAGCACAGACTCTCTTCATCAGATGCATCTGATGAAGTGAGTCTGTACTCACGAAAGTTCATGCTCAAAACTTTTCTGTCAGTCTATAAGGTGCCACAGGACCCTTCGTTGCTGTTACAGATCCAGACTAACATGGCTACCCCTCCGATACTTGACACCTTCTGAAAGAGGTCCTTTCTGGACCCTTGCTTCTGAGTGCGGCCAATTTAAATAAAAAAAAACCAGCTATTGTACTCACTTGTCCCTCACTGAAGTGATTTATAAATGTTTCTATTACATTTTTTTTTTTTCAAATCTCAACTCCTGAGAGTTCAAATGAAGCCACTGTTTCTTTGCAGAACATGGACAAATCCTGAGGTCCAGGTTCCGAATTCAGTAACATGAACTTCAACTTTGTCTCTCCAAATGTATATGTTAATTGGATCAGAAGTTGAGTCTATATTCTCCCCCTTTGCCAATGCTCCTGGTGATGCACAATCACTCCCAAGATTCACTCCAAGAAAATCTGAAGTATTTTCATGGCTAATGTTGACTGAATCCAGATAATCTGATCCTCCTACAGCCTTCTGTCAGGACGTGCATCCGCTTCCCATGCAAGGGTCTGTCAATGTCTGGCAAGTTATAAGCTAAACAGACAGTGATTTCAGCATCGCAAATGGGTGACTATTGGAAACAATAGGTTTATACTAACATCAAGCTGAGTGTGCAGCTTGTTTAGTTTACAGACGAGAAGACTTAGAGGTGATTTAATAGCAGTCTTCAGCTTCCTGAAGGGGATCTCTAAAAAAGGAGGGTGAGAAAATGTTCTCAGTGGTGTCAGATGGTAGAACAAGGAGTAATGGTCTGAAGTTGAAGAGGGAGAGGTGTAGGTTAGATATTAGTAAAAAACTACTTCACCAGGGGGTGATGAAGCATTGGAATGCGTTTCTTAGAGAGGTGGTGGATTCTCCATCCCTTGAAGTTTTTAAGTCCCAGCTGGACAAGGTCCTGGATGGGATGAGTTAGTGGGGGTTGATCCTGCTTGAAGCAGGGGGCTGGACTAGATGACCTCCTGAGGTCCCTTCCAGCCCTATGATTCTGTGATTCTGTGTGCAAGTTACTTCAGCCATGTTCATGCGACAGGTTATGTCTGTAAATTACCTACAACCTTTATTACATTCTTCCTTTCTGTACTTCCTCTCTAGTCTTTGCTGAAACAAAAATCAACTGTTCTTTTCTGTCAGGGCTTTTGGGGAAGTCTGTACAGGTTGTGCAGAAGGACTGTGTTCATGACCATGAACATAAGTGGCACAAGCACCTTTTGGTCGAGTATCAGAGGGGTAACTGTGTTTGTCTATATCCCCCAAAACAAGGAAGAACCTTATAGCACATTAAATACTAATAGATTTATTTGGGTATAAACTGTCATGGCTAAAAAACCCACTTCATGAGACTCATCTGGCAATGTGGGTAGTGGGCCATGAAAGCTTATACTCTCCATTAATTTACCAGGAGACGGTGTCAAACAGTTCAGTGGACAAAGTGTTAATGGCAATAACCCATTTTAAATAGTATTTGGGGTACTTCTGAAACATTTTTAAGCCAAATGATTTGAAATGGTAAAATTACCACCGATCCTTGTCGTACAGATTTCAATAACACAACTAAAGAACAAGAGCCCTAGAAATGATAAGATCACGGGAGAGATGATTAAATATGGCAGAGAAAGTATGATTCAAGAAATAAACTGACTATGTAATGTAGCATGGAAAAAAGTGAAGTCACCTGAGGAATGGACAAAATCCATGCTAGAGACAATACACAAGAAAGAAAGTGCATTGGAGTGCAAGCACTATAGAACAATTGCCCTAACGAGTCATCAAGGAAAGGTGCTGATGATGATACTTATGAGGAGGCTAAGATCGCAGATAGAAGAACATCTAGTGGACAAGCAAGCAGGGATCAGGAAAGAGAGAAGTACCATACAGCAGATATTGGCACTAAGATTGATAGTGGCAAAAGCTTGACGAAAGAACAAGAACATCTACTTTTGCTTCGTTGATTTTCAGAAGGCATTTGATAGTATCCATCAGAAAGTGACTTGGGCGGTGTTGGAGTTGTGAGGAGTGGATAGCAGACTAATACGGTTGTTGGAGGATATCAGTGACAATGTGGAGTCGGTGGTGAGAAAGTGTAGAGACTTGGGAAGTTGGTTTAGAACAAGTAGAGATATGAGACAAGGAGATCCAATATGGCCAAATAACTGGATCATGTATCAAGAGAGCGCTATGGACAAAATCAAGGAAGAGGTAGAAGGGATATTGATGCATGGGATAAGAATTAACAACTTGAGGTTCGCATATGATATAGTTATTGTTGAAGAAGATGAGGAGAAGCTAGCGAAAATGGAGCAGGTGCTAAATGAGGAAAGGAAGTGGTACAGACTGATTACGAACATCGATAAAACAAAAACAATGGTATTTGGAGATTAGGAAACAGGGAGGGAGAACAGTGTAGATGGGATTGAACTCGAGAATGTAGAAAAGTTCATGTATCTGGAGAGCAGCATAATGCATGATCGAGATTGTGAAAAGGTAATAGCGACTAGAATAGCGAAAGCAAGAGCGAATTTGAAGGAATGGATAAGATCTGGAAAAGCAGAGCAATTAGCTTAGGAATGAAGCTGAGCATCTTGAAAAATTGTGTATTCAGCAGCATGTTGCACAGATGTGAGACATGGGTGATAACATAAGATTCAAAGAGAAGAATACTGGCATTCAAGGGGAGTTGTTATAGAAAGATCCTGAGAATACGATGGATACAGAAAGTACCAATGACGAATAATATAGGAAGATATAGACAAAAGAAAACCTACTGCAGAAGTTTATACAACGCAAGTTACAGCTATTTAGGCATATCTGCATGATGAATGACAAACGAAAAATCAAGACTGGTATTCAGCATAATGGACAGTTTGAATAGGAGGGTCAGGCCCCATATGGTATGGGTAGATGGTATAGTAGATTGGTGTGACATTAGTCTACAGAAACTAAACCACTCCACACTAGACAGGGGAAGAAGGAAGGAAATAGAGAAAGAGAAATCAGACACCAACAGGTACTAAGTCCAGGGTTGTTGATTATGATGATGATGATTCCATATACATGCATGTCATGAATGTTTGGCTTGATGTATATATAACACAATGTAAATTTTTGACATAATATTTGCATATCTATACTTTGGTACACACTCGTCAGTCCATTCTTCCCCTGTGAAATTCTTTCAGACATGATTTATCAGGTTAGACTGAAACCTAACATTTAGCATCTGTCATGTGGATTTCCTCAGAATCTGAAAAGGTGGAAGTGTCTTTCAGCCCTCATTCAGCTTCTTGTCAGAAAACAAGTCTAGTGTCTCCTCTGTTTCTGGGTGAATAGCTGACTGGTTCTCCTCAGGTTCTGGTCAGTCAATCTGTTACCTGTACCCAGAGTGGGAACAGGTATTAGGGCCACTATATTAAACATTGATTCCCTGACCTCTCTTTTTTTCTAGTATGTAGTAACCCCAACACCTATTATTTGGACATGCTGAAGGTTTTCAAGCCATGAATTTCAAAGTCAAATCCATCTGTAATTAGGGAAATGGCCCTTCACTTCCGACGTGCAAATAATCTATTGCTCTCTTTTTTTCCTCTGTGTCAGTGGAGAACAATTTGCAGTTGGTGGGCCACATGTGGCCCACTGGGGTTTTATGTGTGGCCCACAAGACAATTTGTTTTCCATTGTTCATGTGCAGAGTTGCCAGATTTTCTACCGGTGTTACTCAAGTGACAAGCGCATCAAGCAAAGTACATGACGTGAATTCCGCAACCCTCTGCATCCAATCAAAGTGCAGCTACAGTTTAATCATCACATCCCACATGTTCTAGGTACACAAATGCAATTAGCAGAATATCCAATGTGGGGTGTCCATACTGGTTATGACAATCTTGATGAAGGAGGGCCACTCAGGCAGCCCATTCTCTACCCTTGCTTGACCACCGCTGGTCTATGTCCTGTATTCATAAAGAACATAGCACATGGCACTCTTAGACCAGAGAAGTGAAGAGAGCCTGACAGCTCTGTAACTCTGAGGCGCATCTATAGAAGAGGAGTCCCAGTGACCTCATCTAGCCAGGAAACAGAAATGTGCCCTGTGGGACCTGTTACCACAGAGCAATTCAGCCCTAAATTCCAGCCCTCAGAATCAATCCAGAGAGCAAAAACCATTGAACGGTTACATTTGGTAGGAGCAGATAAACATTGGGTGGCTTGGAAACTAGTTACTGATACACATATTGTTCAATCCCTGGCAGGATCATGCCCACGGCACAACACTTCTAGAAACAGGAGCTCTTGAGATAGCCTGACATGGTGCATTGTGGGGGTTAACACTGGATGATGGCTTTGAAAGTCACATTTCTATGTAGCTTGCACAGCCCAGTATGCAGCATGAGTAGATGTTAGGGAGGGTGGAAAGGGGATCCCCAGCTACATTGCACTGTCTGCCCTCCAGCCCTGCCACTGAGTCCCCCCAAGAATCCAGATGACTCCTCTGTAACTGCACATAACATCTGCAAATGGAAACAGCTGGTAGCCTTTCCCCTGTGCTTTGCTTTTTTGATAGTGAAACCTGCCAACGTACCCAGTCGCTGCTAGAAGTAGATCTGCTGGCACCAGAAATCTTCACCATATAGGACAAGGAGTCATCATAAAGGAGGCACAGGCAGCAGGCAGTGTGTGTTCAGACCCGGAGGCGACTGCCTTTATGAAGCATGCTGGCACATTCCCTCGGGGGCCAGTTGGCCACCTGAGAACTTCAGCTGCTCAGCTTTGTGTGCACCAGCTTTAACCCCATCACAGCCAGTGGCTAACTGCAAGAGGCCAAATCTCAAGGGGTGGGGGTGGGGTGCTACACAACGGGACTGTAGCACCAGCCCAACTGCAGGCTTCAGGCCTGGAATCTGGGCTCATCAGCAATGTTTTTAAGGCTCCCATTAGTCACACGGCTACTACCTTAGGAGAGGCTGACAGGTAACAAGGATACTGTCATGGTTGTGTTATTGTTGGAATAATAACAATAAAGAATATAGAATGAGATTTCTTCCCAGCAGCCCCTTCTTATGCATTATTTCAAGCACAGGGTGTAGTACAGGGAAGGGATATTACAGAAGGCTCCATGCAAGGAAATTTCCATCAGATAGTTCCAGGATGGAAGGTCTCTTCCCTTTTAAGAATGAACATGGGAGACAAGATTCAGGATGTCCAATGTTAGGCACAGATCTCAGTGATCCACTTTTAGTGATGCCCAGCAGCTCATTCTCGCTGGGCCTCCTCAACTGCTCTAGGACCCTCTCCAGGTCCCTGCTAGCCCCAGTTTTCCACCTTTGTTCTCGTGCCAATGCTGTCCTTTCAGTTCAGGAACTCAGCTCCTTCCCTGGTGTTTACAGAGTAATCTTACCCTCACCCTATCTAGCATTAGGCTAAACCTGCCAAGCGCTTTCAGACTCCTTGGAAGCCAGGTTCTATGTCCCTCAGACTCTCCCCCATCTTTGCACGTCTTCTTGCCTGAATTCATCACTTTAGAAAAGCAGTGACCAGAATTTTACCGTTTGCCAGAGGAGGTCTCACCAGAGCCTTTTATGAAGATATTAACACCTCCCTATCTCACCCGACTCATTCTCATTTGCCTTATTCACAGCCATATCACGTCAGTGTCTCACAGCCATCCTGGGACAGAATAATGTAATCAGATGACAGCCTAAAATTCGAGCCCATATATCACGGGTCTGGAGTGAGGCCTGAGGCCTAGGCCACAGTAGTCAAGACTTTGCTAATATAATGGAAAGTGAAGCTGTGAGCAAGAGGCAGGACCCTGCTGGCAGAACTTGGCGTAAACATGGCTGGCACAGCATAAGCACTCAGACCTAACTGGCACTGGACACAGCCTGTAAGCATAGTTTATAGGGATGGTAACAATAACTCGTTAACAAACATCTTGGTCCCAACACACTCCCCACAGATATCAGGGACATACAGACACACGTTCAGGACAGGGTCTCAACTGGCGGCACCTGATAAGTCAAGAGTGAATTGTAATTTTGTATCTTAAGCGGGTGGGCTTGTCTGAACTAGAGGTCAATGAAGAATCCCACTGTTCACTGAGCTGGTCCATTGTAATGACACTGGATGCTGGGTCTCCAGCTACTTTTCTTTAGGACCTGCTTTTTATTGAGGCACTGCAGAAGGGCAATGAAAGGAGCTCTCACCCACCCAAAGGATACAGGAGCACCAGGCCAGTAGCTGCAGCTGCAGACTGTGTGTACGTGATGAGCGGGAGCCCAGGCTGAGATGCCAGGAGACAGAGTTGCATGGAGTTAATACCATCAGGGTGGCCGCATATGCCAACAGCACAGCAGCTGATACCTCCTTAACGGTGGTAGGAAGTGGGCTGGGGAGACAGATTGAATGGTACCAGTGACCTGAGCAAGATGAGCTTTTTATGGAAGGATTCCCAGCTGACTGGGTGATGACCGCACCCATTATCAAAAAGGCCATGTTAGAGAGGGAGGGCCTGTGTGCCCCTCCCCTGAGGCCACCATCTGACCCTGCCCTGACTCCAAGATCCCTTATACTGACTCCGGACACTAGGCTATACTGCCCTGTCCCATAGGGCTGTTATTTGAATTCATTCCCTAGGTCAGACAGCCCTGACTGCAAGCAATGTCTTGTCGACTCTGGCCACCAGGCCACCATACAGCACAGAAACAGAGAGTGAGCAAATTTTATTTCAGCTGTTGAACCACACAACTGTAAAACCCAGAGAGGTCACACAGACCTAGCTACTGGTCTATGATGACCATGCCCCATTCCCAAAGGGCACAGGGTGAGCATGACCAGTGATTGGTACAGGTATAACAAGAATCGACGGCTGTAAACTGAAGCCAGACAAATTGATTTGGGAATAAAGCACATATTTTAAAAAGTGATGGTGCTTAACCAGTTGAAAAAACTCCCACTGGAGGTGGTGGATTCTCCTGCTATCTCCAACCCAACACTGCATGCCTTCCTGGGAGACATGCTTTAGATACACATACATTGGCTGGGTCTACACTAGCACCTGCCTTTCAAAAAGGGGATGCGGATGCGACACTTTGGGATATGCTAATGAGGCTCTGTAATGAATATGCAGCATCTCATTAGCATAATGGCAGGTGAAGCACAGCTAAAGTTATATATATTTGGTGATAGGAATAAGGTGATTTCAAGCGTACAGGGTCCTTTCGAGGACCCCATGTAGAAGAGCCACGCATGATCAAAAATGGCTCTTTTGAAGGTCCGCAGACACCATTATGCTAATGAAGTGCTGCATATTCATTTCACTGCCTCAGTAGCATATCCCAAAGTGTCTCATTAGCATCCCCCTTTCAAAAGGGGGGGTGCTAGTTTAGACCTAGCCACTGTGTGTTAATCAAACACAAGTCACTGAACTAAATAAAAAAGTAACTGGGTGAAATTCTGCAGGGGTTCAGACAAAATGACATCATGGTCCAGTGAAGTTGTAAATCCTGTGACTCTATTAATCTTTTTATTGAGTGGCCTTAGATGCTGTCTTAGATGCAACTTGGACAAGTTGGTATTCTGCTTATATGCTCGCAATAAGAATATATGCTAGCCAAGAAGAATCAGAAATATCACAATGAAATCTGGATATATGGTCTGTTTACACCTAAACCAGATCTTTTCCTGTCTTGGATGAAATCTCACAATTTAGTCATGAAAGGTTTGAAAAAAGTAGATAAAGAGAAGATTATTTTCTCCTTTGCATACCAGAAAAACTAGGGGGGCAGCAAATGAAATTAATAGGTAACAGGTTTAAAGCAAACAAAAATAGGTATTTCTTCATGCAATGCACATTCAACCTGTGGAACTCCTTGCCAGAGGAAGTTGTGAAGACCAGGACTTTAACTGTTTTCAAGAAAGAACTAGATGAATTCATGAAGAGTAGGTCAATCAATGGCTATTAGTCAGGAAGGGCAGGGATTTTCTCCCAATGCCCTAGCCTCTCTTGCCAAAAGCTGGGAGAAGGCCAGCAGGGGTGTGTCATTCGGTGGTTGTCCGTTCTATTCATTCCCTCTGAGGCACCTGGAACTGGCCACTGTCACAAGACAGGATACTGTACTACATGGAACATTGGTTTCAGACAGTATGGCTATTCTTTAGTCTCTATATTCCTATTTGTCCCACTGTTTGGGCTAGGAACAACTCCCCATCCCGGCTAAATGCATGTCACCAAGTTGGTCCAACTGAACACCTCAGTTTCTTCCATTTCCAATGCTTGTGAACCAGAGCTCCATAGTCACATGCACCGTCCTTAAAAGAAAGACAATTATTAGAAAACACAGACAGCTCTCAAACACCTACACTCAGCTTGGGACCTGAAGCACCCCTTCAGGCACCCTCTCCTTCCGCCTAAGGTTGTTGCAATGACTGGCTCTCAACCTGCAACACTAAAGACAAGAGCCACTGTGGGGTTCATTTTAATTCAGTCTTCTCCTGAACACAGGCTCTCTTACTTCCTGACCCCATCCCACTGCTTTACTTAGGAACCCCCCCACAAGCTGCATGCTAGGGTCAGAGTTGGTTCAGGTTTACAATACCATCTGCTCTGGCTTTTCCCCCAAGACCCCACCCCAACTCATCTCTTTCCACTAGACCCTGGCCCTGCCTGTTCACTTCCCCTGAGGCTTCACTCCCTGCCCAGGCCAGCGTCAGCTGTGCTAAGAGCTGCCCTGGGACACCAGTTTGCTCTGAGGAGCCCTGGACTTACCTGGGGGATGAGGACACAGGGTAGGGGCTAGTCTTGGGGCCCCCCGTCCACTGCTCAGAGCATGTGGAGGATATGGCACTCCTCACAGTGGCTTTTCTTCCCTGGGAACAACAAGAAGGCCTGTGGCACCTTGTAGACTAACAGATATTTTATCAGTCCATAAGGTGCCACAGGACTTCTTATTGTTCTCAAAGATATAGACTAACACAGCTACCTCTGTGAAACTTTTTTTCCCTGGGTAGCTCATATAAAAACATGGTTCTGTCCTCTGTCCTGGAAAGTGTATTCAGGCTCAGCTAATAAGGAGGAAAAGGGGGTTCAGTTTTAGGGTAGGAGCTAGGACAGAGGGTGGGCACTGGGGGGAAGAGGAGAAGCGGAAGGTGGAACCTCAAGGGAAACAAGAGGTGCAGGAGTCGCAGAAGCATTAGAGGCCCTGTATCTGTCCCTCTTTTATCTTTAAAAATGTTCTCATCCTACACGACAGGACCTGGGCTGGGTGAGGACCTAGACGTGCCTCCATGGGGAGCTCAGAACAATTTCCACCCATTTTCATGGCTGGGTCAGCCCAAAAGGAGGTGCAGAGGATAGAATTTGGACATAAACCTCTTGCCAGGTCTATTGTGTGTCAGGAACTTGCTCCCAGGGAGTTCTTCTCTGCTTCAGTGGGGAGCGGGCTTCATAAGTGTGCTGTGTGCAGAGCCGTCGATAAGTGAGGGACTCCCTGAATGGCTTCTCCTGGGCTCTTGTGTTAATCAGGTCTTTGACTTGACAGTTGCAAGCACCTGGCTGAGGTCGTAGGGGAACAGTGGGTGTCTGTGCCCCTTGAATGGACCATGCCTGCAGCACCCTGAGTACTCAGGAAGAGTACATCTGATGAAGTGGGACTTTGCCCACTAAAACTTATGCTCCAAAATATCTGTTGATCTATAAGGTGCCACAGGACTTCCCATTGTTTTTTTCAAGTATCAGAGGGGTAGCTGTGTTAGTCTGTGTCTCCAAAAAGAACAAGAAGTCCTTGGGTACCTTATAGACCAACAAATATTTTGGAGCATAAACTTTCATGGGCAAAGACTCGCTTTGTTAGATACGTGCAGGTGCCACAGGACTTCTTGTTTTTTTCAGGAGGAGTTATGTCAACTATTGCCAAACACCTTTGAAGCTTTTCTCATTACACTTGGGGACAGGACAGTAACAGGCCAAGTGTCAGGGAAAACAGCGTCCCCATCCCTTGTCTTTACTGACTATACAGACAGGTATTCTGAGGTGGGAGCAACCATCAATAGGGCTCCTTCTGGGCCAACATACCACAGGTCCTCTGGCTTCCCACGAACACCATCACTTTATAAATGCTCCTGCTTTCTTGGTCTCCTCATTCTGCACAGTCCTCCCTCACCAGTTGGCGGATACCTATATAACTGTACCTATCTCATACAAGGGGAAGGGACCTTCAGAGGTCATCAAGTCCAGTCCCCTCCCACCAAAATTTATCACCAACCCTGACAGATTTTTTTTAAATCTATTTACCCCAGACCGCCTCAAGGATTGAACTCACACTGCTGGGTTTAGCAGGCCAATGCTCAAACCAGCACATATGTCACACCTCTGCTATTGCTCTAGAGTATACATCAGAACAAAATGGAGATCTCTCTACAAAATGGAGATCAGTAGCTCTTAGAATCTGAGATGCAGGGCTTTTTTTCTGCAGGAGGTCCTGGGACTGAGGCTGCTGGCAGGAATTGAGTTCCAGCACCCTTTTTATTTAAAACAGATAGATAAATAAATAAATAAATAAATAAAAAAGCACAGCTGAGATGTCAGAGCAAAGACTAGACAAGGCAGTTGGGGAAGGTATTCTTCAACTCCCTTGTCAAGTGTGATAAGAAAACTGACTCTTCACTTGACAAACATGTTGATTATCCTCGCACGAAGATGTTTGCTTTTCACGCTGTACACAATTGGGTTCATCAGGGGTGGGACCAGCAAGGACATATAGCCAAGAAGATTCTGAAGCAAGTGAGATGAGTTGTTCCCAAATCTGTGTATCATAGATAAACCAATCTGGGGTGTATAAAACAGCAGGACAGCACATAGGTGGGAGACACAGGTGTTCAGAGCCCTGAAGACTTGACTGGGGGAAGCAATGCTCAGCACTGTTTTGAGGATCATCACATAAGAGAGAAGGATAAACAGCAGGTCCAATCCCATCGTTAGAAGTTTAGCAAATAACCCATAGATGATGTTGACTGTTATGTCTGAACAAGCCAATTTCATGATATCCTGGTGCAGGCAGTAGGAATGTGAGAGGACATTGGCTCGACAATATGGGAACCGTTTCAGGAGAAAGGGGAGTGGTATGATTACAGCCATCCTACTTAATACACACACCAGTCCCATCTTGGGTATTCCCGGCAGAGATAATATGGAAGCATATCTCAGTGGAGCACGGATTGCGATGAAACGGTCAAAGGCCATCAACAAGAGCATGGATGATTCAATGCACTCAGAAGCATGGATGAAGAACAGCTGGGCAAAACAGGCTTTGAGGGTGATTTCTCTAGAGTTAAATAAGAATAAGCCAAGTGTAGTTGGTAAGGTGGCTATTGATAAGCCAAGGTCTGTGATAGCCAACATGGAAAGGAAAATGTACATGGGCTCATGGAGGCTTGAATCTGTTTTTATAATGAACAGAATGATGGCATTTCCTAGTATAGAAATAACATATATGAAACAGAAGGGGATAGAGATCCAGTGATGGCCGTCTTCCAGCCCAGGTATTCCAGTGAGAAGGAACACAGTATGTGTAAATTTCGAGTCATTAACAGCTGACATAATGTACTGGGCAGGTCTCAGGAGTTTTGAATGATTCTTCCTGAAATGAAACAAGAGAAGATTTGATGATATTTGTGAGGTATCTTTCTTCTCACACTCAATATCTGAAGATACCAAAGTGCTTGAAGAGGAGTAGTAAAAATGTAATCTTGGCTTTTCAGAAATGACACAAAGGTTTGAATTGCTAAAGTTGGTCGGACATGTTGATCACCTAGTCCAGTGCCCCACTGTCAGGTTCCCATGCTTCAGAGGAAGGTGGAACAAACCCTGCAATAGACAGCCATGAGAGAACCTCACCCAAACCAAAGTTTCTCCCTGACACCCACTAATTAGATGTGTTTTCCAGGTAAGTCAAGGAGCTTTATACCCCTTCCAAATATTTTTAAAGACAATCCCCCCCAATTGTAATTGGATTTTCTGGTTAGCCATGTAAACACCCTTTCCTTCTTTAAATCCTACTAGGTTCTTATTCCAGTCACTATTTTGTGTGTTTGAGTTTCACAGCCTACTTGAACACTGTAAAATTTTACAATCGTAACTTTCTCACAGACACCCCTTATAACCATCCACTTCTGAGTGTGGCCCATTGTATCACAATGTGTATACAAACACATCCAATGTGCATGGTGAAAGAGGTTATTGTAGTTATCTGCTCTGTTTGGAAGGTATTTACAAGCATTTTTTGTATCTATCTATCTAGATAGCTGTAACGCTGACATACCCAGGTTGCTAACCCCAGGGGTAGAACGTGTGAGCATAGGGTCTAAAGCCCTTCACTCTACCTCGTGAGCTAAAGGCCAGCTGGCTCTCAGCTGTGAGCTGTACAGCAGAGACTTCACTCACCCCAGATGAGGTCTCAGTGCCTCTGGGTATTACATATCTACCTACCATATGTAATTTTTCCACTCTCTAGAAGGCAAATTATGCCATTGCATTTTTGTAATATATGTGGTAAATTCTTAGACCACATTCTGAACTGAATAAGCAACATCCACAGTCTTGCTCCAGCTCTCCAGATACAAATTCAACCAGATCTGGGCTCCATGAACTTTCCCTTACTAAATGCTTACAGTGATACGCTCTGAACCTCAAGAATCCACCCCGCCAAGAGAAACAGCTTCTGGTGAGTTACCAGGAGACAGTATCACATAACCATTGACTGAACAAAGAGGTGATACTGCAAACCCATTGCAAACGGTGAGTGGGGTAGTTCTCAAATACTTTCTAAAGAAAAAGCCAGTGAGCAATAACATTACCACTGCTCTTTCCTGAAAAGATAGCAGCAGCTCTGCTGCTGGGTTTTGATTTATGAATATATGATGAAGATTTGATTTGTAGCACTTTTTATTACAATGAATAGTTTTGGCTAGAGTTGTTGTCTAATCGCAGTTAAATTGCACAATTAGCTCAAAATTAATTGTGATTAAAATTAATTATGATTAATTATATTGCTAAACAAAATACCAGCTGAAGTGTATTAAGCATTTGTGGATGTTTGTCAACATTTTCAATAGTTGTTGCCCTCCACTGGATTCTCGCCATCTGTCCATAAAAAGAAGGCAAAGTCTTAGCTATCCATCAGATGGGGACCCGGGTTAATTTGTTTCAGCAAAAACAACCAGGAGTCTGGTGTCACTTTCAAGGCTAACAAATTAATCAGAGCATAAACTTTTGTGAGATACAGCTCACTTCTTCTGGTGTCTGAAGACAGAAGAAAAGGAAAAACAAAGGGTTAGGGAGAAGGTAGTGTGACAGTGCGAATTAAACCAGAGTGCAAATTTGGAGAGGAAATTACCCATTGTAATGAGACAGCCCTTCCACTTTCATATTTAAACCCCTTCTGATGGTATCAGACTTGCTTATGAATTCCTGCCTAGCAGTTTCTCATTGCAGTCTGTTCCCTCTTCTCCAGCCCAACAGATTGACTGGGAGAGCCCAGCTGGGTCCCCTGTCACAGCACAGAACTTCTGCAAATAGAAAGAGCTGGCAGTCTTTTCTCTGCACTTCCTATTTTATAGTGAAACCTGCCAACGTACCCAGTTCCTGCGAGAAGGGGAGCTGCTGACACCAGATGTCTTCGCTCTAATGGCCTGGGACTCATCAAAGAGGTTGCACAGGCAGCAGGCAGGGTGCATATGGAGGAAACTGCCTTTATGAGGCATGCTGACACACTCTCTTGGGAGCTACTTGGCCAACAGGGAACCTTGGCTGCTTGGCTTCGTGTGCACCACAATTAAACCCCATCACAGCCAACAACAAACTGCAGGAGACCAAGTCACCAGGGACAGGGGGTGATGCTAAACAACTGGGCTGCAGCACCAGCCCTGCTGAAGGCTCCATACCTAGAAACTGTGTTCGTCATCGCGCTTTCTATGGGTCTGATTAGTAACATGGCTACTTCAGGGGCTGCCATGTGATCTTGCTGCATTACAGGCTCAGAGGGCAGACCCAGGAAGGGAGATTCCACCAGACCTCATATGAGGAAATTTACTGTTCATTATTCCAGCTGGGGGAAAGCTTCCTATGCAGTAGGGGACATGAGCACTAGAAGACATTCCCTCAGTAGGCCGTAGAATCACCATTACCAGAGATTCTAAACAGGTTAGACAAACACCTGCCTGAGATATTCTAGATAATAATTCCTACCCTGAGCACAGAGGGCTTCTCTAAATGACATCTCACTATTTCTTCCAGTCTCACAATTCTCCCAGAAAGCCAACGAGCATGTGTCATGTTCAGGGGCCTCCAAAGATACTCACAGAGCTTAATGAGCCTCTTATGTTTGGTCCCACCCACCCACAACTTCAGGGCCTCCACAACCAGGACCCTCTCCGGCTACCTGTTAGCCTGGGCCGATCACAGGTGTGTTACCAGGACCTGTCACAGTAGCCACTGCCCATAGGACCTGCTAAAGGGATTATGTGCAGGGAGGAGGTGGCTGCACAGAGATAGGAAGGCTGGTTAGAGTAGCTGATGTGCACAGTGCTTGAACCAGAGACTGGGCAGGAGGTTTAAACCTTTCCACATCTAGAATTCTTGCCTCAGATCAGGTCTGGTATTACTGACATTTTACGTAGTTGAGAACAGCAATGTCACAGTTGCAAACGCTTATGGTAGAGAAATTCTTTTATTTATATTTATAAATATAATTTATTAATAGATTTAGGATGGTCACAAACAAACCAATGTAATAGGTACTACAAAATATACATCTCCAATTCTATATAGTCACACCATCCCTTGTAAAACTACTTGAAGGATTAGCCATCATCTTCCACTTCACTATGGCCTTCCACATCGTCACCAGTGACAATCCTGATGTCACCTCCTAAGGACGACACCTCCTTCTCCCACTGCCTCTAAGCTGGGATGCCAAGTTTATAATATGTTGCACTGATGTTGTTACGTTGGGTGCATATTTACCAAGGGTTGTCTTCCCCCCCGCCTTTTCCTTTTTTTGTGTTTCCTCACTCTATTAACAGTTGGGGTTTCATTTTCCTATAGATTATTATATAATTAATCTTCGTTTACTAGCTTCTATGTGAATTCATTACCATGACCCTCATGTGTTTAGCTGTCACATTCATTATTTTTGTCCTAACCAGGTATATTTATTCTTTCCAAGTTGTCCTTAGGAATGTCCCTCTCCTGAACTATTTTAACACATTTCACACAGACCTGTACTTCAGCTCATCGTCTTTCTAGGGGAAAGGCCCCAAATGTACTTGAGCCTTTCTACACAGTTAAAAGGTCCCAGAAATATCTAGGCTAACTTTGCCTGAACCCAACATACAGGATATGGCTTGTAAGTCCTTTTTGTTACAATCAAAGTACTTTAATATACACTTGTTATAACAAAACTAATAAAAGCTAACAAAAATTAGAAATCAACAAGTGTCTGTGTGTGTGTGTGTGCGCGCGCGCACGTGTAAAAGAAAGCATAGTATCAGAAAGGAAACCATGTTAGTCTGTATTTTAGCAAAACAAATCAGCAGTCATGTACAACTTTAAAGACTAACAAAATAATTTATTAGGCTCTGAGCTTTCGTGGGACATGAAAGCTCATAACCTAATAAAATATTTTGTTCATCTTTAAAGTGCTGCGTGACTGCTGATTTGTTTTACAAATAAGCATGTTAGCCCTGAAGGTTTCAGAGGGTGATGTAGATTAGGTACAACCTTTATTTATGTTGCATGGGAGTGACTGGTGAAAAGCATTTAATTTCTCTTGGGGATAAATGTGGCAGTGGCATCTGGGCAGCGTCCTGTCAGTCAAGCTTCAAGAAATTAAAAAAAGAGCTGTAGTCTGAGAAAACTCACCACAAAAGATGGATAAAAAGGAAACATTTTAATCTGGGTCAATTTTTTTCAAGGAGAAAAATAGCCTCTTTTACAGCCTAGTGCTAGCTCAAATTTACTCCTAGGTGAATTGCGCAGGAAACATAAAGAATTCTTCATAGAATGGTTTTCAAAGTGTGCAAAAGTCTGCATATTTTATCTGTCAAAATCTTTTTGATATTTTTTTATCCTCCTGACACCACCCAGGTAGGGCAGGCCTATAACATACCACTTCTGAGGCTCAGAGATAGCCAATGGCTTGCCCATAGTCACATGCAGCAAGGTAGTCGAACACAAATCTCTTGAGTTAAGGAATGATGTTCAGACCATGGAGACAGACTTCCAGCTTCTGAGCACTGACAGACCCAGCTGGATTCTCTGGGGCACTGCAGAAAGTGGGCGATAGCCAGTTACAGTTACAGGGGTTTGATTTGCTGGTCCATTCTCCCGCTTCCTCAGTGGAGTTTAGAGAAGCTGGGGGACTGATTCCAACAGCACAGCTCACTCTAGGCAAGTCCCTATAGACGATGCCATCCCCAAATGTTTCCCTGGGCCTGAAGTATCTTCCAGGCCCCTGCCCTTCCCTCCCAGGTCTTGTCAATGACTTACTCTCAGCCTGGGATATTAAAAAACACAACCTCCTTTGTGTGGTCTTCTCCAAAGAACAGGCTCCTTGCCCCCCGACCCCTCCATCCTCCTCTGTCACTGAGTAACCCATCATGATGCTGCTTCCTGGGGTCAGCTTTGGTTCAGGATCTGCCTCTGCCTCACCTCTTCACATCAAGCCTCGCCCCCAGCTCCTTCACTGCCCTGATGGCTCTCCACTTCGCTCCTCTGCTTTCCCTGAGGCCCTGACCCCAGGCCACAGCTGGGCTGTGGTAAGAGCTACCCAGAGAGCCCAAGTCGTCGTGAGAAGTTCTCACATTCCGTGACAGTACATTCTGGAGTGTGGTGTCAGAAACTGCGGGTTGCTTCCCACCCTGTGTCCAGCCCATGCACAGAGAGATGTGCGGTCAAAGGCCCTTTATAAGGTCTCTGCCTCCCTGGTCAGTTCTTAGCATGGCCCAAGTCTGGCATTCAGCCTGGAGAGGGTGACGATCATCAGGTGAAAAGGAAGGAGAAAGGGAAAGGCTTGGAAGAATCACAGAATCAAAGAACACTAGGACTGGACTAGTACCCCCCTGTACTCAAGGGGTCTTCGAGTACAGACGCCTGCCCTCATGGCAGGAAAAAGTACTGTCTAGACCAACTCTGACAGACATCTATCTAACCTGGCCTTAAATATCTCCAGAGATGGAGATTCCACAACCTCCCCAGGCAATTTATTCCACTGTTTGACCACCCTGACAGTTAGGAACTTTTTCCTAGTGTCCAACCTAAACCTCCCTTGATGCAGTTTAATCCTTGGTTCTTGTTCTATCCACAGAGGCCAAGAAGAACAAGTTTTCTCCCTCCTCCTTATGACATCTTTTTAGATACCTGAAAACCACTATCATGTCTACCCTCAATCTTCTCTTTTCCAAACTAAACAAGCCCAATTCTTTCAGCCTTCCTTCAGAGGTCATGTTCTCTAGACCTTTGATCATTCTTGTTGCTCTTTTTTTGGACCCTATCCAAGAAGAGACGGAGCAGAGGAAGAGGCTTGGTGGAGGAGTAGTAAGGGGTGAAAGCTTTTGGGTCAAAGATGGGGCTGACAGAGGGTCATCAACAGCAGAAGTGGAGCAGCAGGAGTCACTCCAGGGATGTAGGCCCTGCACATGCCCCTCTTGCTTTTTGAAAAGCAGGACATGCATCAGCCAGAGTGCTCAGAAAGGGCTGAGACTGGTTCTGCAGAACAGCTCTGCAGCTTTTTTTCAGCGCCATATCTGTCTAACCAGAGATAGAACAGGAACAGACAAAGTGTAATGGGGGAAAAAAAAATCCTCATCCCCTCTCTTTGCTGACTGTAGATATTCTTGTGCCTTTCTGGGTGTGGGTGGAGTTCTGAGGTCGGCATAGCCACGGATATATATCTTCTTGGGCCACCTTCCCTCCAGTCCCCTGACTCTGCACTAATACAGTCACTTTGTAAATGGAGTTGTCTCCGTTGCTCTCCTTCACTCAGGGCACTGTGCATCACCCACAGGTGGGGGCAGCTTCTCTCCCACTGTTCCAGGCCATAGACTCTGTCAGAAGCTCTCCCTGTAGAGTGAAAATGGGTAGCTCAACTCACCTCAGACATAAGCGACCAGGATAGAATAGGTGTCTGTGTCCAATACTTTTCATCTCTAGCATCACGACTGCTGGAGCCAAGTGACGAACTGAACTTTCATTTGATAAACACCCTGACTATCCTTGCACGAAGGTGTGTGCTTTTCACACTGTACACAACTGGGTTCATCAGGGGAGGGACCATCAGATAGACATAACTCAGGAGAATCTGAAGCATGTGAGAAGAGCTGTTCCCGAATCTGTGTATCACGGACAAGCCAATCTCTGGTGTGTAGAAGAGGAGAACAGCGCAGAGATGGGAAACACAAGTGTTCAGGGCCTTGAGGCTCCCTGTGGGGGATGCAATGCTCAGCACTGTTTTGAGGATCATCACATAGGTGAGGAAGATGAGCAGTGAGTCCAACCCTACCGTTAATAGTTTAACAGATAAGCCATAAACACTGTTGACGGTGATGTCTGAACAAGCCATCTTCATGGCATCCTGGTGCAGACAGTAGGAATGGGAGAGGATATTGGCTCGACAGAACTGGTGTCGTTTCAGGAGTAAGGGGACTGGGAATACTAGAGCGACTGACCTTAGCACAAACATCAGTCCCATCTTGGCTGCTCTTGGTGGAGTTAAGATGGAGGCATATCTCAATGGGATACAGATTGCAACAAAGCGATCAAAAGCCATCAACAACAACATGGAGGATTCAATTAATGAAAGTGAGTGGATGAAGAAGAGTTGGGCAAAACAAGCGTTGAGGCTGATCTCCCTTGAATTAAATAAGTACAGGCCCAGTATTGTCGGCATGGTGCTTATAGATAAGCAAATGTCTGTGACAGACAACATGGAAAGGAGAATGTACATGGGCTCATGGAGGCTTGGATCTGTTGTTATAATGAAAAAAATGACAGAATTTCCAACTATTGAAATAACATACATTAAGCACATGGGGATAGAGATCCAGATATGGATGTGCTCCTGCCCTGGTATCCCAGTGAGAAGGAACACTTCATAATTTACTTTGGTGTCATTGGCAGCTGACATAATGTACGAGCAGGTACAAGGAGTTACACTTTCCTTCCTGAAAGGAAAAAGAACAGGAATAAGAGTCAGATTTGCAAAAGACATCTTTCTGCTATTAGTGCAACTCTAGAGACTCCTAGGACCTGAAGGAAGATCAGAAAAAAATATACCACCACCAACAGGAAGGAGACACTGCCTGACTGATTCAGACATGCAGTCCAACTAACCCACCATCCAGTAAGCAGTATCGCTTGAAGAAGATGAAAGTGGAAGAAGCCCTGCCATGGGAATCTTTGAGTCAACCCGCTCCCAGGGTTAGTTTCCTTGACAACTAGTAGTTAGACATATTCTGAGGTATAAATCAGGAAATTTTAGAGCTCTTCCAAGCCTATTTTCAAATAGTCTTCTCTCCTGTAATTGGGTTTGATGGTTTATCGTATAAATATCAAGACCCTCTCTGAATCCTGCTAAACTCTAAGTCCTTTTGATAACGTGTGGCTGGGAGTTCTGCAGCCTGCTTGAGTACTGTGGGATTTTACAATTGTGACCATCCCACACACATTCATTGTGGCTCTGAGTGTACTCTATTGTATGATGTTGTGGGTGTAAACAAATGACATGCATATGCGGAAAAGTTAATTTTATCCATCTCTCCTGCAAATATATTATTTATAAACATTTCATTCCATCAATATTTATTCTCAGGGTTAAGTTCTAAATTAATTGCCATTGCCACCAATGGAAACACTGCAGTTTTACATATGTAAATTCGATCGCAACTGGGATTGATTAATTTGCTTTATCATTTCTCCTGGAGATATATTTGAGCCACTGTGAAACCCTACAAGAGAAACTGAAGTGCTTTGTTGGTCTGCACTGACTGAATCCAAAGATTTAATTCATCCCACAGGCTCCTCTGTCTGCTGACAAGACCTGCTTCCTCACCCCTACAAGCGTCTGCAGGTATCTGCCAAGTGACACGCTAAACAGTAACACAGCTGGGCTCGGAAGCATTGGCCTCACAAATGGGTGAATATGGCAAACAATAGGTTTGCAGAAGCATATGGCTGTGTGCAAGGTATTTCAGCCATACTCATGTAAGAAGTGATGTGCATAAATTGCATAGGATCACTATCACACGCCTCTTTCATGCGTGTCAGCCGCAGTATTTGCTAAAATACAGCCCAGTCGCTCTCTTCTCTCAGCACTGTTTGAAAAGTCTCTCACAGGTGTTGAAGATGGATTGCATTCATGAGCCTCAATGGAAATGTTAGAACCAGTTTCTTTAAAGTTATGAGGAAACAGCATCACGCAACTCTTCCCTGAACAAAGAGTTAATAGCACAAACTCACAGCAGGCAGCACGTGGCATTCATTTGTCACCTTTTAAAAAAAAGGCCATCAGCAGTAAAGTTCTCCCTGCTCTGTTTCTAATGTTCCCAACAACTCTGCTACTGGCTTTCAATCTCATAGAATCCTAGAATACTAGGACTGGAAGGGACCTTGAGAGGTCATCAAGTCCAGCCCGCTACCCACACAGCAGGACCAAGTACTGCCTAAACCATCCCTGACAGACATTTATCTAAACTGTTCTTAAATATCTCCAGAGATGGAGATTCCACAACCTCCCTAGGCAATTTATTCCAGTGTTATGTGTGTATGTGATATATATGTGTATGTCATGAAAGTCCGGTTTGAAAACTTTCCACGTAGCATTTACACACCTGTACTTTATTTCACAACCCTTCTCTCCCTCTAATCTTGTTTCTGATCTGATTTCTCTGCTTGGAGAGGGACTTAAGAAGGACCATCTGTCACATGTATTTATTAAGAATCTGAAATGATTGTAGCCCCTCAGCCCTCGTTGGATTGCTTGTCAGCAAACAAACGTAGCTCCTCTGTCGTTGGGTTAATAAGTGACCGGATCTCCTATTCTGTCAGTCTGTAACCTATATCCGGAGTAGTTATGGGCACTGGTACCAGTAATAGGCATTGGGGTCAGTATTTAAGTTTCTCATTCCATGGGCTGTGATGGTCTAATCCACAGTACTCCAGCACCTGTTCTCCAGCCAGAAGACTTTGCAAGAGATCGATTTCAAAGTTAGATTAATGGGTATTCATGGAAATGGACCGTCATTTCACACGAGTGTAGTCTGTATTTCTCTCTTTCTCTCTGACTGCTTGTGAAAGTATTAATCTGTTCTATGTGTTTGTGGGATATACATGTGTGGTGCACAGTGAAATATAACATAAGAAACCAAGCACACATGAGCTTGTTTATACCCCACCCCCGCAAAAAATACATTAACTTAACTAATCTAATGGGTAAAGATTTCAGATATATATATCATAGAACTGGAAAGGACTATGAAAGGTCATTAAGTCCAGTACCCTGTCCCCTACAGCAGCCTCTATCAACATCCCTGACAGATTTTTTTTTTTCAATCTGAACTGTTCTAAATCCTTTAAAGGCCCCCTCCAGGGCTGAACTTACAACCCCAGGTTTACGAAGCCAATGCACCACTAACATAGACTAACGACCCTGCTGTGCAAATATATTGTAAAACTTTACCAGTGCTGGGATTCTGTGCAGAGATGGGGGCACCTGTTGCTTAGAAGCTCTTCAGACTGACCAGCACAGACATTGCTGAGGAAGTCTGATGTCCCTTGGCCTGGCTGGGTCCAGGTCGGAGTGAGAGGGCCTGGGGTGAGAGAGGTGTGCAGATTATCATTTGACACCCCTCCTATTCTCCCATGCTACACTTTATTCCTGTTGTCCCGAATAGAATGTATTTTGGTTCAGAAAGGTCTCCCAGTCTCTCGTCTCACCACCACTCACAGATTCGCACAGGGAGGAAACACTGGGGTTGTACTCAGCCAAACATGCTCAGTAAGCACGTCAGCCCACAATGTGCTGTAGCACAGGTCCCATTCTGAGGCTGGGAGCAAGCCATGACTCTGCTCCATGATAGGATGGCGTAGGAGGCATTACATGTGGTACTCAGAAACAAGAGAGAGGCCAGAGATGCTGGTAGCCCTGGAACTCTGAGGGGTATCTACAGAGAAGAAATGTGGGAGGCCTCAGCCACTCACAGAACAGAAATGTGCCCTATCGGACCTGTCACCACAGAGCAATGCAGCTCTGAATTCCTGCCTTCACAACTGAACTGAGGAACAAATCTTTGAAAATTCACTTCCTGATTAAACTTCCAGCAGCAAGTAAGTCTGAAAATATGTGAACATGTCACTTGTCACTAATATTCTGTAGTGTCTTGCAGGATCCGGGAAGAGTAAGAGAAGGCCCTATGGCATACTAGCCCACCATGCCTCTAGAAATTACACACCTTTACAAATCCTGGCTCAAGACATTGGGGTTTTCAGCGCTCTGAGCTCACTTTGAACGTCAGATTTCTCTGCACCTTAACACCCCACCAAGAAAAACAAGCAGCTGAGTTCTCTGCCACTGCACAGGACATCTGGAAATGAAAACAGCTGGCAGCCTCTCCTCTGCACTGCACATCTTAAAGACAGTGAAAGCTGCCAACGTACCCAATTGCTTCCAGAAGATGAGCCACCCTAATGGACGAGGAGTCATCAGAGATTTCGGACTTGCCGTAAGCAGTACCTGTTCAGATAGGGAGGGAACTGCCTTTATGAGGTACACTGTCACATTCCCTTGGGGGCCACTTGGCCATCAGGGAACCTCAGCTACTTGGCTTCCTATGCACCAGCTTTAACCCCATCACAGCCAATGGCAAACTGCAGGAAGCCAAATCACAGGGGATGGGCAGTGACGCCAAACAACCAGACTGCAGTACCAGCCCTGCTGCAGGCTCCATTCTTCTAATCAGGACTTTTCATCAATGTGCTTATGGTTCCTATTAGATTCATGGCTTCCTTGGGCACAGCCATGTAGTGAGAATGATGCTGTCACATATGCCATCTTCTGAAATTAAATAAAATGGAACCATAATAATATAGATCCAGATTTCTCTCTGACAGCCCCTTTTTCCATGTTACAAGGAGCAGGTGCATCCCAAGGAAGGGAAATTCCAGAAGGTTCCTACAAGCAAACTTGTCTTTGTTCTGTACAGGAGGGGAGGTCCCCTCTGTTCTTCACAAGGAATGAAAATGGGGCTCTAGGTCCAGACATTCACAACATTAGGCACAGATCTCCATGATCCACAGCTGTGTGTCAGCCACCCACAATCCTGGGCCCCCACAACAGCTCTAGGACCATGCCCAGGTCCCTGATATCAGATGTTCGCCACATATGGGGTTCCAGGGGCTGTCACAGTAACCACTCAAAGGATCTGCTAAGTAGAGTAAATGAATTTGTAGACTGAGAGAGCCTGAAAGACCACAAAATCAGATAAGGTTTAAAGGCCCCAAAGCCAGATATATGGTAAATTTAGGGGGCTCTAGGTTCCCCAGATCAGATGTCTATTGTTAGGCTCACACATGTATGCTTGTATGGAATGCTAACTACCCTCAGCTCCTGCAAGGACATAATGTCTCCATTTGTCTTTGCCAGACATCCCCGTGCTTCCCATCTCCGCACTGAGTCAATAACATGGTATCTTGGGTTGCACAAAGATGACATTTTTTACACATCAGCACAAACAAGTTACTTATTGTTCTTGATGTGACAGGTTGCCACTCTCTGACATGACCTAGTCACCACGCATTTTCTTATCCAGGGGGTTTCAATCCCCATATATCATGCTGTCAGTTTAGACCCTGTCCTGAATCTGGGTCGTTAAGTTCCTCTTATCTGTGGGGTGTGTGTCAGTAATGAGATGTTTCTTCACAAGGGGCTCTGTTATGACCCCTCTGGAACACGCTTCCAGCCTGTGTCCAGTACCAGTTGTGAGTGTTTCTGAAATATCATCTCTGTTCATGCCAAGTGCCTTGAGCAGGGCCTGCCTCTTGGTCACAGCTTCACTTTGCTTTATATAAGGAAAGTCTTAAGTATTTTCACCTGTGACACATGACCTTATGTTTCAGGCCCTCATCTCACTAAACTTCTTAATCTGTTGTCCATCACATAACCTTGCAGGGAAATTCTCATGACTAAGGTGGCTGTCACCAGAAGATGGAATGCCACCCTCCCCCAGCTCCCCCAAGGAAAAGGCATCCCCTTTTGCCTTCACCAAACATTCCTGTGCTACCCACTTCCCCATTTTTTGGACAGATATGGGCACTTCTGCTGTTTGCTGTTGCCAAATGATCACTGTTGTGAATGACAACTTTGCCTCTCCTGCGGCCAAGACACAGCAGGACAGCTGGAAAAGGGTTTAGAAAAGGGACTGTCCTGGCCAAAATGGGGTGTATGGTCACCGTACCATGGACCTCTGCAAGGACAGGGTGACCACACTGTCCTAGGGCAAATATGGGACACTCGCTTCTGGAAATGATTTCCCATGCCAGTGTTCCTTAGTGATGCAGACTGTTGACCCACGGTGATGCACTGGGCTAGGGGCTTCACAGCTTCCTGATGAGGGAAAGCGGAGGATGGGTGCTCAGCAACCTCTTGGGGTGTGTGTGTGTGTGCGTGCTGAGAATACAGACTTCACAGCCTCCCAGCAGTGGCGTCAGGGAACCCATGGAGGAACTTCCCCTCAGCAGGATCTGTCTCAATGCCAGGGAACGAGGCAGCCATCCCACAGAGGGGATTATTGCCAGCGGGAGCTTCCTTGCCTAGGTGTGGGGCACTGGAGAACATGGCAGCTGTCCCATGGAAGAGCTCACCTGCAGCAGAAGCTGCTTCCCTGAGGCACAGGGTGCCAGGGAACAGAGACCTATGGACTATGGGACAATTTGCTCATTTTCTTTAAGAAGTCAGGATGCCTGAGAGACAGCTTAAATAGGGGACTGTCCCAGGTAAAACAGGACAGCTGGTCCCCCTTCACGAAGATGGCTACAGCAGCCGTGTGACAGAGGAGTTCCTGGAAAAGCGAGCCATCCGTCAGGGGAACAATTAAGGAACTTAAGCGTGGCCATGTGGAGTCAGACCAATGGTCCATCTAGCCCAATGGACAGTGCCGATGCTTCAGAGGAGGAACACAGAACAGGACATTTGTCAAATCCTCCACCTCTCCCCATCGGCTCCAATCCTCTGGCCAGCAGAGTTTTACACAGCCCAGTGACAGAGGTGTCAAAGGGGGCAGTTTCCCCATGGAAACACCCCAGCAGTGCTGCTGCACCCATTTGCATGGCTGTGAGGTGGGCAGGGAGGGAGTGCCATGGTCTGAGCCTCGCTCAGGTCTCTTTGCCCTAGGCCCCACCCCTTCCGCACTTGTTATGAACTTAGGAAAGTCCATCTGCTGACACCCCAGGCAGACTTTTTGCTTTTGCTCATCACCATATCTAGGTGAACATTCCTGAATATATGTGAGCTGTCTTAGCCAACCCGGGGACAGGACCCAGACAGATCCAGGCTAAAACTTACATTAGACCAACACATGGCATCTGCCCTGTAAGTTCTTTACGTTGCAGCCAAAATACTTTAATATAAACCTATTATAATCTATTATAATAAAACTAATAATCAAAATCTAACACAAAAGACAAACCCATAAGGAAATGTATGTTTGTGGGTACAAAACCACATCAGCCCTGTAGGCTGCAGAGGGCAGACGGAGATTCTGTCAGTACCACCTTAATTTCCGTTTCATGAGAGTGACAGGTGAAAAGCCTCCACTTTCTCTTGGAGATCCAAGCAGCAGCAGCTGGGCAGCACCCTGGCCCCTGAGCTTCCAGAAGAACAATCCATTTTCTGTGAAATCTCATCTCAAAATATGGATAAAAGGAAACATTTTCATCTAGGGCAATTTTTTTTCATTGTTAAAAACAGCCTGTGTTCCAGTTAAGTGGTACCTAAAATTTACTCCTGGGTGCATTCTGCAGCGAAAATAAAATAAAATAAAATAAAATAAAATAAAAATTCTGCAACAATAAATCAGCCCTCTCTCCAGCACATTCACAGAGAGAAGGAGGGTCAAGGGCACATTACAAGGTATCTGCCTCCCTGGGCAGATATTTCCACGGCCCAGCTCTGGCTTCAAGCCTGGAGAGGATGTGGAGCACCAAGTGAAAACATAGGAGGAGAGGTTGGGGCTTGGGAGAGGAGAAGGGGCAGAGGGAGAGGCCTTGGTGAATGAGGAGTAGCAAGGGGTGGGGGGTCTGAGTCAGAAAGGGGACTGAGTGAGGGTCCCCGGCAGGAGACGAGGAGCAGCGGGAGTCATTCCAGGGATGTGGGTCCTGCATATGCTCCGCTTTTGCCTTGTGAAAAGAATGGGGCAGGCTGGGACAGGAGTAAACTGTGCCTCTGTAAAGGAGCTAATTCCCATTCCCACCCCTTTGGGAACCTCTATGGCAGCACAGATGGGCCAGGGATGGAATCTGGGCCCAAGCCCTCATGCCAGGACTCCTGTGTGTTAGAACCACACTCATATGCACAGCTGTACCTCAGAGGGGAAAGAGCCCAGCAGGTGTGTGGTGTGCAAAGGGAGCAGGGGTGCAGGGGAGCTGCTTGAAGGGCTTCTCCTGGGCTTCCTGTGATAATCTTTTCTTTGACGTGACTCTGTCACTGTCCCCTAGCTGATGGCTCAGGAGAACTGTGAGTGTCAGTGCCTCTTGAATGGCTCCTGTCCAGAGCTGGTGCACCTCTGCGAATCAGCATCAGCCAGAGTGTGCAGAAACGGCCAAGATTGGTTCTGCAGAACCATTGTGCAGCTTTTTTCAGGTCCATGGCTGTTAAAGCAGAGACAAAACAGCAGCAGTCCAGCTGTAATGTGAAAAAAAAATCCATGTCCCAAAGATTTTACAAGCTACTTTCCTCAGATCCCACCGAGGAAGACACTAAGAAACTATACCATCTGCTCAGAACACTCCCTACACAAGCACAAGAACAGACTTATACCAACACACCTCTGGAGCCCCATCCGGGGCTATTCTACCTACTACCCAAGATCCACAAACCTGGAAATCCTGGACGCCCCATCATCTCGGGCATTGGCACTCTCACTGAAGGACAGTCCGGTTATGTGGACTCTCTCCTCAGACCCTATGCCACCAGCCCTCCCAGCTATCTCCGAGACACCACTGGCTTCCTGAGAAAACTGCAATACGTTGATGACCTACCAGAAATCACTATCCTAGCCACCATGGATGTAGAGGCTCTCTATACCAACATCCCACACAAAGATGGAATAAATGCTGTCTGGAACAGCATCCCTGATAATGCTACAGCACATCTGGTGGCTGAGCTCTGTAACTTTATACTCACACACAACTATTTCAGATTTGCCAATGATATATACCTTCAAATCAGCAGCACAGCTATGAGTACCCGCATGGCCCCTCAATATGCCAACATTTTCATGGCTGACCTGGAACAGCACTTCCTTAGCTCTCGTCCACTAACACCCCATCTCCACTTATGCTACATTGATGACATCTTCATCATCTGGACCCATGGGAAGGAGACTCTGGAGGAATTCCAATGGGACTTCAACAACTTTCACCCCAACATCAACATCAGCCTGGAACAGTCTACAAAGGAGATCCACTTCCTGGACACCACAGTGCTAACACACGATGGCCACATCAATACCACCTTGTACCGTAAACCCACTGACTGCTACGCCTACCTTCATGCCTCCAGCTCCCATTCCAGACACACCACACGATCCATTGTCTACAGCCAAGCACTAAGATATAAATGCATGTGCTCCAACCCCTCCGACAGAGACAAACAACTACAGGATCTCTACCAAACATTCTTGAAACTGCAATACCCACCTGAGGAAGTGAAAAAACAGATCAACAGAGCCAGATGTGTGCCACGAAGCCTCTTACTACAGGACAAGCCCAAGAGAGAAACCAACAGAACACCACTAGCCATCAGCTAAAACCTCTACAGCGCATCATCAGGGATTTACAACCCATCCTGGACAATGATCCCCCACTTTCACAGGCCTTGGGAGGCAGACCAGTCCTTGCCCACAGACAACCTGACAACCTGAAGCAAATCCTAACCAGCAACTATACATCGCACCACAGTCACTCTAACTCAGGGACCCATCCATGCAACAAACCTTGTTGTCAGCTCTGCCCACATATCTACACCAGAAACACCATTACAGGACCTAACCAGATCAGCCACACCATCGTGGGTTCATTCAGCTGCACATCTACCAATATAATTTATGCCATCATGTGCCAGCAATGCCCCTCTGCTACATACATCGAACAAACTGGACAGTCTCTATGTAAAAGAATAAACGCACACAAATCAGATATCAGAAATGGCAATATACAAAAACCCGTAGGAGAGCACTTCAATATCCCACGCCACACAGTAGCTGATTTAAAAGTAGCTATCCTACAGCAAAGAAACTTCAGGACCAGACTCCAAAGAGAAATTTCTGAGCTACAATTCATCTGCAAATTTGACGCCCTCCGCTCAGGCTTAAACAAAGACTGTGAATGGCTGGCTAAATACAGAAGCAGCTTCCCCTCCCTTGGTGTTCACACCTCCAGATCAACTGCTGGTAGTAAGCCTCACCCTTGCTGACTGAGCTAACCTTGCTCTGGCTTATTTATACCTGACCCTGAAGATTTCCAAGACCAGCATCTGATGAAGTGAGTCTGTGCTCACGAAAGTTCATGCTGAAAACTTTTATGTTAGTCTATAAGGTGCCACAGCACCCTTTGTTCCTCTTTATTTTCTGAGTTTTCAGTGTAGAATTGTGAGATTGGCAGAGCCACTGTTACCCTTTTTTACGCCATCTCTCAGCAGTATCCTAACTCTGCACAAACTCAGTTACTTTGTAAATGGTTCTTCTTTCCTTGGTCTTCTTCACCCAGCCTTGTGCCCCCTTACCAGCAGATGAAGGCAGAATCTCTCCCACTGCTCCAGGCCTTAGATCCTATCAGAAGCTCTCCCCTAAGAGTAGAAATGGGTAGCTTATCACATCTCAGAAGTAAAAGTCCAGGATATAATAAGAGGCTGTCTCCAATATTTTTCATCCCTCATATTGCCATTGCTACAGCCAGGTGATGAAATGACCCTTCATTTGATGAAAACCCTGATGATCCTCGCACGAAGGTGTTTGCTTTTCACACTGTAGACAATTGGGTTCATCAGGGGTGGGACTATCAGGTAGATATATCCAAGGAGAATCTGAAGCATGTGAGAAGAACTGTTCCCAAATCTGTGTATCACAGACAAGCCAATCTCTGGTGTGTAGAAGAGGAGGACAGCGCAGAGGTGAGCGACACACGTATTCAGGGCCCTGAAGCTCTCCGTGAGGGATGCGATGCTCACCACTGTTTTGAGGATCATCACATAGGAGAGGAAGATGAGCAGTAAGTCCAACCCTACTGTTAATAATTTAATAGACAAGCCATAGATGCTGTTGACTGTGATGTCTGAACAAGCCAGCTTCATGACCTCCTGGTGCAAACAGTAGGAATGGGAGAGGACATTAACTCGACAGAATTGGTATCGTTTTAGGAGTAAGGGAAGTGGGAATATCAGAACCACGGATCTCATCACAAATAACAGTCCCATTGTGGCTGTTCTTGATGAAGTTAAAATGGAAGCATATCTCAATGGGATACAGATTGCAACAAAGCGATCAAAAGCCATCAACAACAACACGGAGGATTCAATTAATGAAAGTGAGTGGATGAAAAAGAGCTGGGCAAAACAAGCATTGAGGCTGATCTCCCTCAAATTAAATGAATACATGCCCAATATCGTCGGCATGGTGCTCATGGATAACCCGAGGTCTGTGATGGACAACATGGAAAGAAAAATGTACATGGGCTCGTGGAGGCTTGGGTCTGTTCTGATAATGAAGAGAATGACTGAATTGCCAACCACGGAAGTCAAATATACTAAGCATAAGGGGACAGAGATCCAGAGATGGATGTGTTCCTGCCCTGGTATCCCGGTGAGAAGGACAACTTCAGAATTGACTTTGGTGTTATTGGCAGCTGACATAATGTACAGGCAGGAACGAGGAGCATTGGACTTTCCTTCCTGAAGGGAGAAAGAACAGGAATGAAAATCATACATGCAGTGAGACATCTTTCTGCTCTTAGTGGAATTCCAGAGACACCCAACAGCTGACCGACAATCAGACAAAAATATAATGTTGGATAAACATGCCTGATAAGAAAGTAGGCAGTGCCAGACTGAACCAGACATGCAGTCTGTTTAACTCAGTATCCAGTGGGCAGTACTGCATGATGAAGATGAAGGTGGAAGAAGGCCTGCAATAGGCAGTTTTGAAACAACCCCCAAGGATAGGTTCCCTGACGCCCAAAGTTAGAAGTACTTTGAGATGTAAATCAGGAAATTTTAGAGCCTTTCCAAGACTATTTTTAAACAGTCGTCACTCCTGTAACTGGATTTGCTGGTTATGCATATAAACATCAATTTCTACTCTGACTCCTGCTAAACTGTAGAAGCTTTCAATACCTTGTGGCTGGGAGTTCTGCAGGCTACTTGAGTACTGTGGAACTTTAAAATTGTACTTTCCCACTGACGTTCTTTCTAGCTCTGTACTTCTGAGAAGGCTCCATTGTATGATGACATGGGTGTAAACATATACCAAGCATATGGGGAAAAGGGAAATTTATCCATCTCTCATGCCAATACATGATTTATAAGCATTGCATTCCCTCAATATATATTCTCAGCTCTAAATTCTAAATTAAATAAAATGGCCAACTCCATATGTACATATGGAAACTTGATCATCCCCAGGATCTCTTCATTTGCATTTTCAGTGCTTCCACAGATACACTCCAGCCACCCAGAAGCCCTCAAAGAATGCTGAAGAGCTTTTTTGGTCTGCATTGAGTGAATCCAAATAATTCGGTCATCCCACAGGCTTCTCTGTCTGCTCTCAGGACCCGCAACCCCTCTCTTTACAAGTGTCTGTAGAGATCTGACAAGTGACAAGCTAAATAGTTCCTTCAGCAGTACAGGGAAGGGTTGGCCTTGCACGTGGGTGAATATGGCAAATAGTTTTCCATAAATATATTGCTGAATGTGCAAGATACTTTAGCCAAGCTTGTGTGACAAGTGAGAAGAGTACCTTAGAATCACTATTACACTCCCTTTTCATGTACATCAGCTGCTATTTTTGCTGAAACACAGCCCAGCTGCTCTCTTTTCTCAGGGCTGTTTGAAAAGCATTGCACAGGTAATGCAGAGGGATTCACAACCAGACAACTCTTCCCTGAACAAACAGTTAAAAGCACAAACTCCTTGTAAACAGTGTGTGGAGAACAACTGACCTCTTCTCTAAAGAAAAGACCTTTAAGTAGTAAAGTTACCTTGGCTCCTTTCTGTAGTGATTCCAATACCTCTGCTGGTGGCTTTCTGCATAAAGGTTTCTGTCATGAAAGTCTGGTTTGTAATATTTGTCTGATAACGAAAACATTCCATGTAGCATTTGCACATCTCTACTTTAATACACAGCCCATTTTTCCCCTCTAATGCTGTTTCTGAGGTGATTTCTCTGGTGATAGAGGGACTTAAGAAGGACCACCTGTCACATGGATTTATTCAGAACCTGAAATGACTGTAGCCCCTCAGCCCTCATTTGGTTACTTGTCAGTAAATGAACGTAGCTCCTTTACCCCTGGGTTAATAACTGACTTGCTCTCCTATTCTGTCAGCCTATATCCTGAGTAGTAATGGGCACTGCTATCAGTAACAGTATTGGAGTCAGTATTTAAGTTTTCCATGACATGGGCTATCATGCTTCAATCTACAGTAACCCCAGTGCCTGTACTTCAGGCCCAAGGAAGGTGTTTCAAGACCTAGATTTCAAAGTTAGATAGATGGGTATTCGTGGGAATGGACCATCCTTTCATACATGACTTTAGTCTGTAGCTCTCTCTCCCCGTCTCTCTCTCTGACTGCTTTTGGAAGTATTAATCTGTTCTCTGTGTTCGTGGGATCTGTGTGGTGCACAAGGAAATATAAAATATGGCACAAAAGCACAAATGAGCTTGTTTATACCAAAACAAAAAATAAATCAAAAATAAACATTGTCTTCATTAGCCTAATGGCTAAAGATTTCAGGTGAGTGGCCCTAGAATGAGAAGTTCAGTGTAACTCTTTAGCAGCACAGGGCATCTGCCCAGAATACAGGCAGCTGTTGCTGGGCAGCTCTTCCGACTGACTGGCACAGTCACTGTTGAGGAAGCCTGAAGTCCCTTGGCCTGCCTGCACCCCGTGGAGAGTGGGAGGACCTGGGGTCAGAGAGGTGTACAGATGCTCATCTTAAAACCTTGTTACTCTTCCATAACAACCAGAAGTCCTGTGGCACCTTATAGACAACAGACGTTTTGGAGCTCAAGCTTTCATGGGCGAAGACCAGGATGAAATAGGTCTTTGCCCACAAAAACTGATGCTCCAAAATATGTTAGTCTATAAGCTGCCACAGGACTTGTTGTTATGGGAGAGAATGTTTTGCCAGTCTCTCACCTCACCACCACTCTCAGCTTCCCACAGGGAAGAAAGACAGGGGCTGTACTCACCCCAACATACTGGGCTAGTACAGTCAACCTGCAGTGTGCTGTAGCCAAAGGCCCAGTCTGAGCACAGGAGGAAGCTGTGACTCTGTGCCATGACAGGACAGAGTATGAGGCCTAACTCATCATACTCAGATACCAGAGAGCAGGGAGAGATGCTGGTAGCCCTGGAACTCTGAGAGATAACTACAGGGAAGAAATGCTGGAGCCCTCAGCCACTCTCAAAACAGAAATATGCCCTATCAGACCCATCATCACCGAGCAACGCAGCGCTGACTTCCTACCTGTGTAACTGATTTGAGAAACAAATCTTTGAAAACGCACTTCCTGCTGAAATTTCCAGCAGCAAATAAGTCTGAGAATATGTCAACGTTATCACTTGTCACTGGTATTCTGTGGTGTTTTCTCTGACTCAGCACCTGGCAGGATCCTTGCTGAGGTCCTACAGAATATCAGCCCACCACACATCTAAAATAGGGACTCTGTCACAAATCATGACTCAGGACATTGGGATTTGAACACTCTGAGCTTGCTTTGAATGTCAGGTTTCTCTGTACCTTAACAGCCAGCCAAGAGAAACAGGCAGCTGAGTCCTCTGCCACTGCGCAGAACATCCCTTCCCCTGCACTGCACATTTAAAAGACAGTGAAACCTGCCAACGTACCAAATTGCTGCCAGAAGGAGAGTCTCTGACACCAGAGGGTATCACCTTAAAGGACGAGGAGTCATCAGAGAGATTACACAGGCAGCAGTCAGTGTCTGTTCAGGTAAGGAGGACGCTGCCTCTATGAAGTGTGGTTTGCACACTCCCTTGGGGTCCAGTTGGCCGTGAGGGAATCTCAGCTGCTTGGCTTCCTATGCACCAGCGTTAATTCCCATCACAGGCAATGGCAAATGTCAGGAGGCCAAATCACAGGAGATGGGGGGTAATGCTACATAAATGGTCTGCAGTGCTAGCCCAGCTGCAGGACATGTTCCTGGAATATGGGTATCTCATCAGTGTTTGTATTGTTCCAATTAGTCACATGGCTCCCTTGGGCATGGCCATGTAGTAATAATGATGCTTTCAGAGAGGTGTTCTTTTTTAAATGAAATAAAATGGAATAATAATAATAATGCAGATCCTGATTTCTCTCTGGGGGCCTCTTTTTCTGTGTTACAAGAGCAGGTGCAGCTCAAGGAAGTGGAATTCCAGAAGGTTCCTCCAAGCAAACTTCCCTTTGTTCTTTACAGAAGGGGAGGTAACTTCCGTTCTTCACGGGGAATGAAATTGGGCCTGAGGTCCAGGAATCTGCAAAATTAGGCACAGAACTCCACGATCCACAGCTGTGCATCAGCCACCCAAAACCCTAGTTCCCCACAACAGCTCTAGGACCATGCCCAGCTCCCTGACAGCGCAAGTTCATCACAGCCGTGTCTACACGTGCACGCTACTTCGAAGTAGCAGCACTAACTTCGAAATAGCGCCCCTCATGGCTGCACGAGTCGGGCGCTATTTCGAAGTTAACTTCGACGTTAGGCAGCGAGACGTCGAAGTCACTATCCTCATCAGGAGATGGGGATAGTGCCCTACTTCGACGTTCAACGTCGAAGTAGGGACCGTGTAGTCATTGCACGTCCCGCAACTTCGAAATAGCGGGGTCTGCCATGGCGGCCATCAGCTGAGGGGTTGAGAGACGCTCTCTCTCCAGCCCCTGCGGGGCTCTATGGTCATCGTGGGCAGCAGCCCTTAGCCCAGGGCTTCTGGCTGCTGCTGCTGCAGCTGGGGATCCATGCTGCATGCACAGGGTCTGCAACCAGTTGTTGGCTCTGTGGATCTTGTGTTGTTTAGCGCAACTGTGTCTAGGAAGGGCCCTTTAAGGGAGCGTCTTGCTGTTGAGTCCGCCCTGTGACCCTGTCTGCAGCTGTGCCTTGCACCCTTATTTCGATGTGTGCTACTTTGGCGTGTAGACGTTCCCTCACAGTGCCTATTTTGATGTGGTGCTGCGCAACGTCGAAGTTGAACATCGACGTTGCCAGCCCTGGAGGACGTGAAGACGTTATTCATCGAAATAGCCTATTTCGATGTTGCTACATCAAAATAAGCTATTTCGATGTAGGCTTCATGTGTACACGTAGCCCACATGTGTCATTCCAGGGCCTCTCACAGTAACCCCTGCTCTGCGGAATTTCTGAAACAGCACAGCATGGGAGGAGAGGGCTGCAGAAAGATGGAAAGCCTGGTGGGAGTAGCTGATGAGCACAGTGCCCCAGCTTCAGAGTTGGTTGGACTTTTTGATCTTTTCATGCCCACAGTGCACCACAGATTCTGCCAGTGTCCCCTCCATCTATGTTACAAGAGAGAAGCTGATGAAAGCTCTCCAAGTTCTCTTGGGGAATCCAGGCATCTGTTGCTGGGCCGAATTATATCGGCTGAGCTGTCAGAGAAAAAGGAGCCATTTCCTGTGAAAACTCACCCCACAAACGGCTGAAAAGGAAACATTTTAGTTTGGGTAAAAATTTTTCCTGTGGGGGGTAAAAATCTCCCTTTTTTCTGGTTCAGCTGTACCTCAAGCCATGAGCCTCTGTCTGCTGTGTGAGAGGACCTCACATCTAGGTGACACCTTTCACTCCCACCACCACGACCACTTCCCCCCAGGATCCTCCTGCTGACTTACCCTAACATTTACCAAAGAGAAAATTGGAGACCATGAGGTGCGCAGTGGAGCTGCCACCCACCCCCTTGCTGTGGTTGTCGGTAATCTCTGGTATGGTGCCCTCATAGGTGTCCTGCCCTTTCAGTGATGGTAACTGTTCAGCTGCATTTTTGGCCCCCTGTATGATTTGTTGGCTTGTACATGTAGCTGACACAGCAGGCTCTGAGAGAGCCCCTCAAAGACCACAAAGTTAGATAAGGTTCAGAGCCTCCTAAGACTGGCTTATTGTAAACAAAGTATAGTCTTAGCTTCCCTGGATCAGATGTCTATTGTTAGGCTAATATATATATGCTTGTATGGAACACTCTCTCCCCTGATGTCCTGCAAGGAAGTGGCATCTCCAATTACCTTTGCCAAATATTTCTCTGCTACCAACTTCCCCAATCCATCAGTAACATAGGATGTGTCACTGCCCCCTAGGTCACACAAGGACAACAATATTTTTTACATGTAAGTACAAACAAATTACACATTACTCCTCATGTAGCAGGTTTCCGCCCTCTGATGCTACCTAGGTACCACCCATTCCCTTATACAAGGGGGTTCCGTCACTGATTATCATGCTGTCTGTTTAGACCCTGTCCTGAACCTGAGTGTTACGTTCCTGTTTTCTGTGGGGTGTGTGTTACTAATGAGATGTTTCTTCACGAGGGGTTCTGTTACGAGTTCTCTGGAATGTGTTTCTAGCCTGTGTCTAGTACCAGTTAGGGGTGAGTGTTTCTGAATGATCAGCCCTGCTCATGTCTTGCTCACAACTTCATTCTGCTTTATATGAGCTAAGTCTTAGCTATTTTCACCTAGGCCTCAGTCCTCACAGCAGGCCTGTGGCACATGGCCTTTTCTGTCACCCATCACACAACCTCACAGGGAGCCCCTCACATCTCAGGAGACTGTTGCTGGAAGCTGGAATGCTATAGCTCCCCCAAGGAAAAGGCATCTCCTTTTGGCTCCACCAAACGTTCCTGTACTACCCACTTCCCTGCTTTTTGACAGAAAAGGGCATTTCTGTTGTTCGCTGTTGCCAAACTATCTCTGTCGTGAATGGGATCTTTGCCTCTTCTAAGCTACGTCTACATGGGGATGCTACATTGAAATAGCTTATTTCGATGTAGCGAAATCGAAATAAGTTATTTCGATGAATAGCGTCTACACGTCCTCCAGGGCTGGTGCCGTCGACATTCAGCGTCAACGTTGGGCAGCACCACATCGAAGTAGGCGCTGCAGGGGAGCGTCTACACACCAAAGTGGCCCACATCGAAATAAGGGCGCCAGGAACAGCTGCAGACAGGGTCACAGGGCGGACTGGCACTTCCGGGGCAACAGCTAGCTGCTCCCTTAAAGGGCCCCTCCCAGACACACGCAACCTGCACAGCACGCGGTCTGAAGAGCCACAGGCATGTACACCCGTCAAAGCAGTATGGACCCCCAGCAGCAGCAGCCAGAGGTCTACACACCTGCCCCGGAGGAGCAGTGCTTGCCCCGCTTAGTGCCATGCAGGAGGCAGCTGATCATCTTTTATTTGTGGAAGAGGAGCTGCCCCCAGGGGATGAGGAAGCAGCCCCAGACCTCGCTGGCCTCCCAGCCCGCCCCCCAACCCCCGCCGCACACGCTGCCAGCTGTGGAGCTACACCACGAGCACGGACTGGTGGGAGCGGCTGGTGCTCAGTGAGTGGGACAACGACCGCTGGCTCCAGAAATTTTGCATGAGCCAGCAGACATTTCTGGAGCTCTGCCAGTGGCTCACCCCTGCCTTACGGCACGAGGACACCTCCATGCGACATGCCCTCACCATTGAGAAATGGGTTGGCATCACTGTCTGGAAGCTGGCCACTCCAGACAGCTACCGATACATAGGGCAGCAGTTTGGCGTGGGCAAGGCCACCGTCGGGGCTGTCCTCATGGAGGTAAGAGGACCTGGGGCGGGGGAGCCCGGGGGGGGGGCGCCCTGGGGGGGAATCCCTGGAGGGGGGAGCCTTGGTGGGAGCCCGGGGGGGGAACCCGAGGGTGGAGAGCCAGACACACCCTGCACACCCCTTACTGGTGCTCTCTCATGTCCTTCCCCTGCAGGTCGTCCGCGCAATCAATGCCCTGCTCCTCCACGGGCTCATGCGGCTCGGGGACCCGGATGATGCCATTGTGGGGTTTGCCAGCCTGGGCTTCCCAAATTGCTTTGGGACTCTGGATGGGACCCTGTAGCCAGACAGCCAGCCCCCTCTCAGACCAGCATTGCTGGGAACACAAGGGAGCCAAAACAACAGGGCACTTAACATAAATTCCAGCACAGCCTTTGAAGCTGTGAGAAGCACAGGTGTGCTGCTGCAATGTGCCTCTGGGAACATATACAACGATTAGGCTCACAGCAGACAGAGAAGCTGTGACAGACATGGCTCTTAGCCCCTACTAAATAACGTGATGCACACACACCCACATCCTAGGTGGGAAAATATTTACCCTAATAAAAGAATGTCCAGTAGTCGAAACTTATTGTTTCTCTCCCTTGCAAGTGTAAACTACTCTTGCGAGAGCTGGCGTCACCCAGACAGACCAGCCCCAATTTGGCATAAGAAAGGAGAAAGAGAATAAAGGAGTACAGAGGTATAAGTATGGGACCTACAGCACCATGATTTTTGAGTGCTTTTCACTATCTATCTGCTGGTCAGATAAGTGACAGCCTCCCAAGGCTTCTGCAGCTAAGAGGGTCCCTGAGCCTTGTCCCTTATTCGTCTTTCCGCGGAATTGAGTGACCGATCCTGGCTTGGCACCGCTGGAATCGAGAGATGCAAGGAGGGTAAGAAGCACCCACACCTGATCTCCTATCTTTAGTGTACACATATTTTGACATAGAGCTCTATACTTTGTTTTCTTTCTTTGGGATTGTGGCTTCAGCTTTGTAACTTGTTTGTGTGTATATAACATCTATACATTTAAATAAGTAGGCACTAGCAATTTTGTAACCACATGATTAGAATCTAGTTTAATAAATTTTGGTAACCATTTGTGCATAAGCCTGACTTGTTTCTCTGGTGTACTGTAAAGCAGCCAACACAATTAAAGAACCTCAGCCGTTTTGGCTATAAAGCCTGGCCATTAGGTGAGAGTACTAAGAGCCTAGCGTTGAGTTGTGCCGCCTCCACGGGGCAAGCTCTTGGGGCGCCTGTCAGTCAATCCTGACTGCCCACTGCGAAGGAGCTCTGAGCTCTAGCAGTTAAAGTCACGGGTGTGGAAAGGCTCTTAGTGCTGCCATTGGGGCACCCGTCAGTCAGCGTTGACTGCCCACTGCGAAGGAGCTCTGAGCTCTAGCAGTTAAAGTCACGGGTGGTTAGGACCTTGGGGCATCCGTCAGCCTAGCCCGGGCTGCCCGCCACGAAGGGACAGTGCGTCCTAGCGGTTAAAGTCACGGATGGTATAAAACGGGCATAGCTGGCACCTCACCAAACATCCTTGGCCATCGGCTAACAGATTTGGCGTAGTCGAAGCAGGATTGTGATATAGGCTGCACTACAGTAACACAATGAAACCAGTCATGATAAACACCACAGAATTCCCTGAGCTAGAGAAAAGTTTGACCCAAGAGGGATGGGGAAATCCTCTGTGGAGCAAAGAACTGCTGGAGAAATATTGGGGAAAACCAGCAGAGATCTGGCAGCATTTCTGTAACTGGAGAACTGCCTGCAAGATGAAGAAAGGAAAAGGAAAAGGTGCTTGTATATGGCTGCTTACTAACATTTGGCAAGCTGCCTGTAAGGATTATCATAGTCTGGCAATAGAATTTAATAGGCTACAACAGGAAAGGGACACACTGCGCAAGGAATGCCAGAATTTAGATACCAGAGTAAGAACACTGAATAGGGATATGGAGCATCTTCAGAAAAGATTACTTCCCTTAATTGAGAAAGAAGGGATAGAACGAAGGGAAAAGCTGGAGACTAAAACACGCAGAATCAACCAGGCTAAAGTTGAGACTGCTCTCTGGCTAGACCCTGAGGAATGGGACGGAGACATTTGGGATTCAGCAGATGAGTCCCCCTCCTCTGAGGAGGAAGGTCCCTCTGTAAAATTAAGACCAGCTATCACACATCACAAATCAGAAGAACATGAGGGAAATTTGAGTGGGGCAGAGCTGGATGAGGAAGGGGATGACAATGATACATCCACCTCTTCAAAAACAAAGAAGGGAGGTAAAAAGGGAAAAGGGAGTAAAGCTCCAACACACTTTACCAAAATTACCACCCGCCAATACACTCCCATGGAGTTAAAAACAATCCAGGGAGATTTTGCTAAAAAGCCTGAGGAAGGTATAATAGAGTGGCTGGTCCGCCTCTGGGACACTGGGGGTGGATATATACGCCTGACAGCCCAAGAAACTGAGCGCCTTAACTTAGGTGCAGGAATATTCCTGGAACATTCAGAGGGGAACACCCCTAAAACACTTTGGTCTCTGGCTTGTCGATGGGCAAGAGGAATTTACCCAGCAGACCGAGATGAACCCACAGTAATGCACTGGACCAGCATAGATGAGGTAAAAACAGCTCTATTAACTGTGGCTGTCATTAGCATGCTTGGCCAAAACCCTCAAGATTTAGCCTATGAAAGTCCATGGGAGGGTCGGGTAGATGTAGATGATCTCAGACCCCTGCTTAAGGGAGCTCCGAGTAATCATAGGGCTATGGCACTGTCCCTTAGATCAGAAGCTGCAGCAGATAACAGAACCTTTCGGGCACTGCTAAACCGTCTGGTGTCATACTTTAGAGAATTTGGAGACATCAGAGCACTGACAGGCAAAGCTAAGATGCGTTCCCTTCAGGGAAACAAGGGGGCACCATCTAAAGGATATAAAAACAGGCGAGAACCAACCCAGGAGGAAAAGGAGCTTAGAGCCAAGTTGTGGAGACAATGTCTGGCTTTAGGTTATCCCAGAGATGTGATAAATGGACTGCCCACTGAGCGGCTAAAATTATTAACCACCTTTAAAAGAGCTGACTGGGAGAAAACTAATGCTACTCCCAGTGCACCTCCGCAGCTCTCACCTCCTCCCCCTCCTGCAGACACCCTGTACACACCATTGCGGCAGCAACTGCAAGAGTTACCA